>NC_135655.1:53498866-53811593 GCF_964188315.1 Podarcis muralis
CTATGCATCCAACGTTCCCCAAACTAGCCTGCTAACCTCTTGTGCGGTTGATGATGTAGTACCAGGGCCAGCGAAGTAAGATTCAGCTGCCAGTCCGTTCAGCTTCTGTACGGGGGTGGGGGTGGGATCAGGCAGCAAAATGTCATGGGACAGCTCTCCACCTTCCCTCCTCATTCTTTATCCCTTTTGTATCCTGTCTATTGGATTAGGAGTTGGCAGGCATGGGCTGTCTTTTCTTTTTACACGTTTAGAAAATGTTATATGCCTTATACTTGTTAAATAATAAATAATACTTAAGAATTTCTACTGTAGTAGTAACAGGAACTTTACCTGGATGCATTACCTGTATCATGGAGGCATACAGATCTTGTGGTGCTCTCCAGCTTCTGTTACAAAACATGCATGGAGCATTCTGAGGAACAAGGGACTCTCTGACATCCAATTTTCTTCCACCCTTGTGTGATAACTGGTAAGATTGCCACCAGCAATCTCAGACAATATCAACTGGTAGAGCATGAGACCACCAGATATCTCACAAAACGAAGGGAGCTGCAGGTAGGGATGGACAAATCTGTCAACAACTGTTTTGTTCCACTTTCCTATTTTCTTTTGATCTTATTTCAGTTCTCCACATCTCCACATCAGTTGTTAATAAAGCAACGTACTGTTAAAAAAATGCATTCGGGAAGATGTGGAATTTGTGATATCTTCCACTGGACAGCAATGCAAAATTTAGAAACTACTCAATAATCTCTCTCCCTCATCTCCACTGAGTAATCCATTAGAACTGTTTAAAGATCAAACCACAAATATTTCTCAGTAGTTGTCCAGAAACATTTGTAAACATTTTAAAAAATAATTTGAGAAATATTAAGAAACTCTCATTAGTTTTTGGTGAATCCATAGAGCTGTATGGAACAACTATCGTATTATATGTGAAAATTATGGAAACCAGATTCTCTTGACATAATTTTTACACTGGCATGCTGAATGCAACACTGTCTATGTCTGCTTAGTTATTAATGTATTGCTTTTCTACTGTTTTGTTGTTTGTTATTACCCTCTAGTGTGTTTCTGGGCTGTGTTGAGCCTTGATGACAGCACATATGCACTCATTCCTGATTGCTGGCTCTGTTGAAATGGTACCAAATGCAATATTATTTGCACCTTGCCAGCTTTGCTGGGGTGAGTAAAATTGGACAAAAGAGGAAAAACCTTTGACATAAATATCTGCAGTGCATGGAGAAATAGCTTAGTGTTCAGAATTAGAAAATAAACCAATAAGGGTTTCCTGATTAGCAAAGATCAATGAAAAGTGAATGGTTCAACATCAAGGATGAATCTGTCCGGAGGTCAAATGAGGGACTACCTCAGGCAGCAAATCTTAGGAACATTAAAGGATGAGAAATTCTCTTTTTAATTATTGTTTATTTTATTTTATTTTTAATCTGAGTTCAAAAAGATGACCTTCCTTGTGTGTTTTTATATTATTTTGTAAAGTAAAATAATCCTTATTTACAAAACTGATTTTGTGGAGTCTTGTGAAGGAGATGGAGAGTAAACAAATTCCTTTAATAATGTGCACCGTCTAATAGTTATTAGCAGTAAATACCCTACCAATTTTGGGTTGCATATCATGGGTCTTAGCATGGGCACGCCTTGATTTGCAAGCTCAGGTGACTGACCCTGACATCTATTTCAGCTAAAAAAGAACATAGAAAATAAATAAAGAAATAAAGGGTAGCTATCTATTGAAACTTGCTGACTTGTGGGACATCTTCAAGAGAAGAAAAGGCTAAGGAGTATACCCTACACAAATCCAGAGTGGAGTCCCTAAGATGGTTGGATGGCACCTTGTACGCCTCCTTCCAGCAACTCCTGCAGCCAAGCTGGTGCCAAACATATTGCTCTGCTTTCCTTTGGACCATGTTAGCGAGGCTGAGAGGGGCAGCCCAGGACCTCCAATACACACTGTCCTGGAGAGGACACTTTGTTGCTGCTAATGCAGCAAAACAACTTGGGAGGCAGCGGTTATGAGTTACCAGCCTCTGCAGCCACAGCAGGCGCTGTGATTCTCCAGCAGTTTGACTTCATCCCCGGAGGCACATTCCATCCCCTCCTGAGACAGACAGATGCGAACAAAAATTGAAGCGGAGATAATAGCTGGAATGATTTCTTTTACATTGCAGGGTTTTAAGCAGAAGGATTGTGTAGTGGTGGATTTTCAGGAGTTCAAACTAAATTACCTCCATGGTCCTATTAGACTCTCCAGTCACATCTGTACCCTACGCTGAAAACATAACAGTCATGACTATCCCCAAAGCATCATGAGATTTATAGTTTGTTAAGGGTCCTGAGAATTGTTAGGAGACCCTCTCCCTCCCCCAGAGCTACAATTCCCAGAGATCCCAGTGGGAAGAGACATGGATTGTCAAGCCACTCTGATTTAACAGTAGCAGTGGATATAAACAGCTGCAGCTACTGAACAGCTTCTGTTGGATCTCCTGTTCATGGTTTCTTTCCCCTCCTCCAGGGATCTCTGTGTCCCTCCAAACCTTTTAAAGTGTCTCTAGATTATGGTAATTACAATAGATCTTGCTGGATTTTGTTTAGGTTGTTTTGGTGTCTGAATGAAGCTTCCCTTCTGAACTGTTGTTAAGTAACTGTACCAGCTTCCTGTCTGGCGGATACATGCACCCACTGTTGCATGTGGCGATCTGTGAATGTGAGCCAATATGTTTCTTGTTCAACCTAATTGGAGTTATTTTCTCATAGCATACCCTGCAGCTTATGTATTCTTTGTTTAATGGTTTATCCCCCCCACCCCCGAGATAGATGGCATTTGTTTTCATATGAAGCATCCCTCGGCATCATTACACAATGTAAAAGTAATACAACTGCCTTTTTTATTATGACTTCCCATTGATTGCGGCTTATTTATAGCACGTGAAAGTAAAAGGCTGTCAAGTGTGTACTGTATGTAATTACTTCCCAAGGCTTTTATTGGTTTTAAAGCATGTAACCATTAGAGAAATCACAAGTACGCTTCCTATTTGTTGATCATTTCAATTTATGTTGCGGATTTAGTCAAAGACTAAGGTTTAATGTGGAATAGTTATTATTGTTTACCCAAGGTAAACAATAATAACTATTTATTCCATTATGAACCTTACTCTTGGACTAAACATAAATTGAAATGGCCAGCAAATATGATCGGGGATGTGGTTTCAACAGCTGCCAAACACCATCCAGCAGTAACTGGTTTTCTGGAACAGGAAGACTAAAGCCATTACAAATCCACATAGCTTGAACAGAGAAGAATACTCCTCAGGTAAGGAGAAAACAAATCCCAGTGTAGCTGCCATGGTGCCCAGACACCCTGAATGGGGCACACATGTGCAATAACAACTGAGACAGTCATAGACTGGGTGTTGTTCCGGAATAGGTTGTTCTCACTGCCAGTCCTCTGTTTCCAGTAATTTGTGTAAAGCGTGTGTGTGTGTTTGTGGAGGAGGGTAGGGATGACCCTGTCCTTGCTGAAAGTGGTTCTAGACTTCAGAAGGATTCTACGCTCCCTTTCCTAATGCATCAGGTGCATAATAGGATCGAAAAACTCCATTTACGCAATATTGTCACACTTTAAAATGGATCAGTTTGGGGCATCCAACAGATGACTTCAAATTATTATTCTAAGTTTAACAGAACCCATCCCAAATAGGTTGCAGGGTTGTTGTTTTTTGTCATCACTAGACCGAATATATGATATTGACCATACTGATTAAATGGGTCACTATGCAGCAGGAAAGGAGAATTTGTAGTCCTTCAGGTGTTGCTGGACTGCAACTCCCATCACGCCTGACCATTGACCATCTTGGCTTGGGATGATGGGAGTTGGAGTCCAACAACATCAGGAGGGCCACAAGTTCCCTGCTATACAGGAAGTAGTTGCAGTGGCCTAGGAAGTATCTTTATTTATTTATTCAATCAAGAAATTCAGCATAATGAAATCAGCTATCCAGACAAATGTTGCAGAATGTGAGTCATTTTATTGCCTTGGGAGATTACGTTTCCAGTTACGATTCAGGGATGACAAATGCAAACATGTTATAGGACCTCACCTCACCCAAATGTATCCCTCCAAAATGAGCGCTACAGAATCAGTGAGCACCTTCCACTGCCTTGGTGATTGACATATACGAGAGATGGCAATCAAGTGGCACTATGGTGTGTTTCTCCTGTGGCTCGTTTACACTGCTGTGTTAAGTTTCTTCTTTGCTTCTTTTATGCAACAGCCTAAGTCTCCAAGCTGACTTTATAGTTTGAGGATAGAAGCGGAGCTGGCTTTCATACTATTTAGCTCTTGATATGCATGTCATTTGATGAACTTAACCAGTGAACTGTGGTAGGCAGAATAAGTGCCCAGCGGATAGCCAAGAATATTTGCAGTATGATCTTGGCATTGATGCAAATTCCCAAACCAGCTGCCCAATCCTGAAATGTCTGGACTGCTGTGACCCTCAGAGGAAAACACAGGGGCATGCACCAGGGCAGCAATTTGAGGATTATGCCACTTCATTATTCAGGCAAAGTTAGAAACCCTTTGCTTGCAAATTAGGCAAATAAAGCCTACACCATGGAAAGCAAAGAATACAGCCCCTAATATTTATTCTTCCCCATTGTGAAGACATTGAAGCACATGGGGAAGTGACAATATTTTTTAGTTAAAAATAAAATGTATTTTTGCACACCACCCCCATCTCTGAGCAGGGCAAGAGGCCAGGGCTTCCAGGCACCCAGGGCTTGTTTTTCCTTTTGGAAAATGAGGCACAGCTGAGACAGTGGAATCATTATGATATATGGTTTATTTACACATAAATACAACCTGAGCCTATATGGAGGAGTTAACAGTATTAACCCCCCAAGAGATTCTGGCTTCTCCCATAGCCACAGCAGTCTTGGACATAAGCAGACACCAACTGAAGGAATAGGTTTCTGTGCAGTCAGTTTAAAACTGACTCAACTCCCCCCTTTTCTTCTTAGCATTTCTAAAATGCTTTAACTTGAGCTGTTGAGCAAATGCATAACAAGAACACAGCTGCATAAACAAGGTTCTCTCCTTTATCAGTCTGTGACGATAAGGATGGCCTTGTCCACTCTAAAGTGGAACAGGGATGACACTCTTTTTTTTTAAATGATATTTATTACTTTTCAAACAATTTCAACACAACATTACACAAAAAAGTAAGAAGAAAAAGGGAAAAAAAGAACAATACAAATACAATACAAAAACACCACATACAAAGCAAAACAAAAACAAACAAAAACAATTTAAAATCACCTCAAACATTTTCAACATCCCATCTTTCATTCGCTTATTTCCATCGACCTCCTCACACCTAGAGATGACACTCTAGGTCTTATCTTACCACAACCCTGACGCACAGACCTAAGTCCGGGAACAAAGCCAGAGTGTGTTCTCGGAGATGATGACCTCTTCCTCCAAGATAAGAGTAGGAAGAGGAAGATCCTTTTATGGTCAGAAGTACAGGAAGGAATACCCTTTTATGGTTAAGAATACCAGAGCAAGAACATATGTGATGTCAACCTGTGTACATAGGCTGATGTGGCTGGGGAAGGAGGGAGAGGGTGCCTGGAGGATATATATACTGCATGAAACTTCTCATTTCTTTGGACTTGCTGTGGACTCACCACGCAAGTGCCTTCTGCTATCCGGAGAGCAGAATAAACTCTTTCTTGGAATCAACCTCGGTGTCATTTGACTTCCTTCCTCCTGTCCCGGAGCAACGCAGACCCAATTGGTGAACTCCAATAAGGCTACACAACCATTGCTCTCAAACATTGCTCTCTGGCTGTCTCTCCAGCCTGCTGCTTACTAACTCAGATGCATGACTCCCAACTGCAATCTTCAACTCTAACTTAAAACACTGGCATTATTTTTTAGAATTGATTCTCAGTTAAGGGACAGAGGGAGGGATTTGTCCTTGATCCTTTGTCATCCTAATCACCTATTCCTCCCAGGCTATCAGCTCATGCAGGAGGCTAGTCCTGATTTAATTAGCTGTTGATACATGTTGATTGCAGACTGTCTAGTACACAGCTCAAATACACACATGGGTCTGTTGTTGTTTAGTCATTTAGTCGTGTCCGACTCTTCGTGACCCCATGGGTCTAGCACAGTTTTAACACTCAATGCCTTCATTCAATTCTAACACTAGATTGATCTGGAATTTAGAGTGCCTTGCACACACAAGAAGAGATAATACTTTCATAGAATGTCTATAGAGGACCCAATGAATGTAGGAGAATCCAGATTGTGCACGAAGTCCTTAAGACCACTTGTGCATGACTGCTACATCTAGGGTCACATGACAATATGGGGAGGTGGCATGAACTGGAACTTTGTGCCCAAAATGGCCAGGCTAGGGCTGTGTTTGGCCGTACCTGAATATACATCCAAGTGTCTTGTTTTCCTGCTCAGGGTCTCAGAGGTCAACAACTGGAGCCGACAACACTGAAGGCCAACTAAATCGGGGTAAAAGTACTGTTTCACTGACTATGGAAAGCCGGAATGCCAGGCTCCCAGTGTTTATACAATGGTTGGCCAGTCCTGATCGTCATACGACATATTCACCAATAGCAGGGGCTGATAATGCATGCCCCTTTTCCTTTCCACACATGAAGAGCACTCTGCAGCCCAGCTAGGTTTTAGCTAGCTCATCATTTAGGTCCCAGTGTCAGACCATATGCTAACCATTTTAGACCCCGGAATTCCTGGTGGACAGCAGTACGTCTATATAGGACAGAGTACAGATGCCAATAGACATTCAGTGAAGGGCCATAGTTGAGTGATCAAGCGACTGCTTTGCATACAGAAGGTTGGAGGTTCAATTCCTTGTATGGCTGGGAATATTACATAGCTGAAACCCTACAGAGATGCTGCCAGTCAGTGTAGATCAGTGGTGGATCTTGGCATCACCCCCCCCCCTGCCTTCCCCTTTGATATGTAGATGAACTCATAAAATATTAGCCTATTCTGATACACACACACACACACACACACACACACACACACACACCACTAAGAAATCCCACAAACCTTAGCTACAGGCTTCTTATAGTTAGCAGAAGCATTTCTCCTTATATGTAGATAATTCCACATTGGCTTTTCACAAATCCCATTTGAAGCATTGATGTCTCTTTTATTTGTCCTCTAAGCTTTGCAGTTCCGATCAGCAAAATTGCTATTTCACTGATTTTGTTTATTAAATGAATTAATGAGTGTGAAATATTGAAGAGTCTCTTCTTTTATTGCTTTCAGGTACTTAACCTCAGTGATCCTTGTGATCCGTTGAGCCTTTTAAATTACAATAACTAACAAATACCAGCAGGAGGGAACTAAATACCCTCTGCCTTGACAGCTGACATCAGAATCAATTCCTGTCCACAAGCCTGCTTTGATTGCCAGCTACTCCTGTTTCGTAAGTCAGTAGTCTTTGTAGAGAGGCTGTTCAGTTGCAGCTTGAAGCTTCTGGCAGAGTATGGTTTCACATGATGCATCATCATTTTACTAAAACTTGTATTTTGTATTCATACTTCGCAGTAGGTGTACAGGATGAGATGGGTGTGTACTTAGGGTTACAAGGTTATTATAATGCTATGAATTATCATTGATAGGAAAATCAATTTAAAGTGGATTCAAACATCACCACTGCAAAGAATAGTTGGCCTACCTACAATGCCTTGCTCCTAGGCCTATGCAGAACCACAAGAACAGGCTCTGTGTAGTGTGAGAAAGGGAGCAATGGCAACTGCACCCCACATTGAAGATTGAGATTCATTTCCTCCTAATTCTTGGGCTCTGTTGCAACAGGGCACACTTAGGACCAAGTGGGAGATCATCCTGAAAGCAAATGGAATGAAGAAACTGGGTAAGAACATTAATGTTATTGTGCTATCTTGAGAGTTAGCATTATTTCATGGACAGAGACAATGAACCTGGAGAGCTAGATTTTATGATGTTGTGCATGTTAATGATGTAACCATACAACCCTGTTGTAACGAGTGATCCAAAAGCTACACGGTGATCTAGAAGGCAATGAAAATTCACTAGGCTAGTCAGATATCATCATCTGTAAAGACACAAAAAGGCACAAGGGAGAACCTATGAACTTTTTATATTCCAGATCATGGGGAGAACTCCCTGGTTGGACAGAGTTGCACTAGAACCTAAAGTAACAACCCAGCCCAGCAATTTCTTCAGTGTGTATCCTGGTGGATCATCACATCGGATGAAAATACAAAGTTTTCAAGGATCCTACTTGTACCTTCTGAAACTCCTTGTGTGTGCTCAGATATATCTGAAACATTATCACCACAAAATATAGCCATCAGCATGGCAAATGTGATCTCCTGAGCTTAAGAAAGGGTGCCTTTTGATGGGTTTGTGTGACTAGGCCTGGTCATGCTTTCTATGTGAGAACGCCTTAAGTCGCTGAAGGCAGAACTAGACATTACATTTGAAGCCGGTGGTACTACAAAGGGTTTGTTCCTCTCCCTCTTTAATTTTCAGGAATGCTAGCCCATGTTGTAACACCATCATGTACCTACCGCCAGCCGCCAGTGATGTGGGATGCAGAATTGCACAATCTGATAATGTAACAACACAGATAAGTGGGCCTGTTGCTTATATTAGATGATACCCAACAAAGTGTTTTCTCAAGCACAAGGACTTCTCAAGCACAAGGACTCTCCTCCTCCTGTGAACTCCTTTAATCTGTTCTGGGTGTTCATGGAGAGTATGGCCCACCCCCTGGCAGGCCATGCAACCCAGCCATTGACTGGATCACCCCCGTGGTCCAGCCACAACACTGCCCACTGTAGATAGTGAATGGACTTAGTTGTACCAAATGTTTTAATAATCCTTTAGTAGTACTGAGGTTCTATACAAATCATCCAGTTATATATTTTATCATATCAATTACTCATTACTACAAAGCTTGAATCTTTTTACAAGTCCACCAACACAAGGACTACAGCCTGCTAATGATTTTCTTGTTCGTACCCATGTAGTTTATTTAATCATATATTGGCTCCAACTTATTATGATGTATCTTCCAGAATTTTAAAAAGCCTCCTACTATATTCTCAATTTGCACATATAATATACAATCTTATACATATTCAGTAGTAAGTTGAGTCAGCCTTGCTCCAATATGCAGTAGGTATGTGCAGGATTGCAACCACAGTTTCTTTTCTTCCTTCCTCATTTAGAATTTCAATAAGAAAAAAACACATCTTTCATACATCTGCAATTTTTCCTTAGATTATGTGCATTAGACATTCATCACTATGGGGTTTCCTTTTAAAGAAAAAAATATAGTTAGTTCTTTAGTACACTAGTTTATGTTCTGTTACAAGCAGAAAATATCATAAAACAAACAGTAGAGAAATGTTCCTCTGCTTTAGCATACTGGAATATACTTGGGAAAAGACCATTAAAATAAAAAGCAATGCTAAAGCAATATATTTAAGCAACTTGCTCCTTTTTGCTTTAGCATGAATATCAAATGTCACTAAGAGCATTTCTTGGTGTGGCGGATGGTGATTTTGAAGAATGTGAATAATTGTCTCGTTGGTTTCATCTGATATGAAGGCCGCTACTTATTTCTTTTCAGAATACCTTTGGGATAGCATTACCCTTCTCTTCTTCAAAAGGACAGTAATTCGGGGCTATTAGAAAGAATTCCTCAGCGGTGATGTTGAGCTGTGCATTCAGATGCAGGGAAATTGACTAGATCGAAAATAGGAAAATGATGAATTTAGCTTTTATAATGTACAATTTATACAGATCTCCCCCCCCCCCCCAGCATTCACACATACACACATACCCTCCTACACTTCCAGTCCAACTATGGGCTATTTGAATGTCAAATCATCTGAATCCCTAAACGGCTTCAGCCCAGTATACCTGAAGGAGCTTCTTCACCCACATCACTTAGCCAAGACACTGAGGTCTTCCTCCAAGGGTCTTCTGATGGTTCCCTCACTGCGAGAAGTGAAGTTACAGGGAAACAGGCAGAGGATCTTCTCTGTAGTGGTGCCCTATCTGTGGAATGCCTTCACTTTAGATGTCACTTTAGAGAGCCAGTGTGGTGTAGTGGTTAAGAGCGGTAGTCTCCTAATCTGGGGAACCGGGTTCGCGTCTCCGCTCCTCCGCTTGCAGCTGCTGGGTGACCTTGGGCCAGTCACGCTTCTTTGAAGTCTCTCAGCCCCACTCACCTCACAGAGTGTTTGTTGTGGGGGAGGAAGGGAAAGGAGAATGTTAGCCGCTTTGAGACTCCTTAAAGGGAGTGAAAGGCGGGATATCAAATCCAAACTCTTCTTCTTCTTCAATGACATGAAGAATTACACAACTTTTAGGAGACATCTGAAGGCAGCCCTGTTTTGGGAGGTTCTTAATGCTTGATGTTTTTATTATGTTTTTGGATGTGATATGGACCGTCCAGAGTGCCTGGGGAGGCCCAGCCAGATAAGTGGGGTATAAATGATAAAATTATTATTATAATCCTGTACTGTATGTGTTGGTTCCAGGGCTGCATATGCATAGCTGTGTGTGTTGGTTTACATGGTGATCACTGATATTAGCTGTTGGGGAGGCTGAACGTAAACCCCTCTTTCCCCCTTACTAACTGAAGTTGGAAAGGACCCAAGATTATCAATATTTCTCTAAACAAATCCATGAAAATGGTAAACAATTTCCCTTTTTCCTCTATAGAAAAATAATAATCTCATCCCACATAAGCTTCCACACATCAGATACTGTGTAATGGTGCTGTTCTGTCTCCAGTGCTTTTTCCTATGGAAAGAAAATGAAGGTACACTTAACCTGTCCTTACTCCTTGGTGAGCTCTGGTGATTCTTACAGCACCGATAATGCTTTTAAGTAACATTTAACTGGATTTAAACAGCAAGGAAGCGTCCTATTTGCAGCAGTGTAATGCTCTCCCAAGCTACTCTTCAGAATGAAGTTAAATTGAGGGTAAAAACACATCCCAAGCTAATTAAAAATTGATTAAAGCTTTCCAAACAATTTAAATATGAATGCTACTTATTTCCAAGGTTTCCCCTTCTTAAACAGTTGTGCTGGGCCTTTACAGTTAAGTACACGGCTGTAATTTGATAGCACAAAATGTAACAGGAGGCTAGAAATTAACTATACTAGGTATATTCCAGCAAACATTAGAGTTATTTTATACTATGTGACACACTGAAAGGGCAGGCTGAGGAAACAGAATTCTGGACATGCTCCTGGTGCAGGTCTGCTATATTTCCAGTTCTTCCCCACTCCATCATTTGTTCCTTATCTTATTAAAAATGTATACATATTCATATTCATGCCTTTCTGAATAATATCCACATTCTGTTGAGCATCTGGTTTCTGTTCATGATTCCTGATCCAGAAATGATTCCATACATGATTCAGACATGATTCCCTACATAATTCCTGAGGAAGCATGAGGAAGCCTACTTCGTTTTATTGGATCATGTGCAGATGTAAATAATATTCTACATACAATTCAATTTGACTGAGTTGTGCACAATTACACACATAAACACTGTTTTTACATGATAGTAATAAACACTAATCACCATAGATACATAATTTATTTTGAAATTTCATGCCCCTTTTATGGATGAGTGAATTTCATGACATCATAGTTCCATTATCACACAATCACATTGATTTCTTTTTCCGCTGCTCGTGAATCAATGTGCATATGTACAGTTGCACATTGCAAACCTGTAAGAAAGGGAGAAAGGAAGCAGGGGAGAGAGATGGATGTGGAAAACTGCAGCAGACTGCACAAGTGAGTGGTCTTTGTATTGAAAAGGAATAGTTTTTGCTTTTATTTTAGAAAGAGAAAAAGTATAAATGTTTAAAACTGTGGTATAAAAAGATAATACCGAGTATACCATTCTTCCTGCCATATATTGACAGGTTTGTAGGATTGCCATGTGTCCACTTTTTCCGGGACACGTCCTCTTTTTCATGGGTAGAGTTGTCATAGCGATCCATAATTAAAGTAAAGGTAAAGGTAAAGGTACCCCTGCCCGTACGGGCCAGTCATGTCCGACTCTAGGGTTGTGCGCCCATCTCACTTAAGAGGCTGGGGGCCAGCGCTGTCCAGAGACACTTCCGGGTCACGTGGCCAGCGTGACAAAGCTGCTCTGGCGAGCCAGCACCAGCGCAGCACACGGAAACGCCATTTACCTTCCCGCTATAAAGCGGTACCTATTTATCTACTTTCACTTAGGGGTGCTTTCGAACTGCTAGGTGGGCAGGAACTGGGACCGTAGACGGGATCTCACCCCGCCGCAGGGATTCGAACCTCCGACCATACAATCGGCAAGTCCTAGGCACTGAGGTTTTACCCACAGCGCCTAGATAATTAAAGTAGAAGATGGTAAATAAAGGTGTCCTCTTTTTTGCTCTTCAAAATATGGCAACCGTAGTAGGCAGACAAAATAGTCAGCCATTAGCTACGAGGAAATTGCTTAATGAATGCAGATATTTCAAACCATAGGAGCCAAAATCTTGCCTGCAAAATTCTATATCTGCTCCTTGACATAGATGGATTTGATTCTCATTTACAGCCCTGTATTGAATGATGTGTTCTGCATGCTGCTATCAGCCTTCCTACTGCCTCAAAGTCAAGTTGTAGTTCAGGCATTTCACTGAAAGCCCATCCTTCACCGTAATATTGATTGGAACCTTGTTCAGTATTACTGCATGCCAGACAAGCTACTTAGGGAACGTCCTGACAGAAGGTGGAAAATCAACATTTTGTGCTGAGGGTTCTCTGTTTGCAATTCAGACTAAACACAATAACACACTCATCATAATTTCCTTTAAGCGTTGGCTCAGGCACTTAGATCTTGCAAGCTGAAACCATCATTGTGGACTATTGTTTCCTGAAGCAGCATGACTCTATGTGATGGTATTCTATTCATCCATTGTATCATTCATCTATTTGTAAGGGTAAGATTATTATAGGAGCCTTTACCAGCCATTACTTTACCTTGGATCTCAGTTGCCTGGGCTCCTTTCATTCTTTTATCACTCCTTTCATTCTTTTAAATATCTCACACATTGCTTCGATTTGACATTTCACATCTCCCTTTACTGTTTCCCCACACGGTTGATTATGTAACACATCCAGTAACATTTTAAACCTTGGGAATTCTAGGACAACACCAAAGAGGAGTTGTCACACATCAGCTTTAAGGGTGTAGCATCATTTCCAGATGCATTTGTCCCAGGAATATGGCTGGGCTCCTGAGAGCAGCCAGAAAACTGGTTGAAACTTTTTTCGTGGGGTGGGTGAGAGTTAAAAAAAGGAAGGAATGATTTTTTAAATCAGCCACCTCATATTAAAGATTTAGGGTGGGATAGTGCTAGAGGCCTGTCTAGTCTTGTTACATGGGATCAATTCCAATCTGTTACCTCCGAGGATGTGGACAGGCTGCTTGGACAAGTGAAACCGACCACCTGTCTTCTTGATCCTTGCCCATCCTGGCTGATAAAAGCGAGCCGGGAAGGGCTGGGTGATGGGCTCTGCGGGGTAGTGAATGCTTCCCTCTGTGAGGGAGCCTTCCCAGACCCGCTGAAAGAGGCGGTCATTAAACCGCTTCTTAAAAAAACATCTTTAGACCCGGCTAATATGGCGAACTATTGCCCAGTCTCAAATCTACCATTCTTGGGCAAGGTGATTGAGTGGGTGGTTGCTGAACAACTCCAAGCACGCCTGAAGCATGGGGACCATTTGGATCCCTTCCAATCAGGATTCAGGCCTCACCATGGGACTGAAACTGCCTTGGTCACGCTGGTTGATGATATCCAGCGGGCTAGGGACAGAGGTGAGAGCTGTTTCCTAGTTCTGCTGGATCTCTCAGCGGTCTTTGATACAATGGACCATAACATCCTTCTGGACCGTCTAGAGGGGCTGGGAGCTGGGGGCACTGTCATACAGTGGTTCCGCTCCTTCCTCCTGGGCCGTGTCCAGAAAGTGGTGGTGGGGGATGAGTGGTCAGGCCCCTGGGCTCTCACTTGTGGGGTGCCTCAGGGTTCCGTCCTCTCCCCCATGCTTTTTAATATCTATACGAAGCCGCTGGGAGAGATCATCAGGGGGTTTGGGCTGGGTGTTCATAAATATGCAGATGACACCCAGCTATACCTCTCTTTTAAATCAGAACCAGTGAAGGCGGTGAAGGTCCTGTGTGAGTGTCTGGAGGCGGTTTGAGGATGGATGGCGGCTAACAGATTGAGGTTGAATCCTGACAAGACAGAAGTACTGTTTTGGGGGGACAGGGGGTGGGGGATTCCCTGGTCCTGAATGGGGTAACCGTGCCCCTGAAGGACCAGGTGCACAGCCTGGGAGTCATTTTGGACTCACAGCTGTTCATGGAGGCACAGGTTAATTCTGTGTCCAGGGCAGCTGTCTACCAGCTCCACCTGGTACGCAGGCTAAGACCCTACCTGCCCGTAGATTCTCTCGCCAAAGTGGTGCATGCTCTAGTTATCTCCTGCTTGGACTACTGCAATGCGCTCCATGTGGGGCTACCTTTGAAGGTGACGCAGAAACTGCAGTTAATCCAGAATGCAGCAGCTGGACTGGTGACTGGGAGTGGCTGCCGGGACCATATAACACCGGTCCTGAGAGATCTGCATTGGCTCCCAGTACATTTCTGAGCACAATTCAAAGTGTTGGTGCTGACCTTTAAAGCCCTAAACGGCCTCGGTCCTGTATACCTGAAGGAGCGTCTCCACCCCCAGCATTCAGCCCGGACACTGAGATCCAGCGCCGAGGGCCTTCTGGCGGTTCCCTCATTGCGAGAAGTGAGGCTACAGGGAACCAGACAGAGGGCCTTCTCGGTAGTGGCGCCCACCCTGTGGAACACCCTCCCTTCAAATGTGAAGGAAATAAGCAGCTATCCTATCTTTAAAAAACATCTGAAGGCAGCCCTGTTTAGGGAAGTTTTTAATATTTAATGCTGTATTGTTTTTAACACTTGATTGGGAGCCACCCAGAGTGGCTGGGGAAACTCCGTCAGATGGGCAGGGTATAAATAAATTATTATTATTATTATTAAAGAAATTCTTCAATTTTTCCTGCTCTCTAAATAAAATATCCACCCTGCACACTTTTGCAGGGGTGAACCTGCAGAAATGGAGCTTTCATTTTAAAGAAAGTTATGTATAATTCTGGTGCATTGTGGGTCACTAACATGGTCCTCTTAGGTATACATGTGCCCTCAGTGGCCCTCACTGACACCAGCATCATGAGTTGAAAAAAGGCTTGAAAGAAGTTTTCTTTATCCAATAAGAGGCTTTTAAAAAACCCAAATTGAAAATAAAAATAGGGGGAGGCAATTTTGAGAAGGGTTATAGTTGGGGACGGGAGAGTTGTCCTTCATATATGGTGCTCATGACAGAGTGTCCAATATGGAAACATGATCACAGGCCTAAAATGCTTGGCAACCCATATGTATCTTATATAAGGGCCATACTTCACTTGATGCCTTTTTTCCACATGCTATTGTAAGTCTGACTAATATGCAAGGAAATAACACTCATTCTCCTTCTGTCCTTCTTCATTCAGATCTATAACTAACCTGAGGAACTCAGGTTTCTTATCAATCATTGTAAAATTTATTTTTCCCTCCGAGTTATTTCTCTGCCAACTCCCGTACTGAATGGGAGAGGGCGGTACATCAGTTTCACTAATGCATTCTGATCTTCTCTCTCTATACTCTTCTCTCAAAAGCTGGATATAAAGCATAACATATGTGCTTTGGTTTGCTCCATTGTGCACAGTTAAATGTAGGGACACTTGAAACACTTGAGGTCAGAAACTAATAATAAGTTCCAGAGATTGGAATGAGATGTATGAATGAATGCAGTTATGATGACGACAACAATGATTTCAAATCCTGCCTTGCACCATAAAGTTCCAAGGTGGATTACACAATGTAAAAATACTAAAAACAGGTAAAACATTTTACAGTCATGACAACAGGGTTGGTATCTATCTGTTGGTCTCTCTGATGTCAAAGGTCAGGGCAACATGGTATGCTTTCAGCATATGATGAAAGCTATATAATAAAGATGTCGGATGCACCTCTGTTGGGAGGGACTTCCACAACTTTTTGGCTACCACAAAGAATTCCACCTCCTGGGCCGCCACCATCCCTGAATGTCTGAGGACAATGGAATTGCCAAGAGGACCTGATATTTTAGTCCAAAAGAGAGCTCTTATTACCCATCCTTTAGCTCAAAAAATGATACCTCCTTGTGATTTACATAAAACAATTCAAAATTAAAACCTGCTGCCATTACAGGGCATGTGCCAGGACCTTACAATATCCCTCAAAGATAGGTTTGTGCCACAGAAAGGGTATCCTATGACCTTTTGCTTGCTCTTCAGAATGTGGGGTTCCACTCTGCAGAGATAGCAGAGACATTTCCTAGGCTTCTGCCAAGTAAAACCTCTCTCCCTCCTGCTCCCCAACCCTGTTTAATAATGGAAGGGGAATAGCAAAAGATGGTGGGGTGAATTTCCTTCAGTGGCCCCAGGTGTCCAAAATATAAGAAAACTGGGTGATGATATAGGTCACGTTGTCAAGCTCCTGCTCTATGTGTGTTGGTCTGTTATCCCAAAGCAGAGTATTTGGGAGGTGTTGTGACCCCACCTCTGCAGGCTTTTCATTCAATACCTGCAACTGCCTCCCCAGTCTCCTGCCTAAAGGTGAAGAAACTTATCAAAACACTATATTGAAGCTTATTGAGTATCAAAATTAGTGCTAATTGTTCTTAAATGTTCTCAGCAGAGAAGCAATAAATTTACCTATGTGAAGAAAAAGGAGTAAAGCTCTGATAAGATCCAACTCCCTCCTTTTTGGTTTGTGGGCATAAGTGAAATGACCAAAGTAACCACTAACCTAGACCAGGGGTCAGCAAACTTACTGCACCTCAGGCCGGTGTCTCCAGTGCCAATTGCACAGCGGGTTGGAGGGTGGGGGACCGCGTGTGCATACGCTATTTCCAGCGCACGTCCGAGTCGGAGGAGCACTGAAAATAGATTGTGCGCATGTGCATGGGCCTCCCCCAACCTGGATGTGCACCGGAAATAATGCTTGCGCATGCACACAAGCTATTTCCGGTGCTCCTCAGACCTGGAAGTGGGCAGGTGTGCAGCGCAGGTAAGAGTGGGCAGCGGCAGTGGGGGGCAGGGGTTGCCGCATGCCAGATAAACGAGTCCCTCAGGCCTTATCCGGCCCGCGGGCCTTAGTTTGGGGACCCCTGACCTAGATAGTAGAATTCTGCTGGCACAAGATTATGTCAGCATTCTTAGAATAGAATAAAGAGCTGAACTCATAGGGACCCATTTCAAACCAGATGAACACTATCTCATGAACTTATAAAAGAAGTGTTATCTATGGGCTCTACTTAATATTGGCTTTTAAGGAACTGACTACAGTATTGATTATTATTATGAAAACTGGTATATGTGCAATATTTTTTCCTAGAGACTAATTGCTATATATAAAAAGTGAACTATGCGTTTTATAGATTTTGGGGGAATTAATAAGGATTTAAGGAAAGGTGTAATATTTGATAAGTATAATTACAGCAGGAACCTTTCTATAAAGAGGAAAGTATAAATTACAGAAGAAAAGGAGAGAGGAAACACTTGGCTTTATTGCAATCTTTTTAAAGAAATTAAGACACCCTATGGATGCAAGAAGGGCAAAGAACCAAAGAATGAAAACTCAGACAATCTAAGAGGTATTGAATTCATAAAAGTATTGAGAGATGAACTAATAAGTTTCAAAAATGAAATCAATGAAATATTTGGTGCTGGTGAAAGAAAGAGAATATAGTCAGAGAGAGAAAGTGTGAGTCAACGAGTATGAGAGCGCTAGCAATTACAAAGGATTTAAAAATATGTAATGGGCATACTAAAAACAGTTAAAAGGAGCAGATGAATTTTGAAGCTGTTGTAAGAAAACCCAAAGATGTAAATGAAAGAGAATAAGAAATGAGATGAAAATCGAGGGTAGTGGTAAGGAGATCATAATGAAAACCCAGATGATGCATTCAGCTAAAAGGCTGGTGATAGCAATCTCTTCCAGCTTGCTCTGCTTGTGGGCTGGGAAGTTGAAACTACTCCCCCCCCCCTGTACTGATGGCGGTCCTTAGGTGGCAACTATTGTCATTCTCTCACAAAGAAACTTGCCTAATTAGTTGAACAATGCCCCCCCCCCTTAGATTTTAACCTTTGTTGGACCCAGAACCCTAGGAATTAGAAAGGACTCAGGCATCATACAGATTGACCCTGCCCCAAACTCACAAGGGTATATTATGTATGTAGATATGTATAAATAAAACACCATATATAGATTTACAGTGAGTATAATATGTTGTTCAGCACTAAGAGGAGGAATCCTGTTCTTACTGATGTATTCTGGTCTTCTCCTCTGCTCCATCTGTGTCCATTGCCACTGTTATAATTACATCTCATTTCTGTCTTGGAGAGCTGATCTAGGTAGCCTCTAGATTGTAAGTATTTTGCTGGAGGGATTCAAGTGCATACCACAGCTTTAGGTTTGCATAATTAAATGATAATTAATGCTCTGTCACCAGGGAACAACAAATCAACTTTTTAAAAAAGTGATTAGGAAAGTAATGGGGAATTGTACTGAAAAAGTGTGGGGTGAATGAATGACCAATGGGAAGATGCATAAACATTGCACAAGCAAATCAGGATGAATGTTCATTGTTGTATAACTTTCCTCCAAGCAACAATGCTCAGAACAAATGCTCAATAAAGACCAGGTGTAGTCTAATTGCCCTCTCAGCTTTCTGTAAGCAAATATGGATGAATGCTCAATAAACAGGTTATCTGAAGGACCCCTAATATTGAAAGAGGTTCTTTATGCTCTGGAAAGCCTTTACTCAGGGTGTAAACAAGAGAAGACCACCAGTTTTTACCTAAAACATCTAACAGTGATGGGAAAATAACCCTGTGCTGGGTTCACTTCAGTTGCCAGTCCCAGTTGTTAAGTTATCAGTAGCAACTGGGTGCCTTGCACTTTGCACTCCTTCTGAAGGCCTAGGGCATTTTATTTTGGAAAAAAACAACAACAGCCCTGTGTAGTCTGAGATCTACTCCTTGTAATGTTTCATTATCCCACTAGTCGTGACAGTATTTATTGAAGGAGTCTCACAGTTTTTGCTAAGAAGGAAAGCTGTCAACTTGTGTGGGAGAGAGCTGGTGTCAATCCCATCTTCTCATTCTTCATCTTTCTGCTGATGAAAACAATATTTTGGGGGGTATTTTCAAGGCACAAGAAAGCCATTTTAGAGCCTAGTCTGTTCCCTGACACGGGAGAAATATTCCTTTAAACTGTCCCCTCCCCCACCCCTGTTAAAAATAAACACTTTGGCACAAATATTGCCCTTGAGGACTTTGTCTAGCAGCTCATTTTTCTTTTGAAGGGGTCTCTATTTTACGCTCCACTCCTTTTGGTCTTTGTAAGCCTGTGGGCAGGGACCATCTTGTTTTTATAGGTCTTATGTAAGCCTTTTTTTGGCTGAAGAATGGAGTTAAAAATGCCTTTGATAAATAAATAAATACACACACTTCAGGCAACCAAAATTTCCCAAGGCTTTCATAAGGCTCTACCCACAACATCTCCTCATTTGAATATGGCCCATAAAGGGTAATAACTGCTTCATCATTTGGCTTTCCCCCACTACCAAATGCCCACAATGTTTGCTGGTGCATTTTGGATTCTTTTTGCCACACAGAATTAACGTGGCCGACAACTTAAAATCCCAAAAGGGACCCTGCTGTAAATTGTCCGGTTTGTCATGTGAAGGAATTGTGGTTGTAAATGAGCAATGAATAACTAAAGGGGCAAGCATCACTTTTTGTGGATTCGTATACTACACTATAAAAAGATGTAGTTTCTCTGTCATAAAATCCATCAAAGTTTCTCAGCAGCTCCATATTTTTATATGTCTTCACAACTGTGAGCAGATGCCTCTGCATATGTTCCTTGATTTTATGCCTACATTACAATTGTATCAAAGCACTTCTAGCTGTGCAGGCACATTTTTTATCCACCTCCAACCTTCTGTTGCTGGAAGAGTCAGTGCAGCTGATGGAAGAGAGATCGGATAATGGGGGTAATTTAGAGAATGTGTGGCCCAAGCCTCTCCCAGAAGCACAAAGCTGTCTGCCCTGTTATATATTGTGGCAGCCAAGATCCGCTTCCCAAGGCCATTGTATAGAGAGAATTTCATGCAACTCGTTTCTGCCAAAGATCTTGTGAAATGCTTGAACTAGTTTTACAGAAGCACCGGTTGTTTATTCCTCTGCAGAAATGAAACCTCAACTAGGAAGCACAGCACATTAGCTATTTAACCACAATAAAGAGCCACTCAGTCACAGTCTCAAGGTCAATTCAGTTGTCACATTCAGTTGTCACATTTATCCGGTACAGCAGATGTACGAATCACTTCTAGCGCTTTGCGCTCATTAATAAGGCAATGCTTGAACTGTTGATACATGAATCTCACCCACGGTCAGATCCATGTCATCCATTCCTGGCTCATCTGTGCAAGAATGTGACTTGTTGTGTCTCTATTTAATGTGCATTATTTTGCAATCAACCACATTAGGTATGTTAGTACTGCATTTTTATGTGGAAGACTGAACATGAAAGCTGTGATTTGCCCTGACCAGCTGGTTATAGCATGATTCGGTAGGATTTGAAGTTGAACATTGCACAGCTCAGTGAGATTTAAGCCTTGATCCAATTCCAATGCTCTGTCTGCTGGTTTTGACCAACAAAAGAATATACCGTATTGGCCTGAATATAAGCCTCACTCCCCCCCCCCCCCAAATTCCGACCGTGAAAAGTTAAAGTGTGGCTTAAATTTGTGACCTTACAAAATTTGGCTTTTACGATATCACTGCTGAAACAGACTTATGGTAAAACAGAAAGGGTGTGAGTGTCTGTGAAATTTTAAGGGAGTGGCTTTTATTTGGGTATTGTCTTTTTTTATTTCCCCCCCTTGAATTTTAAAGGTGTGGCTTATATTCGGGCCAATATGATATTGGTTGTGAAATGCTCTATGGACATCTGCACATATTGAACTGTGGTAGGATTCACCATTCCAAAATGATAGACATTAATGATGAGTGGAAAATCTCATTATATTGCCTATTATTGTTCAAACATTGGATATGATACCTAGTTCAAACTAGATTGAGAAGAAACATTTTCACAAATGTGAGATATGGGAAATCTAGCAGAGTTAGAATTTTCTTCCTAATGTATTTTTTAATGCAAATTAGAACAATGAGAATATATAACAGTAGTAGATCACATTTAAAAATCAAATATCATTCTTCCTCATCAGGAAGCAAGGATAAACATTAATGTACTACCCATGGATATTTGTTGTTTAACATGAATTTAAAAAATATGCATTTGTACTTCAAAAACCCCTTCTTGATTCCCGCCCAGAGCTTTGAAAATGACATGCAGCATATAACTAGAAGCTGATTGTGACACCCACATATGAGATTCCCTTTGAACTTAAATTCAGATATAACTGAATTATTGGTTGGTTCAAAAACCAAGAATTAGAACAAGAATATTGACTTTAAAATAAGAATCTGATTGAGAAACCTTTCCATCCCGTTCATTTCAGTTTCTCTTGAAAATGTTTTTGTTATTTGTTTTTTACACGCATGGGCAAAGAATACACTCATACCCTAACAGGCCCATTGCTTTAGGGTGGACAATGGGCATGTACCCTGATTTAGAGAAGGAAAGTCTTCCCTTTGGAGGGCAGTCCCATAAAAATCCAGTTTAAAGATTTATTTATTTATTTTAAACTGAAGAAGGAAGAGTGGTCGCTTGAAGTTTGCCACCAACAATTAGTCCTTGGGAAGCAAACTGAGCAGGCACATGGCGCCACTTGTTTGTATTTCCCCCATGATCCAGAAATGCAGTGCATTTCTATTAAAATTATATTAGGTATTTCTGAATTTGTACATATACATCTAAACTAGCTTATGCACATTATTTTGACCTCTTTTTTTCCGGCGATGTGTTTCCTCTCTCATTTGATGATGGTTAGGAGGCCATTGAAAACCACTTCCTTCTCCAGCACCCCTTCAAAGCAAAACAAAGCAAAACAAAACAAAAGAACCCTCATATTTTTTGATGCAAAAGAATCTATCTGGCAGTGTTGATGCTCACTAGAGACAAGGCAGGTCTTTTTTTAGCCTTCTTTCTTGGTCTCTAATGAGCCTGCTCTGTTTCCTCCTCTCTGCCAGTCATGAAGCACCATCGATCAGTTACTTTAGGTGTCTTGTAGAGAAATATAATTTACTCCAGGCTTGGAACCTGTTACTGAATTCCTGTATTTGTTTGCATTTATAATACTGCTTTATTGGTTTTTATCATCCTGCTTTACTGTTCTTAATCTGTGTGTGTTTTGATAAAGAGGTTTCTTTCACTAGAGGAGAAAAACTTACAGCAGTGGGCTGCTAGAGTTGCCATACGCCCGGTAAAAATCTCAACAACTTTTGTGTCCTGAATTTTACTTCTAGAATATGGCAACCCTAGTTGGAATTAAACCCTTTTTCAAAGTAGACCCTCATTCAAAGGTGTCCTGCCCTGACTTGAAGTACGATGAGGCTTTTCAAACTCGGGGAGTTTGTATTATTGTTCAAACATTGGATATGATACCTAGTTCAAACTAGATTGAGAAGAAACATTTTCACAAATGTGAGATATGGGAAATCTAGCAGAGTTAGAATTTTCTTCCTAATGTATTTTTTTTAATGCAAATTAGAACAATGAGAATATATAACAGTAGTAGATCACATTTAAAAATCAAATATCATTCTTCCTCATTAGGAAGCAAGGATAAACATTAATGTACTACCCATGGATATTTGTTGTTTAACATGAATTTAAAAATGTGCATTTGTACTTCAAAAACCCCTTCTTGTTTCCCACCCAGAGCTTTGAAAATGACATGCAGCATATACTCCCTGTGGGACGCGGGTGGCGCTGTGGGTAAAAGCCTCAGCGCCTAGGGCTTGCCGATCGAAAGGTCGGCGGTTCGAATCCCCACGGTGGGGTGCGCTCCCGTTCTTCGGTCCCAGCGCCTGCCAACCTAGCAGTTCGAAAGCACTCCCGGGTGCAAGTAGATAAATAGGGACCGCTTACTAGCGGGAAGGTAAACGGCGTTTCCGTGTGCGGCTCTGGCTCGCCAGAGCAGCGATGTCACGCTGACCATGTGACCCGGAAGTGTCTCCGGACAGCGCTGGCCCCTGGCCTCTTGAGTGAGATGGGTGCACAACCCTAGAGTCTGTCAAGACTGGCCCGTACGGGCAGGGGTACCTTTACCTTTACCTTTTAACTCCCTGCTCTTTAAAGTGAATGTTGGGTGCCAATGCTGAAGTGCGAACAACATTTTTAAGGTAGTAGAGCCTTTTGATATAAGCTGGACTTTGTCAGGCTTCAAAGATCTGGACTGCACCCATCTGAGTGCTTGTTTCCCTATGCTTCGTTGTGAAAAGGAATATGGGGTATCATGATGTTAATAACTCATTATTGCTTTCGGCTGAAAGAAGCATAAAGGGAACTCGCATGGGAAATCCCACTAATGAGGACTTAAAACATGTCTGTATTCTCGGCTAGTTTTTATTCTTCTCATGCATCTGTTGTTCAGAGTTCAAGGGGGAGGGAGTTGCTGCTCTTGAAACCCATTAAGCTCTAGCTATCAAGTCCCATCTCTTGAGTTAAGTGGTACAGTAATTAAAGCAGTATTTACAATGCAATAAAGGTGAGGCTAATTACTGGCAAATGAGAGCAGGATGATGCTCTGTCCAAGAGGAAACTCATCCTGGATCAGGCCAGACCAATAAATCTTTTAGCTGCCTCATTTGTTAATTATTATCTTCATAATCCCTTTGCAAGTAACGATGATCTAATTTATTACCTCCAAACAGCGAAGCACTGTTTGACAGGGAAAGAATCAGAACACAAACAAATCAGAATTAGCAGCAGTAACCTGTTTTGGGGAGTAAAAATGGTGTTAGTGGGGAATTTTGCCGAATCGGCAAAGTGTCAAGGAAAACCCAGATGTAGCATAGCTGTCAACCTTCCCTTTTTTGTGGGAAATTCCCTTATTTCAGCACTGTTTCCTGCTGCTTCCCGCTGCTATCCCGGATTGTTAGATATCCCGTTGACTGTCTCCAAGACAGGTGAGGCTGCTGATCCCTTATTTTCAAATCTGAAAGTTGACAGCTATGGGATGTAGGACAACAGTTTTGGTGGTTTCCTAACAATTTTGTGGGTCTCAGGAATTTTAATTTTTGAAATATGGCAACCCTAACACTAGGGAGTGCGCCCCGTTGGATACAGTGTGTTATACACAAAGAATTGCATTGTAATAATGCCCCATGGGTGCTTTTGGGTGGCTAGGATGTGTGCTTGAAATGTGATAATCCCTCTCATTTGTCTGGATGGAGGATGAAGATGTGTGTATGTGTGTGCACGCACAGAAAAACATTTGACTTTTGCCTGGCTGCAGTGTAACCTAATGTATAAAACTACGACTCACTCTCTCCATTTTTGCACCCTGTTCCACCGTCTATCACGACTGGTGCTGTAAAGTTGCTGGGGGGTGGTGACCCCTGGGCTGAAAAAGTTCCTCATCCCAGATATTTGGCTTGGGGGGAATAAAAAAAACTTCTTCTGTAGACTCCAAACCACAGCTCACTTTCTCCTATGGGACCCATGGGTCTCTCGTTCTGTATCCGTGTATGGCTCACGGCTTTCTGCAACAAAAGGGCTCAATGCCTCTTCCCCATGGCTTCAGAATTGCCCTTTCCAATCACCTCTGCTTTCTTCTGTGATGTTGAATAAGGTCTGAAGAGGATACAGCAGCAATGGTGGTCAAAGAGAGGACAGGCAGTCAGGTGGTAAGAGTATGAGGCATTAGGCAGCTAATTATTTGGAAGAGACTGTCATGTGTAAGTCTGAGATAAATATGTCATTCATATGATTGTCATGCTGGTCATGAGTGTTTAACAAGGAGCATGTGATGATGTTTCCGAAAACATTCATGTGAGATATGAGTAGCTTTGAGTCAAACTCTAGAATAATCACACCCATGGCTTAGAATTTCTGATTTGGAAAAATGTCTGTTTTTCTTTTGCTTGCTCTGTATCCTTTGAACACACTGCTATCATCTCCATATCTATGAGGGCTAGAATGTTGGTGACTTCTAAGGATAGCCCTGTTTTCACAAGCAACACTTTGGACGCTGAATATAGCACAAAACCATATCCTAAGAGTCATGCAAGGCTCACATATTGCTTTATCTATTACCTATTCCACCAGTGTCATGATTATCTTTCATCACTCCCCGTCTTTGCTTCTAGCAATAATGTAAAATAAAATGCATAAAGCTGTTGCACTTAGATCAATAGAAATTAAGGATAAAGATAACTTTACTATGACAAGTTATAATGATCTGTTAGACAATTTAGGCCTAACTTTTGTCCACTGGTGACAACTGTGGACAAAGTAGGAATGGCAAAGAAGGGCCTGGCTTTGCCCTCTCCCTCCACTAAGGCAATTACTGATAGAAACTGCTCACTATCAATCTGCCACCTCTCCCCTATTCCCTTTTTTTATTTTTGTATGTCTGTTATTGTAGACTGTAAGCCCTCTGGACATCAACCAACACAACTACTTAGATCTAAAATAGTGCATAGCATAAAACCTACAGGCAGGCCATGTTGCACTCCTGGCATGCAATGCTCTCTCTCACCTCATCCCTGCTCCCTTACCACCACGGGAGAAGATTTGTAGGCACAGAGGGGACATTTGCAAATGCACACTGTGGTGAGTAGAGCCTGTTAATCACAGGTGGAAGCCGAGCACAATGTGGGGGGAATTAACATTCTTTTTTACAGGTCTGCGTGCTGGAATGAGTGATGCCTTCCCTGAGCTGCGGAGCCACACCAGGGCAATAAAACATATTTTTCAGGGATGACATACCCAGCCGTGAATCACCAACTGTGATGGCTATTTTATTCTTTTCTACTTTCCCAGCTCCACAACATTATTACCCTTTTGCACTGTCAGATATTAAAATCATATTAACAATCAGGAACTGTATTAAACTGTCAAAAAGTGAAATAATATAGTACCACCACTGAAGGTTAGAGACAGCCCTTGGGTGTAATTCACTAAACTCCAATCTACCTGCTTGATACTCTGGAGATTAAATAGATTGCATTGTTTTCTGGGAGATCAATTGCCATTAAGGTACAGGAGCAGCACACCCCAAATTATGCACAGAGCCCGGCTTATTTTGCTTGGCGTGTCTCTCAGGCAATTGTTACAGGTAGGCAGTATGGCTGCTTTCACATATCAAGTAAAATACCGTGCCATGACAAGTTTGCACGATAAGAAAAGCAGGGCAGCTTGGACAAGGGTAGAATCTCAGCCAGTTTCCTGGAAGTGTCCCTTCACTGCTAGTGAAACAGAGCTTCGGTGGAAGCTTGGGAAGGGCCGTAATGCTCAGTGGTAGAGCAGCTGCTTTGCATACAGAAGGTCTCAGGTCCCCAGCATCTGTAGGTAAGGCTGGGAATGTCCCACATCTGAAACTTCAGAGAGCTGCTGCCAGCCAAGATAGGCATTACTGGGTTATATGGGTCGATGGTCTGACTCAGTGTAAGGCAGCTTCCTATGTTCCTATGGAAGTATTCATCCTGATTTGCTTGCACAAAGCTTACGAGGCGGTTAGACTATGCCTGGTCTTTACTAAGCATCCATTCTGATCTGTTTATAGGGTTGATACATAACAGCGAGCATTCATGCTGCATTCATCCTGATGTGCTTGCAGGATGGTGACACATCTTCCTGTTAATCATCTGTACAGTACATCCCACACTCTTCAGTCCAATTCTCCATCACAAGTGTGACAGAGTGCTTTAATCCACTTTAGATGTGCAAATCTACATTTCTGCTATGTGCTTAAATCCCTCCCACAAAATACTGATAATCTGGAGGAACCCTAAACTTAGATGGCTTTCAAACACCTGCTTACTGAGCATTCATCCTGGTTTGATTGTAGGGAGGGTTTTTTGGAAGGAAGGGAGCAGGTTTCTTGGGCAGGAGACCAAATTGAGTACAATTGTGCAACCTGAATCTTCTGGTATGCAAATGAATTCCATCTGCAGAACAGGGACAGTCAGAAAGTGACTTTTGTAAAGAAGAAACAAAAGGAAGTGTTATTTTTTAAAATAACATTTAAAATTTGTTTAGAAGAACCTGTGAGCTACTTGCTCTTCCAGAATACAAAAAAAAACTGGCACCCACCTGAATTGCCGTTGTCAATACTAATACTAATTTCATTCGTGAAGTGCCCAAAATAATAAACATACAGAATTTTTAAAAAGACAAGTCCCCACCATTCCCAACATTTACCATACTGGTTGAAATTAAACACTTCTGTTTTAATGGGGGGAGATGTAAGCATGTTTGTAAATCTCCTAGTTAAATCAACCACACTTTGCCTGGATTGTGTCTTAAGTAATGCCAAGGCCGAAGGTGGCAGAAAGGACTTAAAAAACAACAACAAAAGGAGATAAGAATTGGACCATTTCCCTGTATCAGGACACAGGCAAGAGTCAGTTTGCATAACGGAAGAGCAGACACGCAGCAATATTTTGGTCTGATGAATGTCTTCATGAATCGCTGTACTAAGTAATACCCACCAGCATAAACTTATAAGATGCTGCACCATGGCAAATGGGCTTTAAAGGACTGCACCGCAAATTAACTCAGAAAAGGGTTGATAATTCTCAACTTCTCTATCACTACTATCTACTGCACCAGCTCGGTGCCTTCTCAGTCTGTGAGCAGCATATGAAAATACCTCTGTAGTAAAAAGATGGTCTTCTCAGCTGCTGCTTCCAGTGGGAGGCAAAGGTTAGTATCTCATAACAGCCTTGGCTTACAGCCATTGTTTGTTTTCAGTGCTGCAGGTAGACCTTTGTGATGCTCAAGATGGCAAGGAAAGTTTTATGCTTCCCACAATGAAGGTTTCTGTACTTTGTACTGTGTTCACTATCCTAGAACTCCACAGTGCAAGCCTATACACATCTGCTCAGAAGTAAGTCCCAATGGACCTTACTCTCAGGGAAATGGAAATAGGATAGCATCTTATGAGATGTATCCAGTGCTATTTTTCTAGAAAAAGAGGTGTCGGAGCTCACCATGAACGCTTCCCTTGTTCTCTTATAATGGCACTGAGAGTTGCTAGAACTAATTCCAGTGAGTTCAGGCTGGAAAAAAAAAAGCCCTGGCTCTATCCAAAATTACTCATACTCCGTATAGTCCCATTGAAATTAATGAATTTGGTGAAGGGCCATTGGTTCCAATGGATCAGCTCTAAGCAGAAGTGGGATACAGCCCTAAGGGACATTGAATATGTAATGATTATCCACTTGCAGGCTACAATGAGCCATTCATGTGCAGTGGATCACCATGGAGTCTAGGTAGCTCAAAATGAGTTTCCATTGGGCAGATAGGTAGGCAAACATAAAGTTCTAATTTTTGCAGACAAAGCCCTAGATTTGGAATATTCAGCTCCAATTACCCCAAAGGTCATTTTTACATTCTTTCAGAGGGGCAGCCATGTTAGACACTTGCAACAAAAAAACGAGAAGGAGCCTTGCGGCAGCTTAAAGACAAGCAAATTTATTATGGCATAAGCTTTCATGGAGAGGGACGCGGGTGGCGCTGTGGGTAAAAGCCTCAGCGCCTAGGGCTTGCCGATCGAAAGGTCAGTGGTTCGAATCCCCGCAGCGGGGTGCGCTCCCGCTGCTCAGTCCCAGCGCCTGCCAACCTAGCAGTTCGAAAGCACCCCCGGGTGCAAGTAGATAAATAGGGACCGCTTACCAGCGGGAAGGTAAACGGCGTTCCGTGTGCTGCACTGGCTCGCCAGATGCAGCTTTGTCACGCTGGCCACATGACCCAGAAGTGTCTCCGGACAGCGCTGGCCCCCGGCCTCTTGAGTGAGATGGGCGCACAACCCCAGAGTCTGTCAAGACTGGCCCGTACGGGCAAGGGTACCTTTACCTTTTAAGCTTTCATGGACTACATTTTCTCTACTTCACAAGTCTCTCTCTGTAGCCATACCCTTTTCCTCTATGGACCTCAGAACAGTCTCTTCTCCCCATACACCTTGTATCTCTCTTTTCTTCACTCTGCACCCCCTAACTTCCCCATGTGCTCCTGCTGTATCGAACAAACAGAAGAGCAATTGTGATGTAGACATAATGTTTGGGGCAGACTGGAGCTCAGTGTTGGTAAATGCAACTAAGCTTTTAATAAAAGTTAAGAACATTATTTTATTCACCGATGTTATTGTTAAGAAAAAATAACTTTTAAAAAAAACATACATAAGAATGGAGTTGGTGGAAGTTCAAACAAACAAGCAATGGTTTCCTCACTACACAATACTGGGTCAAAAAGCTGAAGTTTCAGATTAAGGGGCATCTGTTACAGATCTCTCACTTTGGAATAATGGAGGGGGCTTTAAAAGGAATAAAAAGGCACCTGGCAACCCTTAACTTGACTGATGAGCAAACAGCCACAGATGGTCAAGGCTCAGGGCATTTGTTCTACATTTCATGCCAGGAGAGCAGATTGCCCTCAACTGCCACAAAGGGATGTGGATTAAGAAGTGACTAAAGGCAAGAGTCACCAGCATTGTGTGAATGGCTGATCTTGATTGTAGCATAAACAGAAGGACTCCCAGGATTTTATTTATTTATTTATTTGCCAAATTTTTTAAGCAGAGATCTGTGGCCCCTGCAGTTTCCTATTCGCTTCTGGGGGATGCTGCTGTATAGCCGCAAAAGTCCGTCCTGGATAGATGGCATTTTGTTTTGTGATGTGGAACACTGCACGTAGCCAGGAGGGCTACTTTCTTTTCATTCCCAGAGTCACGGGGGCATTATTGAAACCCAATGCCATGGGATTTTAGGTTATTCAGAACAGTGTGCTTATGTTTGAGTATTTCATTGCTCTTAGTTTTGTTTTATTATGTGCAAGTTTTTTTCACATCACAAGAGACTAACCTATCAGTAAATGGCCACAATTTCTTCCATGCTCTCCTGACACCAGTGGTCGTTCCCTCTCTGCAGACATGACATTCTGGGAATTTAAAAAGATGTGGATTGTTAGATCTTTCTGGTTTGAAAGATAAGAAGAATAGAGCTGTCTCAGAACAAATCAGAGAAGGTCTCATGCCTCAGTGTCTGGTTTTGGATGGTGATGTTTTAAATGCTAAAAAGCTCAAGGAGCTCTTCAGGCAGAATACTTGAATCCAAGGCCCACCTTTAATTTAAATCACTCTGCCTCTGCTCCCTAGTGATTATATTTATAGGCTAGAAATGCTACACAAACCAACTTGTTTTGTCACTGTCAAGAGCCAGCGTCTCAGTTAATAGAGCATGAGAGAAAAAGAAATTATAATTCTATCCTTAGTCTTCACGTACTGGAGGCAGAAACAGGTACCGCATGATGCTAGCCTGCGTTACTCCGATATCCAATGATGTAGGCCCACTACAAGAAATTCCAAGGCTCTTGGGGAGTGCAGATCCAGCCCCTGGGTTGTGAGTAACCCACCTCTTCTCTCAACACTTCAGTTATTAGTACTGCTGTTGAAACACCTTGAGTATTAGAAGACTATTAAGATCCCCCCCTTCACACAAAAAAGCTTCATATTGGCTCAGGTCAGGGCCTGCCAAAGACATTTTGGCACCTGAGGGGAACCACCCCCACCAGAAAAATGCCCCCTCCACCAAGGAGGAAGGGGTGAGTGAATATCTACATCAGAAATAAGGGGAAAATAAAGATCTACATTGGGAACAAAAGTGGGAGGAGACTCACAGTGCCTCCTATTCACCAAGAGGCTGCTGTAGAGGAGGCATGGAGGGGCTGCTAAAGAGGCAGTAAATCAGGTCTCCAAGGAGTGTGGCAGAGGCAGCAGCAGGCGATGCATTTCTTGGAGGCTAGATCTGCTGCCCCTGTGGATTCTGCCTCCTGAGGGTGGGCTACATGGGTGGGTTGGGTCCTGTAGTAGCTCCAAAAAAGGAGCTCCAAGTTCACCCAAGACTCCCTTCTGAAGTGTGATGCTTCCGCTACAAGATGCAACCAGGACCTGCTTTCCTCCTCCCTCAATGGCTTATACTCAGAGTCTGAACTAGAAAATTGACACCTGGCCCCAGCCAGTCCTTGCAGAGATCCCAAGGTAGCCCCTTAAGGAGCTAGCATCATATACCACAACTCTGTAGAAATGCTTTGGGTGAAATTCAGTGTTGCACTATTGCAAAAGTTCTGTCTGTGCAAGCATTGCAGCTTGCCAAATCAAACTATCCCTCCCCCTGCCTGCTGTTTTCGGGTTATCCCAACCCCACCAGGGAGCATGGGGTGTGGGGGAGTGGGGAGATGAAGAGGCATGCCAAGTGAATCCTGCCCGTAGAATTTGTCTTGAAGTTCTTTTCCCTGAACAACATACAAAACTGATGCACTGCAGAGACTATGGATTATTATTCTCATTATTACACTTGATTTATGTCCTGCCCTGCTTTCCGAAGGAGCTCAGGATGGCAGACACAGCAGTGATTAAACATTAGAAAACAACAACAGTATGAACTGCAATGAAGCAGAATAAAATATGGACATGAACACACACACACACACACACACACAAACAAACGGATTGAAGTGTGTAAAAAGTTTAAGCAAATGAAAAGGTGAACTCTAAAGGTTGATGGAATATAATGCAAAAGATACATCCTGACTGCTGGAGTGTAAACTCAACACATAATCCAAGCATATGCTGATGCATTGAACAGAATTGCTGAATGATTGCTGGAATGCCCAACATGAACACAATGTATAACCAATGACCCATAATGACAGAATGCTCCATACTCTTCTTGGGACCTGTTCAATCTATGCATATTTGCTCAGACAAAAGTGTCACTTGATTCAGTGGGACTTGTTCTTTCCTGCTCCAGAAGCTGGGACCCAAACCAACGGATTCAAGTTACAATAAAGATTCAAGATGAACTTTCTGACAGTAGGAGATGTTTAACAATGGAACAGACTCCCTTGAGAGGTGGTGGACCTCATTCCTTGGAGATTTTAAAGCAAAGGTTGGATGGCCATCTGCCATGTATGATATAGTTGAGAGTCCTGCATTGTCAGTAGACAAACTGCAGGCTCCCTTGATATCCTCAGAAAGAAATCCCACATGGTAATGAAAGCCAATTTTGCCATTCTATATCTCACAACTGGCCTTCTCCCATGTGGCCCACAAGCATCTGTTCCTTTGCCATTTAGACCATTTCTTTCTGATAAATTAAAAACTGGTCTAATTAAACACTATAATGGAACTATCAATCTGTGTTAGTGAGCTGGAACTGGGATGTAATTAGTTATTGATACGAAAAGATTTGTTTAGACTAGAGCTTCAGTGCTGTCAGATGCTACAAACTCTAGTCAGCCTTAACACGCTTGCAAAAAGGCACAGCCCTTGTGTATTTCTCCTTATACAACAATGATGAGTTCAGAAGTACAGTTTCTTTATCTCTGTATTTATAATGTACTCAATACAGTGTTATCTGAAGGCACTGTTTTTCCTCACAGCAGTTACAGTGGTGCCTCGCAAGACGAAAAGAATCCGTTCCGCGAGTCTCTTCGTCTTGCGGTTTTTTTGTCTTGCGAAGCAAGCCCATTAGCGGATTAGCGGATTAGCGCTATTAGCGGCTTAGCGGGCTAAGCGGACCAGCTGATAAGCGGCTTAGCGGATCAGCTGATAAGCGGCTTAGCGGCTTAGCAGATCAGCTGATAAGCGGCTTAGCGGCTTGGGAAAAAGGGGGGGGGGGAGGAAAAAAAACCTGCAGGAACTCGCAAGACATTTTCGTCTTGCGAAGCAAGCCCATAGGAAATTCGTTTTGCGAAGCACCTCCAAAATGGAAAACCCTTTCGTCTAGCGGGTTTTTCGTCTTGCGAGGCATTCGTCTTGCGGGGCACCACTGTATTCCTATGGAATGTATTCCCTATCCTCTCCTTCCCATCTAGTTATTCCCCCAAGAGTATTTATCATACTCTTGCCCAGGGTATCTGTTAATCATACAATGGAATAAGTTCTTTCAAGTACAGTGGTACCTTGTGTTAAGTACTTGAAAGAACTTAACCTGAAAGAGTCTGTAACCTGAAGCGTATGTAACCCGAAGCGTATGTAACCCGAGGTACCACTGTATAGTCTAGATTCCATGGTATAATACTTGAATAGCATCCCTGTGTAAAATCACTGAGTGATCTAAGGTCAATGTCAGGGCTTGTAGAAGTGGATGTGTTGCTCAGAAAAACATAAGGGCCTAAAATTGTTTTCTTTTCCTGCTCGTTCAGATCACCTAATCCAAACCAGTGGATTGCTAGGTCCTCACATGGACCAAAATGATCTGAAGTTTCAGGGGTGGTTAATGCTAACATTCCTCTACAGTTTCTCAGCAGTAGCCACATCTAGTCTCCTCCACTTCCTCTGCTGTGGCTCTATCAGGAGTCGATTTTTGTCTCACAACAGGAGGATATTGGGCAGTTGTAATGCTTCTGTTTTTTGGTGCTCTGTGTGACACACAGAAGTCATGATGTCAGTATAGACGGCAAAAATGACACAGTGCAGAGATCCATTGATCCCATTTCCAGCACAGTAGCTAAAAAGACTGATGTATAAACCAGAAAGTCCCTCGCCTGCCCTAAATTTACTGGCTTGTCTTAAGCAAGCCGCTCTCTTTCAGCCTCAGCCCCTCCATCCGCAATAGGTAGGATAGTAATATTGAATTAGCTTTCTGGATAGTACACTTAGATAATGCATCTGAAGTTCTCTGAATACTTGAAAGCATTATACAAGTGCTGTAATTATCATGCTCTGAGACTCTACTCAGACAGACAGCTGATGTGATGTAGTCTTCTCATTCAAAGAAACCAGCTAAGATTTCACCTGGGAATATTGCTTCTTTGATAGCACACTTTCAAAATGGTGCTCTTTTCATATCAGAGGCAAGGCTTCCAACTATGTGTGTTAGCAAAATCTGTTGTCTCCTTTCATCACTGGTGCATGGGTGAGCAGGTTGGAGTTGGTCTCGCCCAGCTATGCCCACCTGGGTACTCGGTGCAGCATCAGGCCAGGGTTGAGGATCGCAGATGGGAAGTTGCTGTGGTCTATAGAGATTCTCTCCCTATCTCCAGGCTCTCTGCCCAGTCAGGGGGAATCTAGAGTGTGTGTTCCTGGCCTTGGGCAATAGGGGAAGATTAGGGATTAGGCTGGTTTTCCACCTGCCTCGCTGCCCAGCAATCTCCCTGCCTGAGCTGACAGAGCTGGTCTTTGAGCCAGTGTTGAGGACCCCAGCCTCTGGGGTGGTTCAGGACTCCATGGGTGCCATGACAACTATGGGGACATCCCAGCATGTTCTTGGCCCAACGCATGTGGCAAGCCACACTGGTTTTCTCAACTGAGCTGGAATAGGGTGATCTGAAAGTGAGGGATATTGACACCAGTGCCATGTCATTGTCTGCTCACTTCCTCAATCTCGGCCCTCCAGATGTTTTTGACCTACAACTCCCATGATCCCTAGCTAGCAGGACCAGTGGTCAGGGATGATGGGAATTGTAGTCTCAAAACATTTGGAGGGCCAAGGTAGAGGAAGCCTGATTTAGGCTTTCAGCACCTTCCCCTTTTTGCAGAAGTGGGGGACCTATGAGAATGGTCCTCCCTCAGAGGCTGATGGATACAGTGGGTTTCCAGATGGCTCTGGTGGATTTTCCAGCTGATATGACTGGCATTTCTGTCAAAGCCATGGCCAAACTCTAGAACATCCAAATGGCTTGGGCTGTTCACACAATTGCCGTTGAGCACCCTCTTGTTTCATTGAGCCCCCTTGGCTCCCTGAACTTAGGGCAAGGAAACAAGGTGGGAGATGGCAGGAACGCAGGTTGAGGAAAACTCACACTGGTGAGGGCTACCTAGCGACAGCGAATCCAGTGAAGAATGTGTACTTTGCTGTCTCTGTTACATCCTTATTGTGCCATCCAGCAGAGCTTTCCAGGTAGTGCAGTCTGGCCTTTGGTTGCAGAACTGTAGCTTGCTGAGACTTGCTTGCAAAGTACTTTGAGGATAAAATAATTTGCATCCACTAGGATCTTGAGTCCGCTGTTATAGCAGAGGAATCTCAAGGGGTGTCCAGAGCACTGTCTAGTCCTGTGCTAGATGAAGAAGAATCTTTGTGATTAAGAGAAAATGTGTAAAACCTGAACTGATTGATCGCTGGATGAGGATAAGGTTGGGGGTAAGAGGCACTTCCTGGAAAGCCCTGTGAATAGTACCAGTCTTGAGAAAGTCATGCTGTGTGGATCCATCTAGTTAAATCCATCTTTGGTTAGTTTTTTTTAAAAAGGCATCCATTTAATAAAAGTGGTTAATCTCTTTTCATCAATGTCTTCAGGATGAAATTCAGTTCTCAAACCACCTGCGACACTGGGAGCAAAGGAAGTTGAAGAATAATGAACTTTCTGCAACTACAATTTAGTCTGCACAGATGCCAACCCAGGTGCAAGGATTACAGGCATAAAATTGCAAGAGACTCCATGAAATAAAAGCAATAAAAAGCTAAGTCCTAAAGAACTCTGTGGGGAAGAAATGCAGATGTCTTCCTTTTGTCCAGCAACACGAGAATACTTTTTTTATATTATTAATCAGCTTTGTTATCTAACCAACATGGTTCCTACTTATGGGAAATAGATACGACTAAGCAGTAGCTATCACTAATAAAATTCCTATTTAAGACATGCATTTTAACTCCATAAGCATATATACTGTATGTTTGGTTCATAATGAATAGGTCCAAGCATTTTGATGATTCTCTGAAGAAAGCCCATTTTTTTGCACTTGGAAGTCTACGGTCTAAACCCTCAGGTACTTTTTATTTACAGGAACAGCAACTGTTGGTATATAAAACAATATGCCTTTGTATGTGATTTCTTTGCTGGTCAGTTAAAGGGGAATTTTCACAACAATAAATGCCAATAGTACTGGGGGGCTCTAAAAAAAAACACCTTTGCACATTAGTACTGCTTTAATATAAAAATTAAATCAATTAATTTTAATGTAAAGTTAAATCTGATCTTTAAAAGCTGGCTTATCCATGAGATTTAAGGTTTGTGTTTTTGTTAGATATATTTTTACCTAGATTAGATTTTAAACTACGTTCGTATAATATATCATAATATATTTTTAAAAAACAGGCCAGCAAATGACCATCACTGTGTGTGCAGGTCAGGCCAGATTGAAGACTTTGTGCACTATATTCTGTACTGTTGTTTATAACGCTCACCTAGGGATAGATTCCTGTCTCCTTTTCAGAATTTTCTAGAACGTTAATCAGATTATTTTAAAATTAGTTTGGTGCTAGCTAATGTAGACTATCTTCTACTGATACGGCATTTATATATGTGCTATAAAGCTACCCTATAGGTAAGAACTAATTAAGGGGTCAACATTGCACATCCTGTCAAGCAGCACCCCCTTATGTGGCTGGGAAACAATGATTCTGGAGGCATAAAATTGAAAGTGCTCATGTACAGATGAAGGCACATAAACACACAGACAGAAACAGTGACCCACATACATATGAAAGCCATACTGCAGACACAGCCTTCCAGTCACTTTTGAGGCCTGACATCTTTCATTTTGTAAATGAAGCATAAATGAAGACTTTGGAAATCCAGGTGATACTTTAGAGTTCGGCTTCAAGCACAGCTAGATGCTGCGATTTCACTTCTCATTTTTCAAATGTTCATTTATTTATAGACTTTTAATTGTTCTGGTTTTACTAGGGTGATGGATGGAGCAGATGTTTGGGTACCCATGCCTAGATCTATAAATAGATGCTTCTTTGTGCAGAAAATAGTCTTTGTCTATATTCCTGGTAAAGATTTTCTATGAAAGGGCAAAAGACTTAAACTTTCATATAGCAGTGTGATCGAAACCGAGCAGTAAATCAAAAGGGGAGAGCGAAGAGCTAATGTTTTCTTTCTCAAACATGAGGGCCAAACCCTGTCTCCTGATTAACACATAGTGCACATTGAAACAGTTCTGCACCCAGGTTCATCTGTGAGGGTCAAGCTCCTGCTAGCTTGCAAAAGCTGTGGGAAGCTCACATCACCTTGAGGTCAAAATTTGCATTGTCAGGACAATGCTTCTTTCCTGCTGTCGGATAATGAAGCATTTGAGTCACATTTCCACAAAACCTAGAAATGTTTTTACAGAAGGTAGGTTAACATCAAAATGGAACCATATATGCCACTGCAAATTAAAGGAATGTGATCCAGAATGTACTATTTATTATAAGAGTATATATACACCATGTTAGAGCCAGGAAAAGTCACACAAGTTCGTTTGCTTTATTTGGCGGGCGGTTTTGTGGACGTGTCCTGTGCCTCTCTGGTGAACCGGCTAATCATATGCCTGCCACCCAATCAGCCAATGCTGGCAGGACTTTGTGGGCATTTCCTGGGCACGGGACCAACCACCCAATGGCGGCACTTGGCCCCATGTCCAGGGCTTGCATATATTTCAGGCCTGCCTGGCCATTTGGCCTCTTGGCTCTGTACTGAACAACAAAAAAAGCTTGTAGCTGTAACACTCCCCTCTGAGATGCATTATGTGTCAACACCACTGATATTTCAGCAACAAGTGAAGGCACGCTTCTTTGCTTGGGATTTTGAGAGGGGTGAAGTTTAATTCTGATTGGTAGAATTACTTGATGCTGCCATCTGGATTTTTATTGATGCTTTATGTATGTTTTTAATGCTGTATATCAGTGATGATAAATTTGCGGCCCTCCAAATGTTGCTGGACTACAACTCTCATCATCCCTCACTGTTGGCCATGCTAACTGGGCCTGGTGGAAGTTGGGAGTCCAACACCATCCCTGTTGTCTGTGTTCTAGCCTGTGAAAAACAGTTTTAATGTTCTGTGTGTTTCCACCTTGGAACCTTTCAGTAAAGGGCAAGTTATAAATACAATAAATAAATCACTGTTCACTCTACGACATCAAAGAGACTTGAGGAAGTGCCTCTGTGGCATCAGGATTCAGGGATAAGCTAGAAGTGGCCAGGATTTACCACAGTATGATTTTCTCTTCAAAGCAGCTATATGGGAGCCTTATTTTGTGGGAATGTTTCTAAGCCCTCCCACTGAGAGAGCCAGTGTGGTGTGTTAGTTAAGAGCGGTAGTCTCATAATCTGGTGAACCGAGTTCGCGTCTCCGCTCCTCCACATGCAGCTGCTGGGTGACCTTGGACTAGTCACACTTCTTTGAAGTCTCTCAGCCCCACTCACCTCACAGAGTGTTTGTTGTGGGGGAAGAAGGGAAAGGAGAATGTTAGCCACTTTGAGACTCCTTAAAGGGAGTGAAAGGCGGGATATCAAATCCAAACTCTTCTTCTTCTTCTTCTTCTTCTTCACTGAAACGACTATAGTGGTACCTCGGGTTACAGACGCTTTAGGTTACATATGCTTCAGGTTACAGACTCCGCTAACCCAGAAATAGTACCTTGGGTTTCAGGATGAGAACAGAAATCATGCGCCGGTGGCACGGTGGCAGCGGGAGGCCCCATTAGCTAAAGTTGTACCTCAGGTTAAGAACAGTTTCAGGTTAAGAACGGACCTCCAGAATGAATTAAGTTCTTAACCCGAGGTATCACTGTATTAGCGTCACATGGGCTGTGCCTCTGTGTCCACATGATGCAAAGTGCACCATTGCATTGCCCCTCTCAGCAGCAGTGATGTATGACATTGGGAAGACTGGAGAGCAATGCAGCTCCTCTCTCAGTAACCAGCATTAACACATGATACTGAAAGACAGGAGAGCAATGCAGCCAACTCTGCCCTGCCTTGCTGGCCACTCCTGTGCATATGGAACTGTATCCCAATGCTTATTTCCTTCAACATTCTAGCACAACTAGCCATCAGTTTGATTAGGGCCATGTTTTTCAACCACCATCACAATACACTGGACCCTCCAAATATGAACTTAATTTGTTCTGGGGGTCCATCCGCAACCTGAAAAGTCCATATCTGGAGGTGCCACTTCTGCGCACATGTGCAGTGTGAGCACTTCTGCACATGCGCGAGGTGAAACCCAGAAGTATACACTTCCGGGTTTGCCGCGTTCACAAGCCGAAGTTTACGTATCCGGAGGGATACATAAGTAGAGGTACAACTGTATACTAATATTGATAGTCCAGTTTTAATAAAATAATTTGTGAAAATATAAATTGCCACTTCCTTTGTAGGTTATATTAGTTCTCCCACTTTGTCTTTTAAGGTCACAAAAAATCTCCTCAAAAACATCATGATCAGTAAGTCTTTTTTATGACCTCCAGTGTGTATCAAAGTATGTCAGTAATTTTATTTTGGTGCTGGCATTGTGGAAGTTTTCTTGTTGTTGTTTCTAAAAAGAAGGACAAGTCATATGCCACTTCTTCGAGCACTGAGAAAAACAAATCTTTGTTTTTTTCACTCTGATTACTTCTGACATCTCAGCAGTAAATATGGATCAGATCGCCTCATTGTTGTGGACAGGGCACTAAATTCCCCATAATTCTGACCTTGTAAAGGAATAGGGGAAGTGTTTGTGTGAAATGGGCTTGCTCTGCAATAGATGGAAGAACAGAAAACATTTTAGTCCATAAATGTACAAGGAGCTCCTCTTTAGGGAATACAGCTCTGAAATATAAGTTGCATCCTTACGGACTTCAGCACTAAAGCCTTGCAAGCAGAATTTATATCAATGCAGTGATTGCCTTTGGTTGGTAGAAGAAGATATATGAGGAAATTAACATTGAAACAATTATTATTATTTCACACAGAGAAAGCCTAACTATAAAACAGATGGACAACTTCTTCAGCACCCTGGGCTCTCCCTGGAAGCATATTTATTCTTTTATTCATTCATAATTATATTTTCTGCCAAATCTTGTTTGAGGTGGCTCACATAAGTATGAGGCAGAAGAACCTCATAAAATATTAATAGATCTAAAAACAAACCATTAAAACTATCCCAGTCCAGAGAACTAAAACAGCAGCAAAGAACACCGGCAATTAAACTGTTCTAATGCAAGCAAAGGGGACGCGGGTGGCGCTGTGGGTAAAACCTCAGCGCCTAGGACTTGCCGATCACATGGTCGGCGGTTCGAATCCCTGCGGCGGGGTGCGCTCCCGTAGTTCGGTCCCAGTGCCTGCCAACCTAGCAGTTCGAAAGCACCCTTAAGTGCAAGTAGATAAATAGGGACCGCTTACTAGCGGGAAGGTAAACGGCGTTTCCGTGTGCGGCTCTGGCTCGCCAGAGTAGCTTCGTCACACTGGCCACGTGACCCGGAAGTGTCTGCGGACAGTGCTGGCTCCCGGCCTATAGAGTGAGATGAGCGCACAACCCTAGAGTCTGTCAAGACTGGCCCATACGGGCAAGGGTACCTTTAATGCCAGCAAAACTAGACTAGGTGTGAGTGATCAGAGGAATCTGATAATAGCAGCTGGAAGGCCTGGGGTCTTTAACCATTTCCATTCAAAATGCTTTTTTAAAAATGGCCGCTTACCATCTTGCCGGTGAGTGGTGGTTGCGGCCTGACACATCACCTCCTCTTTCACCTGGATGCATGGCGCCATTTTATGATGTTTTCCCATCCCCTCCAGCCACCATGGAGGCTCATGGGTTCTCACCAAACCCATCCTTCAAACAAGCCTATCCGTGGTGGCCCGGGGGGGGGGGCAGGGCCAACTACTTAGCCTGGCCAACAGCTCTGCACAGCACCCAGTCAGCTGGGAGCATCACCCACCCTTCCCTTCCCTTCCCTTCATTTTTTTATTTTTATTATATTTTTATTAAAAATTTCAACATACCAAATTATCAATCCAAATCCCAACGAAAGAACAGTGGCAAGAAAAATTGATGAGCTATGCGGAATTGACCAAATTGACATACAAACTGCGTGAGTAGGACAATCGTGATTTCAAGGAAGAATGGGAACTCTTTACAAATTATCTAAAAAGACAACAAAACGATCTGGACTCCTTGGCAGGATTTGAATAAACATCCACAAATTTATTAGTTGAACATTTGACGGATAAGGCAAAGATATGTACAATTTTATAACATGCAGAGAACAACATGTGCAAAGAAATCAGAGAGGGGAGCTGAGGGAAGTTCTTGGTGGGAGGGATGGTGGGGAAAAAAAATAATGTAATTGATTATTCCCTTCCCTTCATTATTAGTTGATTACTGCTCTAACCATTTCCTTTTCAGCTAGGAGACCTTTGCTGTGGTCTTTGGACTGTTGCCATATTCAGGTCCAGAGTGGAATTTCCCCTGCTCTGCAGGTTTCATCTTCCCCAAAGCACTAGTCACAACTTTGGCGGTTTAGACCTGTAGACTTTCATCAAATTGGGGTGTGGTGAAGTGGTGACTCACCCACCCCCTGTTCCCTGCAGTGGCGATAACAGGGTACCATGTTAGAGGGGTCTGGAGAGAAGTCTCTGTCCAAAGAGCCAAGTGCGTAAGGCTAGTGGACCATAGAGTTTCCTTCAGCGTTTGGGGAACAACCCTGCATTTTGTGATGGATCCACCCCTGAATAGACCCTGCCATGCTTTAGTCTTCCAGCAAGGGGGGGGGGGCTGAGAGGGATACACACCCGAGGCCTATGCCAAAGCTTCCTACACCTGAAATCAATGAATTTGCGGCTGTTTAAATCCCAGACAGTTGTCGTGTCCATTCATTTTACCACTCAGTGGTTAGGTGCGCCCGGAGGGGGGGGGGGGACTCTGCAGCTGGGCACGAATAAGCATTTGTCCCATGGTTGGGAAAGTAAACTGGAAGGCAGGGTAAACAGGGCTAGCCCTACGGTAAGGCAGAATGAGGTGATCACCTCAGGTGATGGATGCCGGGGCAAAGTGTTAGCATTAGTGTGGAAAGCTAATGTTGCATAGTGCCTCAGAGACCAAGTTGTATACCATGAAGTCCCTGATTCAAATAGATCATCCCTGCCATTAATGCACTAGGCAACCCTCCTACTTCTTAGCTATTCATTGCAACGTGTGGACAATAATATCGGCATAATTGCAGAACTGCTGTCAGGATTTCAATGATAATGAATGTGCAGCACTTTGAGCACTCAAATAAATGATTGTACATAAACACTATGATTACTAATGTGTCTGTGAAGTTTTTCTGTGCTGGCACAGAATCCGTGTATCATTTGTTCTCTTCCTTTAAAAAAACATGCAAAAAAACCCCCACCAATAATATTGTTATTGTTTTTACATGTTACAGATCTTCAAAGAAAAGTAAATTGGAAAAAAAATACTACCCTTCTCATTACAGTGATGCCAGCAGCCCTTAGAACAATACAATTCTAGTCACTTATCCAAATGAATAAGCAAATCACTGTTTAAGATTACACTAGCTAGAAAATTTTTGTAGTGTGAGGGGAATTCCACCAGTTCTTCTTTAGCTATGTAGATAACAAAGGCCTACTAATCTGTTGTAAAGGTGTCCTTTCGTTTTAAGCCTCAAATTTTCTACCAAAGCTAATGCCATAGTTTCTTATACTCTGTGGCAACTGAAACTCCTTACAGAAATTTCCAATACTTTGCTAGTACTAGCCTAGTTGCCAACAATAACTGACCAATAAGGTGTTTGAAGTACAGGTTCAAGTTATCTCCCAATAAAAAAATATATATGAGTAAGGCCAGCTCTGGTGATTTAACAATGCTTTTGTCCTGTTGTGGCACACAGTTTCCCAATGCAAATTTCTCATGCTTTAACATGAAAGCACAGATTGGGCATCTGTATGGCAGTCAGATGATTGTTTCCCAGTCACCTAATATTTTACATCAGCTTCATGTAATTTGGAAGTATGATCAAATAATGATCTTTGATCTCTTAATGTCTGGCGGCATTATTATCTCAAAGTAAATGTTGTAAGGTTGTGTCCTAGAAGCTATGTAAAGTTATTCTTTTGCTAGTGGGTGTGCACCAAATCTGTGTGCATCAGAAACATGGGATTTTGAACCACAATCCTGGAGTTCTACCTCCTTTATGACATTGTATCTGAAAGTCCAACTTTGTTTTTGTTGCCATAAACAGCATATTTTCTTGAGCGGTGTCCCTGATACAGCAAATGATTAATCAGGCTGCAATATTCTGTTCATGTGTTTGAAATGTACAGATTTGAGTGGCAGATGAAAATGATGGACTTTGCAGAACTGGCGAAGCTGATGGGAAAAATCCGAAACCAGCACGATCAAGTATTCTAAAAAGACTGGAGTAAATTTATACAATATTTGAAAGATCATTGTAAGCAATTAACAACACTGGTAGGGTTATCTGAAGACTTGTAATGAGAATTTTTTTTACCTTTCTATATTTATTTAAACTCTGAAGTATTTTGTAATGAGTTATATTAGAATTGGAAAATATATAAAATGCTGTGATATAAAGGTTAGTTTTGAAAGCCAAGAGGTGGGAGGGAAGGAAGTTGACAGGCTGTAAAGAGCCAAAGAAGTAAAGTGGATAATAATGATGTGGTTATATATGTTTAAATTGAAAATTAATTAAAATTATTTTTTTTAAAGAAATGTACAGATTTTCGCCATCCTCCACTCAGAACTAATTAACTAATTGGAGAGAAGAAGAAAATGAAAATAGGTGATATTGCCTATTTGAAATGCATGCAAATCTACAACATAAATCTGAACAGAAGCAGAATTCTGCAAAATCAAGGTGATTAGAATAAAAAGTCCCTTATGTGGGAGAGTAAAAACATTGGGAGGGGGTAGCTCCAAAACTATAGTGAGCATAGAATCCATTTCTATACTGTAATCAAAGTATGAATACATAACATTTTAAGCAGAATTTATGATGAAATGGCAGCCAGAGCCTGTTCATTTGCACCACTGATATGCTCTGCATTTAAAAGGTTATTAAAGAGTTGTCAGAAAGTCAGTATAGTGTTGGCAATTTACATCCTTTACTGGAGAAGTAAGAAGCAGTATTTGTGACTCTGGTAATTTTCTGTAGTGTGCCTGTTGCTCATACTTTAGAACTCCGTATGCGCAGCATTCATTTTCAATTAATTAATTCAAAAATGTATTTGGTTGTAGTCTTATACCCACTTTTCTTGGGAGTAAGCCCATTGAACTTAGTGGGTCTTACTTCTAAGTAGAAATGCATAGGATTGTGCTGTACAGTGCCTTCAAACCAGCACAGCCAAGAACACAGTGCAGAAACTCCTTACCTATTTGCTTCAGATGAAGAAGGTAACTCTCTAATATAAATAGGGTTGTGCAGTGGAGATTTCCAACAGTTATTCTATATGCACAGTTTTCCCTCCAGTGCATGGAAATTCTTGACAGACTTGTAATCATCATCATCTTGCATGCTGATGAAGAAAAAGATTGTGCATTGCAACAAGATATTGGGCAAATCTCCAGCTTCATGGCTGAGTGGGAGTAAGGCCCACTGAATTCAGCGCTGCTTACTTCTGAGTAGATATGCAATAGACTATTGCTGAAAAGAAGAAACTCCCAATAACATCCAGCAATTCTTTCAAGAAGCTAAGCAGAAGGGAGGCCACAGATGGCGAGACTCTTTCTAAAGGTATGCGATGGAGATTTGGTGATGGACTTTATCTAGGTAAGTAAATCAATGTTAATGTTACTGCCAGACTCCTAATGCTTTGAGCTGGAGTCAAAACACTATTGTCAAATGAAATCGCCAAGCCTGGAGCCCTGCCCGGTAGACACTTTGAGCCTATTACTAAAATCTTAGTTTTGTTCTGATTTAATTACCTACTCTAAATACACATGACCAAATGGTTATTCATTCTGGACGTTTATTCTTTTATGAATCAATTATGGGAGGAATACATCATCACTGTCATTAAATGTGAACAGACACACTAAGCAAGATGCATTTATTACTTAAACATCAGCAATTCAGTCCCAGTGGCCTATCAGATGTGTCACTTACTCCAAATATGATTGTGGGCTGTTGTCTCATATAGAATTATTCTCAAAAGTGCCTCATATAAAGTTATTTCCTAGGAAGGAAAGAGAATGGAAGTGCAAAGTTTTATTGGTCCCAGAACTCAGTTTGGGCCAGGAAACAAACATGGAACCCGTTTCTGGTTCCCAAAGCTCTATCTGTGACTTTGCAAGCTGTAATATTAGCATGTCTAGATTTAACCTTCAAACACCTTTTCTGTCACTGTTGATCTTATTTTACACAGAGGAAATGGAAGACTGCATAGAACTTACCTATCCTAAAGTTGCTTCTCATTCAACAAATGAATGCACCATAACCCTCTTGCTAGATCTATGTCCACTACTTTTTCACAATATGTAGTGCAATCCATGTTTACTCAGAAGTAAGTCCCCTTGAGTTCAATGGGACTTGCTTCCAGGTAACTGAGTATATGGATTACAACCTTAATCTTAAATATATCCAAGAGTTCTGCAAGTTCAGCACCTACCTACCACCCACTGCAATGTGCCCTTCCCTTTGATTCCAGCTTGTGTCATTCTTCTTTAGAGTCTTCCTTGTTGTCTATAACCTGGCAGTGATATCATATATTTGAGGTTAGGTTTAAAAAGTCGTAGCTGTGATTTTCTGGAAGTCTTGGTTGATTTGCCGGTTTCTATGTACAGAATAAAAACCTGTATGTACATGCACTTGGGAAATCTGGTCCAACCAGGCTTCCAAGGTGGATTTATACATAGGTTGTCAAGGATGTATGTATACACATAAAAAGGTAAAGGTACCCCTGCCCGTATGGGCCAGTCTTGACAGACTCTAGGGTTGTGCGCCCATCTCCCTCTAGAGGCCGGGGGCCAGCGCTGTCCGGAGACACTTCCGGGTCACGTGGCCAGCGTGACAAAGCTGCATCTGGCGAGCCAGCGCAGCACACGGAAACGCCGTTTACCTTCCCGCTAGTAAGCGGTCCCTATTTATCTACTTGCACCCGGGGGTGCTTTCGAACTGCTAGGTTGGAAGGCGCTGGGACCGAGCAACGGGAGCGCGCCCCGCCGCGGGGATTCGAACCGCCGACCTTTCGATCGGCAAGCCCTAGGCACTGAGGATTTTACCCACAGCGCCACCCGCGTCCCTATGTATACACATACATCACCCCTAGTCTGGATGTGTTTGCTGCAGAAAACACCAGTGTAACACTGCCGTCACGACAACTATAATGTGTGGTGCTGCACTTCCTTATTTACTACTGAAAATCAGTGGACAAGTGCTCATTTTAAAGCATTTCAGCTACACCAGAAATTATCTTGAGTAAACAGGGGAAAATAACTGTCACCGAAATGCGATGAAACAACACAGTGTAAAAAATTTAAGGGTAGAGATTAAACAGATGTAAATCACAGTGAATATCATATTCCAAACTCCCATATGTTCACGGCTTCTAGGGAAACAGTTCTTCAAAGTCCCTGCCTTATCTGTTAAATTAAAGGTGATCCTTTCTTACTTGCTTTCATTATGATGAAGGATGACAAGTAGAGTTCTGCAGTGCAATTCTAGGCATGTCTATGCAGAAGTAAGTCTAGCTGAGTGCAACAAGGCTTACTCAGAGGTAAGTGCAGATTGGATTTCGGTACGAATGACCTTTATGAATTTAAATTGTTGATAACTTTTGTAATTGTCTTTTTATTTCATATCTTTTCACAATTACTAAGTAATAAAACATTAATCTTTTGCTTCACGTTTAGATGGTTCATTATGCATAAGGCTGGAAAGAAGCAAAACTGGCAACTCTCAAACACAGTATAATATTTCTCTTCAACTTCCTTGCTCAGACAGGGCTGACTGAACACTAATTAAATAATCCCCTGTGTGAAGGGTTTAAGGCATCGAGCCGCATTAAAGTTTGATGCTAGAATTTGATTATTATTATTATATATAGAATGAGAATACTCCACTATATATAATCTTTCAGTATATCAACCATCTTGGACCCTATGCTCAGCAGGGGAGGCTTTTTTGGTGGTGCTGGCCCTGGAGACTGATTGATGTTCCCCCATGATAGGGCCTTTTCAGTGGTGGTTCCCCATTTGTGGAATACCCTCCTCTCTGAGATGCATCTCTCTCCCTTATTACTGACTTGCAGAAATTAACAAAACAAACCAAAACATTTCAGAAAGTTGATGGCTGAAAGACACTGTTCCTAGCAGCTCTGAGATCACAAGTTGAGAATGTTTTCCCCTGTTATTTGGAATGCTTTTACAGTGGTACCTTGGTTGTCGAACTTAATCCATCCCGGGAGTCTGTTCGACTCCTGGAACCGGTTGAAAACCAAGGCGCGGCTTCCAATTGGCTGCAGGAGCTTCCTGCACTCAAGCAGAAGCCGCAGAAGCTGTGTCGGACATTCAGCTTCTGAAAAACATTTGCAAACCAGAACACTCCCTTCTGGGTTTGTGGGGTCCAGGAGTCAATGTGTTCGGGAGCCACGCTGTTCAACAAGCAAGGTACCACTGTACTATTTTTAATAATGGTTTGTGTGTTTTTTTTAGTATATAAATATTTTTATAAATAAACAAACACTGCCAATCTTTGTGATCAAGTCAAAGCAAAATGTGTCTACCATTGTCTTCTTGCCTGCTTCAAGAAGAGTAAAATTGCGATATGAGATTTATAGAAACGGCTACATGTTAGGACCTCATGTTGGGAACACAATTTGTTACACTGGGGAAAGGAAACACCGTATATGATAGCTGGTTTACAAGATGCAGACTTTTCAGGATTTCTTCTACACTTTGGAAGAAATGAGACATTTTAATTTAGATAGGTCTTTGGCCTCCTAAACTGACCGATTTATTGCCATTGCACATTTAATGAAATCCTTTTAATTTGTTTCATTGTTACGTTTTTCCTAACTGGTTTACGGTATATGTTTTCATTGGCTATTGTGTATTTTATTGTTGTTTAGCCACATTTTCATTTGGTGGTAAGGTGGGATACAAATGTTACCAAAAAAGTGAATAAATAAGAAAAAGGAACAATACTTTCCAGAACCATAGATCAGCTGAAGCCAATGCAAGTCACAACATATGACAGGGAGGCTCAAGATGTCATTATTGCACTGAACAATGACTGCCACACATTACAATTTTGTTTTCTTTCTTTTAAAAATAACTGTAGCTGAAAGATTCATCTGGCTTGTGGTTTAGTCAATTTTATCTTGGTGTCTTAGAAAATACGTGTTTCCATATTTATATTTAGACACTCTTTTCTCAGGAGGCAGAATACGAAGTGTCAGTACTGAAAAAGTGAGAGGCTGACAGATATTTCTGAAAGAGTGTATCAAAACAATTCCCCCCACCCCAATACCAACCAAAACTTAGTCTTACTGATTTTAAATAACACTCTCTCCCCACCAGCCACCTTGGGGGATTTCAGAAACCCACAAGAGAATCTGGAAAAGGCCGTTTCCTTTATTAACAGCAAACAGCAAACCACAGGGATGGGGAAAGTATTTTTGGTATAAGAAAAGAGAGTGTCACAGAGATGGATACAATGAAATGAAGAGACAAACACTGGAATGAACATTGTTATTTGAAGCTTGTTCTGTGGACAGTCAGACATATTGATGGATGAATACCCATCAGTATTTCAGTATATTTCCATACAATATCTGCAGATGAGGTTATTCCCAGCATCTTCACTTTGGAAAGTGACAACTAATTTATTCACATGGCCGAGCCTACTTCAGTGCTGCAGAACCAGGGTGGACCAATGATAGCACAGGAGGCCTGCCAACGTGTTGTTAGCTTTGGGATGTTACAAGGGACAAACCGATGATCAAAAGCAACTGCAAAAGTGTGTCAACTCATGCTGGCTGACACAAAAAAATTCTTCTGGGGGGTAGGTGGTAGTCAAATGGTGTTTGTGCATTCCTTCTGCAAATGATCTATCCAGTGCTCTGCATCCTATGTGTGTCCAGAGAGACTGCCTACCATATGCTTGCCATGTCATAGAATCATAGAATTGTAGAGTTGGAAGGTACCCAGGGATCATCTAGTCCAACCCCCTGCAATGCAGGAATCTCAGCTAAAGCATCCATGTGTCTGATAGCCATAGCTGTCAACTTTTCCCTTTTCTTGCAAGGAATCCTATTTGGAAAAAGGGAATTTCTCTTTTAAAAACAGGGAAACATTGACAGCTATGCTGATAGCTGTTTGCTATTTTTAAAAGTGAAATCCCTTTTTGCTTTTAAAGAAAGATGAATCCCAAGACTGTAGATTTTAATAAAGGGAAGGACTTTCTCTTAAAAACAACACCAGTGAGCATATAAATTTCCAGCACTCAATAGCCAGCCTTCCTGAGCTTCCATTAAACCCCAGAGGAAGAAGTCACGAGATAAACCCTCCCATGTGACTTTTCCAAAGCAGGGTTTTCAGGTTGTAGAGAGCTGGAGAAATGTTTAATAGACCACCGTTGGCCACCTAGGCCAAAGTTCAGCCTTGCACCCACTGAAATTCTATAGAAACTTTGAAGCATTCTGAAAATGATGCAGAAAACAGAAACCTCTTTCAGGAAATTGTAGGATAAATTTCAGCACAGCGCTCCTAGCAACGTTCAACAGCTGAGCCCTCCAAATGCATCTTTGCAGCATGCTGTCCTTTCCTTACAGAAAAGGGAGAGACTGAAAAAGAGAAAAGCTTTTTAAAAAAATAAAATAAAATTGCCAAGTCACATTGCTAGCTACTGCTATATGAAGGTCATATTCTGCACCTACTGCTACACACTGCATTTATTTATTACCAGCAAATAAATGTATCAATACGTGAGAAATTAATTCAAGGTCAATGGTGAAACGCCTATTGACTAGGATTATCCTGCTGCTAACAAGGTAGGCTGCAATATTGTCTTTGTTGTCAATATAAACATTGTTTTTCTACCATCATTGCATCAACATCGAATGTCAACACTGGGATATGCAACCTAAAATAATTCACACACATAAAATAAAAGGAGAAAAAGCTGGATAACATACCATGAAGATGCTTTGTGGCATTTGATGCACTTTTATAGGTTCTGCTGGAGTGGGATGGAGGCAGTGATTGATTGATTCGAAAATCAAAGAATAGCCACTCAAGCAGTGGAACCGTAAGCTGTGCTCCCACCTTCACCAGAATAGGTACAAATGGCTATATGGATGCTCAATTGTTCAAAGCTGTCACTTTGTGATGCCACCAAGCTGTTTTTTCTAACTCAAGCTATTGATTCCTCCAGGGTTGATACTGGCCGTGATCTTTAAAGTGCCCTTTATTGCATGCCAGGAAAGCACCTTCATGTGCTACGGCACTGACTTAATATTTAAAGCAAGGGGAGTCAATGTGATGCCCTCCAGTTGGTGTTAAACTACAACTCCCACCAGTCTCATTGAGCATGGCCAATGATCAGGGATGTTGGGAGCTGTAATTCAACAACTTCTGGAGATCATCATGCTGACTACCCTTTGGTTTAAAGGCTGGTAATGATATGGGAAAGACCCACACAATTGCTCTACGGAAAAAACAATCTCCTTTAATGCTGATACGTCCAAAAGGCTACCAAAACCCTGCAGTTTCTAACTCAGAGATAGCAGCTGGATAGAAAACAACAACCAGATTCTATCTATTCCTTGCCCTTTCCTAACCTCTACACTTAATCTTATGGTTCTCTGGAGCGCCCAAATAGCCTGCTCTGTTTTTCCAAGACGTGAAAGTGGTACAGAACATGGTTGATTCCAATTCCAGCTCCAAATACTCCAAGTCTAAACTTATATTTAGATTTATCCACCCAGCACCTTTTTCTTTTAAAAAAAAAATCTTTATATTAAGCTCTCTATGTACCAATATTAATTACAAGCCAATTAAAATTATAATTGCAACACAGAGATTAGATAAAGGCCAGACTGCTCTCAAACAACAGAAATCAATTGCTATAGAGAATGTTATATAGCCCGCAAGGTTGGAGCCAGAAATAATACGATATCATAAAAAATGCTGGTAGCCTACATAATGCAACTCATTTTGTTTAAATTTATAAATGCATTCCCCACTTCCCACAATCAGGTTGCCCAACCAATAGTTCAGAAGAGCCCTAAAACATGAATTAGGAACATAACATAAAGTAAAAGAACTCCAGCTATGAAAGAATATTGGACAGGTACCTTTTCAGACAAATCCGTCTGTAACAACGGCTTTCCTTGTCTGATTCCTAGGGCAATGTTAGTGGATGGCCAGGTAGTCCAAGACTTGAACCATTTGTGGTTGTCCCAAGATTTCTTACCCTTTCCCCTTTAATTTTATTTATTGTATTTACTTTGCTTATAGGCTGGCTGGCTGGCTGTGTTGCTAAGTCCATTATAGGCCCTAGACAGATCAACAATTATTCATCCAGTTTTGTGGGACAAATTTTAGGATAACTGATCACGATCAAAACTGTAGGGTTTACTGAGCTAAGGAACTTTTGCAAATTATCGCCTTACTTCTCCAGCTGGTCTCTTCGAATGCAGCCTTTCCAGGCCTAAGGGCCTACTCAAACAACAATTCCAGCACAAGGCAACTGGAGAGCAGCACTCTACTCCTAGCTCTGATTGTTCCTGTCTAACACTTGAAAATTTTTGATAGCATTAATTGAATTGAAAAGGTCAATAACTAGCTATATCCAGATGTGTTTTCTCCCACTGAAGAACCATGAATAACACTACCTTTGTTAATAATTTATATACAACTACTTTCTGAAAATGGTACACATACTTCCCTTTTAATTAAAGAAATGCTTGTTTTTGGGAAACAATACTTGATTTCTCTAAATGTTATCTTTCAGAACAATTTCTGTGAAGCACAAAAACTAGAGAGGTTCACATGACGTCAACAGCAAAGTGCTCTAAACAGGAGAGGCACACCCCTATTGTGGCCGACATTCTCCATATAGGCACACTCCATTTGCTTTGAAAAATAGCCCAATTATACTCCATTTCAGCGTGCAGAAAAATGATCTATCCACATAACCGCAAACAATAAATCTAACACTTAGGAAAGCACCCCCATGCAATTAGTTGCAAGAGTGAAGCAATTTAGTTCAGAAGAAAACAAATACTTACTTCTATCACTCACAAAGGACATACATAAAGTCCTACTATTATATGAGAATCCTGCAATTTATTGCTGATACGCTTTGTTAAAAAGTTGTGGCCCTTTTTTCTGTCAAGAGTTCCATATGTGGATCAGAACTTTATGTAAATGTTCTTGAGGTATGTTCAGTGTTTTTTCTGGGGGGATGCAGGGGTACATATACCCCTAAACATTTTGTGAATCTAAGTTTGGCCTCATTGAGGGGCAGTATTTCAATATGAGTAGGAAAATGAGAGTACTGTACTCCTGAATATTTTTTTAGGAAAAAAGAAGAAGAAGAAGAAGAAGAAGAAGAAGAAGAAGAAGAAGAAGAAGAAGAGTAGTAGTTTGGATTTGATATCCCGCCTTTCACTCCCTTTAAGGAGTCTCAAAGCGGCTAACATTCTCCTTTCCCTTCCTCCCCCACAACAGACACCCTGTGAGGTGAGTGGGGCTGAGAGACTTCAAAGAAGTGTGACTAGCCCAAGGTCACCCAGCAGCTACATGTGGAGGAGCGGAGACACGAACCCCGTTCCCCAGATTACAAGACTACCACTCTTAACCACTACACCACACTGGATTTGCCCTGGATTTGTTGCATCATGTAGCTTGGCCACCAAATTTTATGCCAGTGCAAGATAGTTATATTGAGGAGACGCAATATAGTGGTTGCTATGCACAGCAGAGGTAGCAGTCAGAAAAATGGAAGCAGTGGTTGGAAAGAATGCTCAGTCTTCCCAACTTATCATGTCAATGAGGATCATGACCCGGTGATTTCACAGTGCCACATGCAGAAAATAGAAGTGTTGTCAAAATGCCATGCCACAAGACAAAAGGCCTTGGTCACATGTACTTGGTCACACACACAATGTAAAAAGCATGATAAAGACCACACAGAACAACCCCCCTCCCAAACATAGGCATAGATGGCAGAAATATCCCCAAACTGGAGAATAAAACCTGATCACCAAAGAACAGAACAGCAGCTATCCACAAGCAGGACTAGGGAATGCATAAAAAGCAAATTAGATGCAGCATTCGGGGAGTGCAGCCTTCAGTCAGTGAATGCCTGTCCAAGCTATAAATATTTGCCAGTTACACCAGGACACTGCTGAGACAACTTGTATGCTACAGGATCATTAACAATCATCCTGAAACCCAGACCTTGCCTCCTCTCACCTTGACCTTGCCTCACCTACCTGTTTGCCTGGGACTAATAACCATCCCCTTGCTTGGGCTAAGAGCATTCTTATGAATAGAGATATGCATAGGGTTTGATAAGTAGACTCTTTAACTCATTTAAGGGCCATAGAGGAGGTCTCTCCCAAGCTCTGTCCCCTTCAACAGGAGCCTGAACCTGGGGTTAAGCATGAACAGCATATACTCCACCACTTAGAAAAGCATCTAATAGTCCAACAGTCCCTGAATAAGATGAAACCTTCCTTGGAGGTTTTTAAGCAGAGGTTAGATGGTCATCTATTATGGATGCTTTCGTTGAGCTTAGTTGAGATTCCTTCATTGTAGGGACTGGATGACCCTCAGGGTCCCCTCCAACTCTACAATTCTATGATTCTAAAACCCTAAAATGGCAGTCTGAGTCACCATTCAAGACATCAGGACAAAGACTATATGCCTCTTCATGTTCTTGAGTGATTGTGCTTTCTTATCCACATACCCAGAAATTATCAATGAAAGAAGAGTTATTTCACTGATGTAGATAATTTTGCTTGCAACTCTGAGAGGATAAACAGAGGCATGTATTTGGGACAAGCTGTGAGCACAGGTCTTCAGAGTCTTAACATGGGCCTCCAAACCACTGAGGAACATCATGAAACCATACATAATGATTTGTTTGTTATTCTTGTAACCCTCATTAGTCAGAATCCGGAACAGGATGAATACTGTCACCATAGCAAACATGATGTGAAAGCATATTAATTAGTGCTTTACCTCTTTGCTTCCAAGAAGAGTTATCTCGGAAGGCATTTTGCTGAGGACTTTATAGGGTTTGCTGCAGTTCTTGATCTTTTCAAGCAGTTATTGCTATAGTGAATGGCACTGGTGAAAGTGAAGCAGCAACCATCTTAGACAGACCTTAGGATTGGTTTCCCCTCATAACTGAACACCACAAGGCTGTTCACAAATCTGTATTTTGCAAATTTCAGACCCTACAACACAATGTGAAATAGTGTTAACTTTCATTTTTGTAAGAAAAGAAAAGAAAAAAGAATTTGTACTGATTCATAATGCTGATTCTTTCTCCATCACAACAATCTGATGAAGTATTAGTATTCTCATTATTTATATGCCATTTGATGACAGAATAGGCACCTAAGTGGTTTACAAGTATAAAGATCAATTATACAAGGATTAAAAAATATAAACACCCATAATTAAAACATACAATTAAAATACTCAGTAAAACAATCTCAATGAAAACTGCACAATAATTAAAACAGAAGAGTCAGGCTGAGAGATCAAAGGAATGTGTAGACAGGTGCCTCTTTATAATCGGCAGAATGCCAATGCAGATGGGGCTTCTATGATTTGAGTAGGAAATGCATTTCATAACACTGCTGCCACCATTCCATCTATTCGAAAGCTTGGGAAGAGAAACTGAAACACATTGAGCTATATAAGATCCCTAGAAACTCAGGGGTTCTATCCTTCACCTTTTTTCTTAAGGCAGTGTTGATGCCTTACAATATACAATTAACTCTGCCGCTGTCCATTTTTTCCTGACAAACATTTGAAAGGAGACGTTCGCATAGCCCCTCAAGACTTTCATCTTTGTTTTAGATTACAGTAAAGTGCTTTTGTCACCGCTGGACTAAGAAGAATTGCTGGTTCCAACATGATTTTTATCTCCAAACACTTTCTTCATGATTAGGCCTTGGTGGTGGACAGTTCACATTAAAAACAATCTGTCATTAGTTTTAACTCTAGAAGTGATTCTGTTGACCTTTAAAAACTTCCCGAGGTTAGTGTAATGTTATCTATTTGATGTTTCATTTCTTAATTGGTTCACAGTACTGTTGTCCCAAAAGATGCTTGGCATTTGAACTTGCTCAAAAATTTTTGCAGCATTTTTAAATGGTATTCAGTCCTGGATTTTGATTGAATATGTTTAAGAGGGAGCCATATTTTGGATCAAACCACTGCCAAAGCAGAGGTGGCAAACCTCAGGCCTGGGGCCACATGTGACCCTCCAGGTCTCTCTCTCTCTGGTTCTCATGACTCTCTCAAGACCACGCCCACTTCCCAGCCACACCCCTTCTCCCCAGGTCACACCCCTCATCAGCCTTGCTTTGCACCTTCCTTGAGTGTTTTAGCCTGGCTAGAATGTGTCCATGAACTATGATAATGCTTCTTGCTTGCCCACATGGAGGCTAGATGCGTGTGTGTGTAGAAACTAGACTACTGTACAAGGGTAAGATGAACATCTGTTGTACTGCCCACTTTTGCTTATTCCTCTGCTTCCCCCTCTGCATGGCACATGGCCTCCAGAAGGTTGCCTAATGGGAATGTGGCTTTTGGGCTGAAAAGGTTCCCCCCTCCTGTGCTAAATGGACAACAGTTCACCTACTGACAACTGCCCCAGCTGGGCCACATAGTCACCATCTTTCTCAGCTCCTCAACTATGTATTCCTGTTAATTTGATTTGATCAGCAGTTCCTGTGCACTGAAGGGTTACAGCTCAGCGGTAGAGTATCTGATTTGCATATGGAAGATATCAAGTTCAACACCTGCCATTAGGTGCCATCAAATAGGGTTGGGAAAATTTCCTTTCTGAAACCCTGTGAGGAGCTAGTGCCAGTCAGTTAGACAATCTTGAACTAGATGAGCCATTAGTCTCACTCTGTATAAGGTAGCTTCCCAAGTTCCTAACTCTGTTCATGGCATACTCCAATTGGAGGAAGGGAGTGGTTTCCACCAACACCTTCTTCCCATCTTGCAGCCTTCGGTTCTTCTTGTAAAGTTGCTCCAGAAGGTTGGGAGACCCTCAGGAAGAGAGTTGAAGATAGCACAGGGGAATGAAGGGGGATTAATTGAAAGCTGGCCTTCCCCACTCCTTCCAGCAGGAGCCTCCACAGGATCTCAGTCCCTTTCGCGAACAGAAGGAGCTCTTCCATCCATGGAAGATAAACTCTGGACACAACTCACTGTCTCTTGCTTCCATCTAGAAGTCAATAGCTGAGGCACCTAAGTTGAAAACCCTGCCAAATCCTCTGTTGCTGAAAACGCTCTTTGGAGATGGAGTTAAAAAATCCTTTTGCTTGCCTTGGTTCATGAATAGATCCAACATCAGTATAGGAGGCTACCATTGCAAGTGGCCACTGCTGATCTGAATCTCTGAAAGTATATCAACAATGCTGGACCTGTCAGGTGATAAGAATGAGGAAGAGGAACTGTGCTGGTTCCGGGGGGAAGGTTACCGTTGGCGTAGTCAAAGTCCGGTCCTGGGTCACTAGTCTGGAAACCGTTCACAAGGAGCGAGGCGAGGTCCAAAGCAGGAAGCCGGGCAGGGACAGGAACACTGGAAGGGCAGGTCTGGGTCCGGGCAGGAGCAGGTACTCAACAATGTTGCTCCCACAACCTGGGACCGGGCTGAGTGGCCTTTATCTTCTCTGAGGCCAGGGGCGGTCCCAGCCCCCAGGAGACCCGCCTCTCCTGGCCTTAAGGCGAGCACTCCTCCTGGGAGAAACCAGTTCCCTCCGCCTCTCTGCCCTAAGCCTCTGCAGTTCAGGAGAGGCTGGGGAGTTACTGGACTCACCTTCCTCTGGCAGGGCCGGGAGAGGCGCACCTGTAGGCACTGTGTCCTTAATCACCTCCGGAGCTAGAGTGGAGTCACCTGGTGCCTGCTCCTGAGGATCCGGAACAGGTGCAGGCGCTTCAGATCCAAGGCCCCGCCCCAGCTCAGCCGGCCCTGGAGGCGGGGACTCTTGTGCAGGCTGGGGTTCCTCCGGTTCAGCCTCTGAATCGGATTCCCAGGCCATCACAGGAACAAAGGGAGAGAGAAGGCAGCAGCTAATCCCCCTCCTTGCTGTTGTGGCTCTCTCCCTATGCCCTATCCCTTGCAGGGTGTGATTCATGAGGATTTATGAGCAGTTTATGAGCAACAGCACTGCTACTCCACACTGCAGCAGAGCTGGGATAGTCATCTTGTGACTCATGGAGTTCCCCCCTCCACCCCAACAATGGCTCTGCTCCTGATAGAGCACAGAAGTCAGCCAGTCCCACTCTGGTGTGAAAAGGAAAAAGTGAAGAAGTAGCATGGATGTAGATGTGTGAACTCCAACCTGCAGTCACCCTGCAGATCTCCTTCCAATATGGACATAATTCAGGAACTCACACAACTAAGGTGCATAATGGGGGTGGATCCCAAGAATTTGGGGCTATGCTAAGATCTGGATTAAGAGCCCAGGAGGACAGTTGCCTGCCAGTAGTCTATGATATATAACAGGTTTCGGAGAGAGGCCATAAACGATAGGGTATGTTCATTGTGCTGAAGGCTTGGGGTTTACCCAAATCATCAAAACAAGCATCCTGAAAGCAAGCAGGAGATTTGTGGCACTCAATGAGTAATCTATGCCTACTTAAAATCTTTTGGATATAACACTATATATATATTGGAGGCAAATCACCAGAGGAAATAGCTTTTTAACTTGAAAGCTGGAGGCTTGAAATTTATATATATCAAAAAATACTTCTGAATTTCTACCCATTTCAATTTTTACATGGAGCAAGATAGAACCAGAACCGTTTATAGTAATCTTTTCCCAGCTGTGTTCATTCTTGTTACTTTTCTCTTTCCTGGTATTTTGCTCTCCCCCACGTCCCTGAGTGATTCCAACAAAACAAGGACACTGTAGTGATCATGATGATGCCATAATGCTATGCAGCCAATCAGATTTGGCTACAGAATTACATCACTTAGTCTAAATAGAGCCAATTGAGAGGGAGGACAATGCTTTCTGCATTAGTCATATGAATGACCCCAGTCAATCAAATTACTGATTGCTATTCCTTGGCTTGTGTGAAAAATTCTGCCCCCTTTCGATGAAAACCTTGGGAAATTGCCCAGGTTTATGCGTGTTTGAAGGCTTTTCATGCTGGCAAAGATGCCGGCAAAAAGGCACCCTGCCTTTCAGCTCAATTAATTCCTGCAAAATGTTACTTTCCATTGAATTAATTCCCTTTCCTTTTTGAAAACAAAGCTAAACACCTATTTCATAAGCATTAAAAGTCAAAACTATCTGTTCTGTCTGGATTTTCAGCAGGAGGCTTGAAATACTTTCTCCCCTCCCCACCCAATGACAGCTGGAGTACCTGAAATGTAGCAGATGCACAAATGATTTTCCCACTAGAATTGAACAGCTTTAAAAATTAAACTTTTGTTGTGGCAGTTTTTGAAATCAACTGAACAAAATGTGCTGTTTCTTTTTCCCTTAGAATACTTTCAAGTATCTTTCATTTTCTGGTGGGCTTTGCTTTAGAGGCAGCTCAGATGCTTCATTACTTTTTAATTTTTTTATTTTATGTGATCTGTGATCACTGAAGTTGTTTGTCTTGAAGTAAATCTCAGAGGGCCATGATCAGAAATGCCCTGGAAGTAAGAAAAAGGACCAGAAAAGCAAGGAGATATGTATGTTTGTGTGTAAAAACAGAACATGAACAGCTACAGAAAATGCCAAGTACAGAAATGAGTTATCATGGATCACAGGCCATGACTCCTTGTCTGGCCATAAGCTTTTCCTTTCAAAAAAATAACCTGTCACACTTAGAGATGGAAGAATCTGTCAATTTCTGTTTCTTTCAGTTTCATTTTTCCAATCCAAATTCAGTTCCCTACATTTCCACATCAGTTGATACTCTATCTACTCTATCTATCTATCATCTATCTATCATCTATCTATCTATCATCTATCAATCAATCAATCAATCAATCAATCATCTATCTATCATCTATCTATCTATATCTCCTCATGAAAATTCATCAACAACTTGGTGCAAATCTTTCCAAATTACATGTTTTTCTATGCAATTGTGACTGATATACACATTGTTGCAAACAATTTCCCTAAAATAACAACGACAACAACAACAATTTATTTATTTATACCCCGCCCATCTGACTGGGTTTCCCCAGCCACTCTAGGTGGCTTCCAACAAAATATTAAAATGCATTAATTCATATATAATGCACGTACATGTTATTTTCACACTTTCCACTTATATACACATTATTTGGTCAAAGTACTGCATCACAACATAAAGAGAAATGTGAATTTCAAAGGGTAGGAGTGTTTCAGTTCACATAGTGTTTTGGGAAATGTGAATTAGATAGGCTTCCATCAAAATCTGAACCTAATAAAAAAATTTCTTCCCATCCCCAAGGAAGACCCTTTCCACACACAGATATCCATTTTAGAATCATCATAATCATTTATTAAATTTCTATACCACCCTTCACCTGAGGATCACAGGGCTTTTTACAAAATGAAAACACAAAAATACAAAGAAACAAAAACAACAACCCCCCAGTTTAAAAGGCCAGAGATAGTTTAATTAGATAAAGGGCTGAGAAAATAGGAATGTTTTTGCCTGGTGCCTACAGATATGTAATGAAGGCGCCAGGTGAGCCTCTCTGGAGATAGCATCCACAAGCGAGGAGCAACTGCATAAAAGGCCTGTCCTTGTGTTGCCACCCTCTGGACCTCTCGTGGAGGAGGCACCGAAAGAAGGGCTTCAGATGGTTATTGCAGGGTCTGGGTCTGTTCATACAGGGAGAGGCAGACCTTGAGGTATTGTGGTCCTGAGTCATTTAAGGTTTTATAGGTCAAAACCAACACTCTGAACTGGGCTCTGAAACGAATTGGTAGCCAGTGCAGTCCGGCCTGGATTGGCATTATTTGCTTGAACAATCTTGCCACAGTGAGTGAGCTGGCTGCTGAATTTTGCACCATCTGACGTTTCTGAACCATCTTCAGAAGCAGCCTCTGTTAGCATTTCACTCCTCCGTTGCAGGATGTGTGATTGTTACATCCCATGTCTGTGTTTACTTTCTAGGCTTCGGAAGCCTGAGAATGGAAGTTAGCCTTATCTCTTCCGCTGTGTTGTGTTTTTGTACTTTTTAGTTTCTATTCTCTCTCGGAGCTGAAGTGAGAGAACGCCATGATCACTTTGTCCTGTATATAAAGGTAAAGGTACCCCTGCCCGTACGGGCCAGTCTTGACAGACTCTAGGGTTGTGCGCTCATCTCACTCTATAGGCCGGGAGCCAGCGCTGTCCGCAGACACTTCCAGGTCACGTGGCCAGCGTGACGAAGCTACTCTGGCGAGCCAGAGCCGCACATGGAAACGCCGTTTACCTTCCCGCTAGTAAGCGGTCCCTATTTATCTACTTGCACCCGGGGGTGCTTTCGAACTGCTAGGTTGGCAGGCGCTGGAACCGAGCAATGGGAGTGCACCCCACCGCGGGGATTCGAACCGCCAACCTTTTGATCGGCAAGCCCTAGGCGCTGAGGTTTTACCCGCAGCGCCACCCGCGTCCCTTGTCCTGTATATACTGCTTAATAAAAGCTTAGAATGAGCACACCAATCACTTGGTTTCTGCTAAACTCTGCTATGTGTGCAGCAGATTTATGGATGTCCAGGAGCTACACAACTTCAGGAAGACGCCTGGAGAGGTTTGTCTCATCTGGGGAGCTGCATGGACCCCCCCGGTGTATTCCAACAGCCTCATGTATAATGTGTTGCAATAATTTAGCCTAGAGGTTACCAGAACACAGACAACAGAAGTTAGGCCATCCCTGCCCGTTCGGAATTTGATGACAAGCACTGAGGCCTTGCTGCCGCACCAACGCAGATGAGGCTGCCCAACACCCTCTCTGATGGATGCATGGGAAAAAAACATTCAATACTGGGGCCGCCCAATATGGGTTTATTGAGAGCAGTACTTGAACAGGAAGAACCATGAGTTTGGCCCCTTACTCTACTGACACAAATATTCAGAGTTTATGTCTCGGAACAGCAAATCTCAAATTCACTAAACCTCAGGAGATTTTTTTTTTTTAATCATGTGCCCATGATACAGTGATTTTCCTTTCTTTTCCTAAAACCACAAAACAATATCTGAATCACAGGTGTCAGGCTACTGTGAGGAAAGGAATAAAACAGCTTCTATTTTCTTGGACCCAGTGGGGAAATAACAGGAGTGAATGCACCTGCTGTGTGATGAAACGGAGTGTTTTCAGCTTGGACAAAGACCAAGGGAACGCATGGCGTGGTCTTGTCTTTTTCTTTCTCAAGCTTGAAAGCCAGAGTGCAGTGGACATTGCTGCAACCTACACAAAATTCTGGTGACAAGCAACTATGGGTTGACAGTTTTATACTGCACAATCCTTTTATTCCTGGAACGATTAAAGCTTATGTCAGCTGACAACTGACAGTCTTTGCACTTTTTAGCTCTCTTTGTGATCACTGGTCTCCTCTCTTTGCACGATCTCAAGGTGCTTTCATATTATGTTATGGAATATATACAACTATATTTTCCCCACTTTCTCCCAGAGAGCGGATTTAGATGGCTGAGATCCATGTGGCTGTTCCTTAAAAGATTACTTTTGCACTAGTTCCTGTAACCACGTATGGAAATGGGATCCTGTATCTTTCAGCATTATCATCCTTTCACGCCACTTAACTGGTCAGAGGCTACAACTGAATGAATTCTTCTGTGGTTAAGCTTAGGGTGTTTGAGATCCCTATTACTGTGTTGTTCATAGAATCAAAGAATCATAGTTAGAAGGGACCCCAAGGGCCATCTAGTCCAAACTCCTGCAATGCAGGAATCTCAACTGAAGCATCCAAGACAGATGACCATCTAACCTCTGCTTAAAATCCTCCAATGAAGGAGTCCGCAACCTCCCGAGGGAGTCCATTCCATGTGGAATGTTGTTGTTCCACTTTGGGATAGGGAAACTGAGTAAATCAGCGTAGGGGGAAATGATTGTTTTCGCAACCATTGCTTCTGTGCTCTAAATATTCGTCCTCCTTGCAGGGTTCCAGTAACACATTTATCAGAATGGAAGTGATTGCAGAGAAATAATGGCTGGAAAATGTGTGTGCGTAGAAAGAGGGAAGGGGAAAAAACATGAGGAGAAGAAGAGCTGGTGGCAGCAGGTGCAAAGGAGGCCGCAGTTCAATTGTCAGCCATCAGAATTTCCCTCCTCATTTCAGACTCCAAAAACATAACAGTAAACGAAAATGAACAACCAACAGTTGAAAGCACTTGGTGTCATGTCATTCACTCCCTCAAGAAGCCCCTCCCCTTTTTCAAAAAAAAGTTAAGAGTCAAAATATACTTAAATTCCAGTTTTTCAGTTGTTGGTTAGTACACTTCCAGTGGGACTCCCTCCTTGCTCATCAATGATCTCAAGGACCACTGCTATGGTTCTATGGGCCACAGATCCAAGGAATGGATGAGAGACCCCTGTTGCCTTGCTAGCATAGTATTTGGAAGGGGAAATCTTAACTCTTGCAGAAGGCACAGATCTATGTTACCTGACGTTGCACTCTGCATACTCCAAAATTAGGAATAATCCTTCCCTTCCTTATTTTCTTTACTGTGTGTACTGCGGCACACTTCTCTATTCTCACTTTCCCTAGGCTTTGGGTGGTTAGGAATTCTTTTACTCTTCAGGATTAAGGTGTGTGAATCAGATTTGCTAGTACAGTATTTCAGGGCCACAGATCTTATATGATTAGTATCTTAACTGCCTGTAGATGGCAGTGCTGCACTAAGAACACTGGAGGCTGGTGAAAAGGTGACTGACATATTAGTTAGCGTGACCTGCTAATGATAAATTTGCAGCTGCGACTTGTAGATGGAGGGCTGTTTATCCCCACCCCACTTTAATAATTCTTCAGTAAACATTTTCCTCAGCACCTTCATGACAACAAGAAAGCAAAGGGGCACTCTTCACGTGGTTTCATTCCCCACCCCCCGTACTTCATTCTGCTTGTTGTCATTGCCGTCTTCGGTTGCTGATGATTAATACTGCACCACAAGTAACAAGGAAGGAGAAAAGTTACTTGTGAAGGTGTTGCTGTAATTGAGCAGCAGCCTTGATGAAATGCTGCATGGTGCTGAGCCTCGCTAATGAGAGCATTTACTTGAATTTGCTTCCCTCTCCTCCTGGGTGCCTGTGTTTTCACGCTGCTCGAAAGACTCCATTAATCAATAGGTTTTTGCTGGGGACTATGTATTTTAACAGTAAATTGTCAGGCGCAATCCTTTGCCACGCCGCTTTGTCCCTCAGCGCTGTTTTTTCATTGTTCCCCTATTAATCAAACGCGCAAAGGTGAGGATGGCAGCTGGGAGGGAAACTTCCACAGGTTTTTGTTGCTGTTAAACATTTCTCATCCTCAGACATTTACTCAAGGAAGCCTCTTCCTAACACCAGTCTCACAATTACTTGAGATGAGCTCTAAGGTTTTTGTTTTGTTTTAGTCTAAAGAGAACAGGCTTGTGTGTTGTAAGTTATCGTCACTCCATTACTAAGGTTCCATCTGCAGTATACATTCAAAGCAGTATCATGCCACTTTAAACAATCATGGCATCCCTCAATGAATCCTGGGAACTTTAGTTTGTTAAGGATGGTGGGAGCTCTCAGGAGACCACTATTCCCCTCATGGAGATACAATTCTCAGTGTGGTTTAACAGTCATATCCTCTTCTCAGGGAATGCTGGGAATTGTAGGTCTGTGAGAGATACAGGGGCCTCTTAGCAATTCTCAGCACCCTTAATAAACTTCAGTTCCCAGGATTCTTTGGGGAAAGCTTTTGCTCCTTTCCTATGTTCTTTATGAACCCCAGGTTGGAGAAGGCTGGTGTCTGCATTGCTGAACTAGAAAAACCAATAGTCTGACATACTTATGGGTTGGGGCCTACATGGCCGTCTCCATCCCTCCAATCCTATAAGAACAGTTCTTCTATCTGTACATAAGCGTGGACAACCATCAGTGTAGGGACTTGCCATGTGATTGCAAATGTGTGGGGCTTTTCTTCTGACATGTGGCTGCAGCTTAAATGAAGTTTGTGTGCTTAAATCGCATTAATGGCACAAGGTGGTCACAACTAATTTGTCTTGGACTTAAGGACATGACTGACTTTCTCCAGATTGGGGCCAGTGTGTTCAGGAATGCAGCCTAAGCTAAGCCATTAGCTCATAAATTGCCTGTTTTATTATTACCTACATTGGGCTGAAGATGCAGATCAGCCTGATTGAACATGGCCTTTTCATCTAAGCCTCACTGGCTCTTCTGCTGTGCTTGCTGCAAATCAGGCCAGCCATACACCTTTTATTCTTCCTTTCGGTTTAGCATTTAGCACAATACATTTGCAAGAAAATGGAAGGTGACTCGCAGTTATTGGGTGATAAATGGCAGTGATCATTGACAACCAAGATGTCAACCCCAAATATCTGCTGAAGCATGAAATGATATCTATCAAAATCTCTTTATTCGAACATGAGTTGAGCGTGCCAGAGCCCCTTTTGCACAGCATATTTCTCACTTTCAGTACACGTAATGCTAATGAAGAATAAGCTTTTATTCCTCAAAAAGGCTATTGATCCCAGAGGATATAAGATTACTTCGAAATGCACACTCTTACTTTCCATGAGAGAGGTGCCTGCTGTGGCAACAACATACAAGCCCTGGCTGCCCATAAACTGGACTGGGGCCTTGTGGTTGAGCATCTTGAAGCTTGCCTCTGCCTCTTCCTTCAAAACATATAGTAGCATTGATGTTGAAACTGACCCACCCATAAGAAACTGGGGAAGGGCAGTCAAGCAAAATATAAGTTTTTGTTTGGGTTCTCTCCATTTTGTGGTGGTGACATGGAGCAGGAGAAGGAAGATGACTGCCAGTTTCTATGGAAGCCACCCAGAGTGGCTGGGGAAACCCAGCCAGATGGGCGGGGTACAAATAATAAATAATTATTATTATTATTATTATTATTATTATTATTATTATTATTATTATCAGACCCAGATTTGAGGGAGGATGCAACCTCAGCCTCTCTTTTCTTCCCCTTCTCCCACTGTAGGATCTAGATTATGGGACGGCAGAAATTGCTGCCCTACATTTGAATTATTTTTGGATTATTATGAGTTCACATTGAACTGCATTGTTTAATAGAATTGGGTCCGCCCCCCTTTACTTATATGCTCCTGTGTTTTTTGATATGGAAATGTTGTTTGCTTATCTTTAATACTGTTATCAGCTGATTTGAGCTCAACGTTGCTGTTGGGAAAGCAGCATACAAGTATTTAATCACAGCTGCTCCATGTGGTGAGGTACCAGGGCTAGAGATCAAAGCCTCTCACAGAGCAAAGAAGTATTGCTAGTGCTTTGTTTCAGGGGGTACTCAAGGGTACACAGTGCCGGCACCTCTTTTTGTTGTTAAAAAATGTGGTACTTACTGTAACAACTTCATGGTGAGTAGCAGCACTTATTTTTCTAGAAGAACAGCACTGAGTATCCCTATACACTAGAGTGACTCCTTCCCATCAAGAGCATTGGTTGTCCTCAATAGGAAGGTCTAGGCTGAACAAGAACACAATGAGAGTCAATGGCCCATCTAGTCCATCATTCTGTTCCCACAGTAGCCAATCAGATGCCTGTAGGAAACCCGCAAGCCAGAACTGAGCACAATAGCAATCTTCCCTCCTGTGGTTTCCAGCAATTGGTATTCATCAGAAGCATACAGTCCCCTACACTGGAGGTAGAACATAACCATCAGGATTAGCAGCCACTGATAGCCTTGTCCTACATGAATTTATCAAATCCTCTATTAAAGCCACCCAGGTTAGTGGCCATCTCTTCCTTTTGAAGGAGGTGAATTCCATCATTTAACTATGTGCTGTGTGAATAAGGACATTTTTTTTAGTCTGCCTTGAATCTTCCGCCACTCAGCCTCATTGGATGCCGCTGAGTTCTAGTCTTCTAAGAAATGAATAGAGAGAACCTGAAATTTCTTGCTGTGGTTCAGTTTGGTATGTCAATAATAGCTCCCTCATGCTGTCTAGATTTCCTGCCTTTGGTCCCCTAGCATGATCTCTCAGGTCTGTTTTGTCCCCCTTATCTGTAATCTGTGGCTAGACCTCCTGGTCTTCATTTTCTTTTACCTCTGACTCTTGGCACAACTCAAGGCCCACTTCAAGCTCTGTCTCTCTCTCTCTTTCTTTTACTCCAGAGGGTGGGTTTTCTGTTAGTGCACTCTACTTTTTTTATTGAAAAGTAAGATGGCAATTTATACTTCCTTAATTGCACTTAAGCACCAGTTGTATAACCTGCATATTATCTCCTTTCCCTACCTAGAATGCTGCATGAGTGTCCCAGCCAGCTACTTAGTCTAGTGCAGAACCAAGAGGGTTGATAGAATGGGATCAAATTAGGCCACGCCTTTTTTGACTACAGATGAAGTGGTTTGGCATAGGCATTGGGTAAGCATTTATTTCTGGGCTACGACCGGAAATTGCACCAGGGTCAACCCAGCAGCAAGGATTCCTATGACTTACATCAAATAGGGGCATCCCTGCAGGGATCGTCACCTCTAGGAGTGCTGAGGCCCGAGCCCCCCATCCGGGCAAATGGACAGAAGCAACTCCATCATGGATCCCTTTAATGGGAAACCATATTTCTGGAGAGGAAAGCGAGGCTACAACCACCAGGGCTAAGGTTACCCAATGCCTAAACCACCAAACTTGTCACGATTGCTATGGGGTAAGCAAAACCTCCAGGTCATAGCCAGTTTGCCTGATAGGCAGATTCCTACCTGGCTCCAAAAATACGGCAACCACCGCTTCCACAGAAAGATCAATTCAATGAGTAAATGCCCAATTACTGGAGTGGGTAGGTAGGTTAATCCGATGAAGAAGAGCTAGGTGTTGGGGGCTGGTGCAGGCTGTTTTAAATCCCTAGGGAGTAGACACGAGGGAAGCCTGATTGTTCCCTCAGGCCCACCTCTGGAGAGCCCAGTCCTGATGTGGAGCCCACGCTCTGGCAAGGAGAGACTTCAACACATAGCCCTGCATCGTCTTTGGGGTGGAGGAGGTGCTGGCCATCCTGCAAAGGCACCACACCCCTAAAAGGGGGCAAGCAGACTTTCAGGGGGGGGGATTTGCTAAGGGGTTCAATTTCTCTTTGTGGAAAGGTCTTTTCCCATCAGATGTTGAAGAATATTGAGGCCACATATGCTTGAAAGAAGCCTGCAACACATCTTGCTATGGTTGCGAGGCAGCTGATGTGTCCATGACAATAGAGAAATTTGTTGTTATCATTAGTGGTGAACCTTGATGGGTGGAGTTTAAATGATACCACCTGCAAATTTGTTTTGACACGTGGAGCTCTATCAGCAGGATTTGCAGTTCTCAGTTTTCAAGATCAGCCAACTGCAAATGCCAATTTGTATTTGAATTTTAGATTGCAGAAATACATCTCATTTTTGATGCAGATATTTTTATCTTTAGAGACTAGTCTTTACATAATCTATGCACTAAGTACGTTGCGATAAAGATACATTTTGCTGCAGACTTAATATTTCAGCCAATTCAGTCTCCTTTCAGGTAGTTCCATCAATTCATAATATTGATAATTATTCTCTACAAGAAATATATATTTTTAAAACAGTTATTAGACAGAATCGGACAGAACGAGGGAAATTTAAGGGTGTTCCCGCAAATTGCTCATTCCATTTTTTACAGCTTGAATACAGGATTTCGTTTCACAAGTCCCAGCAATACGGATCAGTGACTTGAGTAATCCTTCTTATCTTTTGTGTCCTGCAGGGAAGAGGACTTGAACAAAATTGGAGAACTCATTCAAAAATACACACAAGTCAGTCTTCTGCAAAATCTTTTCTGCAGTTCTTGCTTAGCTCTAAACCTTTGACTGTTTGAAGACAACGAAGGTGAGCAAATGTGAAGCCTATGCCTTTTGACGAGAGAGACTCCTTTTTTACTGCAGGACTTCACTGTTTCTCTTTAAAAGTGAGTTTTAAAATCTCATACATTCTGCTGTTGACTATACCAGCTGTAGAGTACTGTTCTACTCAGGAAGATAATCATTTAAATTGCTGGAAGACTTACCAAAATCTACATCGCTTTCATTGATCTGCTGCCCATCAGGGAAGTGTTTTCAGCAGCATGATAACTTGCATTTCTGAACCACTTATGTCAGATAAAACATGTGCATATGCACATGGAGCCTTCATAACCCAAATTACCAGGTCTGAGGAAGAGTGACCTGTAGCCCTTCAGAGGTTGGACTGAAATTCCTATTATCCCTGATGATTGATCATGTTGGTTGGGGTTGATGGGAGTAAGAGTTCAAAAACATCTAGGGTCACAGATTGCTTACATCTGGTCTAGACTGTTCAATGGATATTAAACCATCATAGCATAAAATGGAATTTCAGCTTTCAGAGACAGCATGTTTCCAATTTCAGCAAGAGATGGTTATCCCATTATGTCCTGCTTGGGCACTTCCCAGAGTTCTCTGTTTTCTGCATAGAGGTGGATGAATTTGTCAACTTGTGGTTTCAGTTCTTCACTTCAATTTGCTTTAAAAAAGTTTGCATTAAAATGCGTATCCATTTTTGTATCCAACATTCCTTAATGGACATATTTTTGTAATCAATTTCCCGTAGTATAATGCATTATTGTACGTGTTTAGCATTTATTTATTTTTTGCATGTTTTGCTAGAAGAGCTTCTAGAAATATTCACTGAAGGGTAATTTTTGAAGCACACCTGCGTTTGGGTTTGCGTATTTGTTTGAGTAGTGTGAATTAGGTTATTTGGATTAAAATGCAATCTATGGGTGGTATTCAACTAAGTTTTACTCAGAGTAGCCCCAATCAATTTAATGAACATTACTATGTCAGCTTTGTTAATTGCAATGGATCTATTCTGAGTAAAACTTTGTTAACTACCAACCCCAAATTTATTTCTCCCCCTATCCCTAGTTTCACTCCTGCAAAATAGAATACTGGACTAAATAAATAGGTTTTTAATTGGATCTGGGGAAATTCATGTCTTCATTTGTGCTTGTTAGGTGAGTAGGGAACTTCCTAGCATTTTAGAAAGTTGTGGCTTATTTCGCTTGACCTCACACTACCCAGCCGTAAATAATAATTTCAAAGGTTATTGGATGTAGATTGATTACCATATATTAGTGCATAAAGCATTGTGCCCCATCTACACGAGGGCTATACAGTTTGGAAATGACTTATTTTGTAGGGGAAGGATATAGTACATCACATTCAGTGAAATTTCTAACAAAAGAAACAAGTATATCAAAATGAAATATGAAGAACAGTTCTCTAATTGGGAATGGGGCAGTTCTTGCAACACCTGGATGTCTACATGGAAAGCTGGTACCTGCGTGGTACCACTTTCCATTTTCATTTATCCCACCTTATCCAGATTCTTCCAGGTGTCCAGGAGCTTGAGAGCTGGACACATCAACCCTTTAGAAATAACAACTTCTCACATTCCTTATAGGGCTCTGTGAAGCGTTTGTGCTACTTTTGAAAGTGGCATCCACTAAGTCACAAAAGATTCCTCTGCAAATAATTCCATCAGTGATGGCATCTGTCTAGCTTATGCTGTAAAGATTCTTCAGGACATTCCAAGTATGATGGGATGCAACTATGCAAATGTATTTATGGGTAGCCACATTGACCTCAGCGGTCCTTGCTTACCTGCTCATCTTCATTGTATGAAAAGGTGTCTGCTGGGTAATTTACTAATGCCCATATGCATACAATTTCCACCTACATGCAGCTGGAAGTGAAATATTTTGGCACTATGCTCCAGCGCTAATAAGCAACAGCAATATTTCCAAAGCTTGTTTTCTTCCCTTCAGAAATAAAAATCCACTGTCTGTACCTAAAGATAATTATGGGAGTACACTAAACAAAATCAGCAGCATTCTCCCCAAATTAAAATCCAGTTTTTAATGCTAGTCTTTCTTTATTACTAACACTCATGAAAATTTTCAGAAATGTTTGGTATTCAGTGTGCTTGTGGACCAGATGAGTTCTAGAAGATGCTTATGTTTTGTATAAACCTGTGGTTTTATCAGGCAGAAGCTGCTGATGTAAAGAACTTTGTAATTTCACCCAGGTTGCTACTTTGGCCTCCTGTTCCAAGAACACAACTGGAGCATACTGTCTGCCAACGCAGCAATGCCTGTCATGTCTTATCATTTAATTGTCAACCGAGAGCAACTATGTATTTGTACAGCAATTCTGACACTAAACAACTGTAGGTTTACTGTAAAGCAACCCAAGTTAATGTATTAGAAATGCAAAACAAGCAATGATATTTATCAGCCTTTTAGACTTAATTAAAGCAATGACAAACCTAAACAGCATCTTAAAAAGTAGAGACATCACCTTGCCAACAAAGGTCCGTATAGTAAAAAAAAATTTTCCCAGTAGTGATGTATGGAAGTGAAAGCTGGACCATAAAGAAGGCTGATCGCCGAAGAATTGATGCTTTTGAATTATAGTGCTGGAGGAGACTCTTGAGAGTCCCATGGACTGCAAGAAGATCAAATGTATCCATTCTGAAGGAAATCAGCCCTGAGTGCACCCTGGAAGGACAGATCGTGAAGCTGAGGCTCCAATACTTTGGCCACCTCATGAGAAGAGAAGACTCCCTGGAAAAGACCCTGATGTTGGGAAAGATGGAGGGCACAAGGAGAAGGGGGCGACAGAGGATGAGATGGTTGGACAGTGTTCTCGACAAAGCATGAGTTTGACTAAACTGCGGGAGGCAGTGGAAGACAGGAGTGCCTGGTGTTCTCTGGTCCATGGGGTCACGAAGAGTCGGACATGACTAAACGACTAAACAACAAGAAAAGTGGCACAATAAAAGTGGACCAACAGCACAATCCTTTAGATGTTTATTCAGGAGAGACTGGCTGATAAGTGAATGTGGATATGATTGCAGTCTAAAAACATGATGCCAAGTAGAGGAAATCCTGATGTGTTGTCTTCTTTGGTGCAACCACTGATTGGCTCCTCTGTGTGGGGAATAGGGTGGATCCACCCCTATGAATGTTCCCCACCCTCCACAAGCCTACCATTTTAGCAAGCATTGGTTTGGGAATACCCATTTGCTTAATGCCTTAGCTTTCTCTCAAAACACAACTGAAGATGAAAATGGCACTGTGTTGTGCAATCCTTCTTCCCAAATCATTCTAGAGTGTAAAACTTCTTTTAGCCACAACTTGAATCTTGCTCCAAGTTTCAGAAACAGCTTTTCCAGAAAGAGAGCGAGAGAGTGTGCACATGAATATTTCATTTTATTCATAACACTTAATCAGTAGTTTTATTAATCAAGGTTCACATTTTCTGCAGTTTCCCTTGGGCTGACAGGTGTGTTCATGGGGATTCTAATGAGGGTCAGATTGCACGTTCCTCATCAGGATGTTCATAAATAATTTTTTCCTGCTCAGCTAAAAATGTTTCCTCCTGATGGCAGGAGAAAGTTGTTGCAAATTTCAAACCTGCTCATCTGGGATCCAATTGTTGCAATTGTTTGTGAATGTTGTTCAGCCTCATTCCTCTTTACCAATGTTCAAAAGAGCTGGAAATAATTTCTCTGCAATTTCAATTTATGCAAAGTTATATAACCGTAAACTAGGGTTGCCATATTTCCGCCCAGACACTGCTTCTGACTGCTGTATTGCAGCTATATCCGGGAAATGCTGGACGTATGGCAACCCTACCATAAACTAGTGTTTTATCGTTATCTCCATTAGCATCGATCACAAAATCAGCAATCAGCTGAGATACTCTTTTCATGCCTGCCATCTTTGCATGAAACTTGCTGAGAATGTTACCCAAGTTGCCAAGCTCAGCTTAGACAATTCACATTATTAACTATTCCACAGTGTGAGCAATAGCAAGAACATATAAGAACCTGCTGGATCTCATCCAGTAGCCTGTTTTCACAGTGGCAGGGGTAGACCTTGGTAATATGGCACACACTGTGATTCCAAAATTTGACACACACACACACACACACACACACACACACACACACACCCTTCCAGTCCTCACGCTGCCTTCCCAAAGTGAGGCACCAGGCTTTTGTATAAGATCTAGATGTTGGTGCAATTTCATTTACAAACAAGTACAGAAAGCCCTTACAACCCATGTATCTCTATGGACAGGACTATTTCATCAGTGAACCTATTATGTATGTGCCTTACTGCTACTTTTTGTGAATGATAATCCAATAAAATGTACTCCACGTGTTGTTTTTATGTTATGTTTATGGTGTTACTGTTGAAAACCAATAAAAAAATTAAGTACAGAAGTAATGGTCTGTGAATATATGTGTGTGTGTGTGTGTGTGTGTGTGTGTGTGTGTGAGAGAGAGAGAGAGAGAGAGAGAGAGAGAGAGAGAGACTTGTAATGTAGTCTGAGCAGAGTTCCATTGACCGAAAATTCTTACTGTACTCGTATTGCAAAATGAGACTATTATGAATTTATGTGTTGATTTTGCAGCTGTGCAGTCTGCAGTCATCAGGCCCAGCACTCAAAGCCAGCCGTCCATATTGGCACATGATCAGAATTTGATATTTTAACCCTTCACTCCAGATGTAATTGACTGCTGAAACTGACTAGAGCAAACTTTTTTTTTTTTTAATGGGGATGTAATTTACTGAACAATACTTTAGCGTCTGAGCAATCAATTGGCCCAGGTATTTCCAAGTTTGAAAAAGCCAGGGACACCCCAAGGGCATGCAGCATATGAATGTGACCTTTAAAGTACCGGCAATTCACAAGTCCTGCTGTTGGAGGAAAAGAAAACGCTTGTCTTGTGAACAGCAAACTGATCAATAATAAAGTTCAAAAAAGTAAAGTTCACATCCCCATGCCAATGAAGCATATAGGTTGGTACATGTGACCTACAACTGCCAGTAATGTAAGACTGAGTGAACAACTAATTTTGGAGAGTCTTGCATTTTCTGATTTCTCATTCCTGTGGATGGGCCACATAACTCAGTGGTAGAGCAAAGGCTTTGCATGCAAAAGGTCACAATGGTTTGGCTTGGTATAGTATAATAATAATAATAATAATAATAATAATAATAATAATAATAATAATTTATTATTTATACCCCGCCCATCTGGGCAGCTTCCCAAAAAATATTAAAATACTATAGTACATCAAACATTAAAAGCTTCCCTGAACAGGGCTGCCTTCAGAGGTCTTCTAAAAGTCTGGTAGTTGTTGTTCTCTTTGACATCTGGTGGGAGGGCGTTCCACAGGGAGGGCGCCAGTACCGAGAAGGCCCTCTGCCTGGTTCCCTGTAACTTGGCTTCTCGCAGTGAGGGAACCGCCAGAAGGCCCTCGGTGCTGGTAGCCTCCACCACTACTTTTCACAGTAAGCCTCTAAACATTTCTCAGTTTTCTTCCTGTCTAATTTCTAGATTTCTCCCTCCCTGTTGCCCCAGTAGCCCTGATTCTAATTGCTAAAGTTCACGTCAGAACTTTCAGCTCATTTTACTTATAAGCCAGGGGTAAAAAAAACCTCTTGAAAATAAATTGGATAAAATTGATATTGTTATAATGCTGCTGCTATTGGAATGATATTGGAAAATCAATAAAAACATATTTTTAAAAAACCTCTTGAAAATAGCCTATTTTTTCACCTCGTGAGGCTATTCCTCAACCCTGTTCACATCTGCCATATTGACAACTTGAATTTATACACGTTCAAATTGAATGTGGTTTTATGCTTTTAAGAACTTTGATAACAATACCATTCGTTATTTTTGTTTGCATCTCCTGAAGGAGTTTTGTACTCTAAAACATGTAGAGCAACAACAATAAAGATCTTTCTGCAGTAAGCACTGGAGGTTGGCTCCTCTTTGCCTGACACAGACTTGTACAAATTTCCAGATCAGTTGGGGCCATCCCTGGTGGAATATTGCTTTTAGTTTCTTATTATTTCTTAAATCACTATAACACAGAAACATAAACTCTCATATGTATGTTCAGCACTTCGAAGACTGTAGCACCGGGGATCTGTACCTGCAACAGAAAACTATAGCACACAACAAATAGAGCTTTCATATCTCTTTCACATTATCTAAGAAGACAGTGCTTCTTCATGCAGTCAGTTCATAAATTCTTCTTTCGCAAATAATGAGAAATTCACTCAAGTGATGTACATCCATGTGTGGAGTGGACCAAATGCAATAGGAAGGGGCAGATTAAATGTTTTCCAGGTATAACGTCCCGGGTTCAATCTCTGGCCTCTCCCGTTAGGAGAGAATTGAGTAACAGGAGATGTGAAATTTTACTATCACATCTGCAGTGGGCACTGTTTTATCAACAATTCTACTTTAGATCTTTTAATTAGCACCAAAGCACTTGGGCTCCATGATCACTGCAGATGGTGAAAGCAGTCATGAAATTAAAAGACGCCCGCTTCTTGGGAGAGAAGCGATGACAAACCTAGACAGCATCTTAAAAAGCAGAGACATCACCCTGCCAACAAAGGTTCGTATAGTTAAAGATATGGTGTTCCCAGTAGTGATGTATGGAAGTGAGAGCAGGGCCATAAAGAAGGCTGATCGCCGAAGAATTGATGCTTTTGAATTATGGTGCTGGAGGAGACTCTTGAGAGTCCCATGGACTGCAAGAAGATGAAACCTCTCCATTCTGAAGGAAATCAGCCCTGAGTGCTCACTGGAAGGACAGATCCTGAAGCTGAGGCTCCAATACTTTGGCCATCTCATGAGAAGAGAAGACTCCCTGGAAAAGAGCCTGAAGTTGAGAAAGATTGAGGGCACAAGGAGAAGGGGACAATAGAGGACGAGATGGTTGGACAGTGTTCTCAAAGCTACGAACATGAGTTTGACCAAACTGCAGGAGGCAGTGGAAGACAGGAGAGCTTGGCATGTTCTGATCCATGGGGTCACAAAGAGTTGGACACGACTAAACAACAACAACAAAAGCACTTTTGTTGGCAATACTTTAAAAATCTAATTTTTCACAGAATAGTGCTAAAATGAGTGTTACAGTGCTTATCTTTTATTTATAATTATTTAAAATTTTAGAAGGATTGTAGCTCAGGGTTAGGGCATCTGTTATGTATGCAGAAGGTTCAAAGTTCAGTGCTCAACATTTCCATGCAGGGCTGGAAGAGATTCTTGCCTGAAACCCCAGAGAGGTGCTGCCACTCAGTTCAGACAATCATTGAGCTAGATGGACCAATGGTCAGATTCAGTCTAAGGCAGTTTCCTATGTTCCTGAAGTCCACTTTAAGATGAAGTAGACAGTAGGCTAGGTAAGTAAATCGCTTGTTCTGGTATAAGGCAGCTTCCCATGTTCCTAATGTGGACTTCACAGAAAAGTGGTCTGTGGATCATTTGTTCAGCTGCCCATCCCTGATGATAGACATAATAATTTAGGAGGCTATTTCTGAACTCCCTTTCCCTCGAGCAGCTGATAATATATCTAGCAAAAGTTTACTTGTTAATGAGTGTCAGGGATATTCATATTTAAATTCCATGACATGTTTCTGCTATTAAATGAGAAAATTATTTTTAATGCCTCATTTAATGGAAGTGAATCAGTCAGATATACTCAGGATAATACGAGTGCTGCAATTACAAGGGCTGTACCAGGATTTTATTTTATTTTTTTAAAAAAGCACATGCACACACAGAACAACAACAACAGCTTAATTGGAACATCCTTTCCTCAGTGTGGATTTTCAATTACCCAGCATTGATGTGGTATGTCATGCATATACATTTGTACTGAGAATATATTTCCTCCTCCCTCCTCTGGCTGATGAAATACAGCAGATTGCAGAACTGTCAAATCTGATATGCAAACGGTGATTCTTCAAAGGACTAGGCAAGATTAGCAAAACTGAGGAAGGGCCATAGCTCAATGGTAGATCATCTGCTTTGTATATTGAAGATTCAATCCCTTGTATCGTTAGATAGCATGGGGAGAGTCTCCTGCCTGAAACCTGGGAGAGCTTCTGCCTGTCACTTTAGCCCAGGGTTTCCCAAACTTGGGTCTCCAGCTGTTCTTGGATTACAGTTCCTATCATCTTTGACCACTGGTCCTGCTAGCTAGGAATGTTGGGAGTTGTAGTCCAAAAACAGATGGAGACCCAAGTTTGGCAAACCCTGCTACTGAGCCGAATGGGCCAAGTATAAGACAGCTTTCTATGTTCCTAATTTAGAATCCAAATGAAAATTAGATTTTGTGCGATCCACAAATGTCACAGCCATGCTCCTGTCTTGATGGCCGATCCCCACAGTGCATTTGATGCTCTTCTTGGTCCAGGTAAAAGAGAAGGGCTGTGAATACAATGGGCAGGTACCTTTCTGCCTTAGTCTTTTCAAAGGCCTCTGGGGTAGAGGATTTCACAGAGGACTTCAGATTACGGAAGATGCTTGAGGGTTGAAACTAGCATTCCCCTCCTGTTCCTGACAAATGTAGGCCAATAATCCCAGACTTTAGTCTATTACTTATATTCCCCATAGAAGAATTGGGTTCAGTCCCCAACATTAGTATCAGGATGATGGGGCCCACATGTCTGAGAGTCAGGTTATGACCTATTTTTAGAGGATCTGCAGAGATGATTTGTTTGAGCTCTTGTTTGTTTCTAGTTAGGAGGAGGACTAGCTGGTGCTGATCACCTACAGTGGCCTTTAGTTGGGGCAGCAAAAGTAAATTTAAGATATTTGGGGGTAAAAGGCCTGCCACATAAATAGGTTAAGGACACTCTTTGGTCAACCCACACTGCATTGCTTTGTGGGTGCTTGTGAGTGTCCTTTTGCAATGACAATGTACATCAGGGGCCACAGTGTGCTTGTTAGGTTCACATGCCCAAAGCTCTCTTAGCAAGGAGGAATAATTTCTTCCAATCCTTGCCTTCACCCTTAATGAACTGACATAAGATCAGAGACCAGATGATGTCTGCTGTATGCCTTATCAGAGTCAGAATAAATGTCCTTTCAATATTTTTCCTTTTTTGAGACTTGCAAAGCCATAAGGTTCTATTTAGAAATCACCTCCAGTACAGTGATACCTTGGGTTAAGAACTTAATTCGTTCTGGAGGTCCGTTCTTAACCTGAAACTGTTCTTAACCTGAAGCACCACTTTAGCTAATGGGGCCTCCCACTGCTACTGCGCCGCCACTGCATGATTTCTGTTCTCATTCTGAAGCAAAGTTCTTAACCCGAGGTAATATTTCTGGGTTAGCAAAATGTATGTAAGCGTATGTAACCTGAAGCGTATGTAACCTGAGGTATCACTGTAGTAGATAATGAAGCATCATTTTGACAAGCCTTGAATGATGATGTGTGAGTTGACTCTTCTCCATTTTATTGCCAAAGTTGAGTTGGTAGCACCAAAAGAGTGCTGCTAAATTTGGCTAAAAAACTGGGTGCCAAAAAGAAAGAATGATGGCTGGGGCTCTGTGGAGGAATAGCACAGCTGGTTGGCTATGCAGGAAAAGCACATTGGTTTCCAGTTGATTGTAAGGGTCACCAGGGCAGTGGATGGAAGTGAAGATGGCTCCATCACAGCCTATGCTAATTCTTATTTGAATCCATACCAGCATCTGTAATACAGTGGTGCCCCGCAAGACGAACGCCTCGCAAGACGGAAAACCCGCTAGACGAAAGGGTTTTCCGTTTTGGAGGCGCTTCGCAAAACGAATTTCCCTATGGGCTTCCTTCGCAAGACGAAAGCCCATAGGGAAATCTCCGGGACAGCGGGGAAGCGCAGCGCATCTTCCCCACTGTCCTCGGACCTCCTCCGAAGGCTGGCGGCGGGCGGAGAGACCTCCTCCCGCCGCCAGCCTTCGTTTCTCCGCTATCCCGGACGGCTTTTGAAGGCAGGCGGGGGGGAGCAAAGACTGTCGCCCCCCGCCGGCCTTCCCGGGAGAGCGGAGAAACGCAGCGTGTTTCTCCGCTGTCCCGGACGGCTTTTGAAGGCAGGCGGGGGGGGGGGGGAGCATAGACTTTCGCCCCCCCGCCCGTCTTCAGAAGAGGTCCTGGACCTCTTCTGAAGGCGGGCGGGGGGCGAAAGTCTATGCTTCCCCCCGCCTGCCTTCCCGGGAGAGCGGAGAAACGCAGCGTGTTTCTCCGCTGTCCCGGAAGGCTTTTGAAGGCAGGCGGGGGGAGCAAAGACTTTCGCACCCCGCCCGCCTTCAGAAGAGGTCCTGCACCTCTTTTGAAGGCTGGCGGGGGGCAAAAGTCTTTGTCCCCCCTACCTGCCTTCCTGGGGGCTTTTAAATCGCCCCGGGACAGCGGAGAAGTCCCCTGCTGTCCCGGGGCTTTTTAAAATGCTGGCGGGCGGCAGCGGAGGCTTCGCTCCCGCCCGCCAGCATTTTAAAATCGCCCCAGACAGCGGAGAAGTCCCCACTGTCCCGGGGCTTTTTAAAATGCTGGGGGTGGGAAGAAAAGCCCTTGGTCCCCCCCCCCCAGCCTTCAGAAGAGGTCGGGGGACAGACTGTCCCCGGACCTGGTCTGAAGTCGGTTTCCATAGGAACGCATTAATTGATTTTCAATGCATTCCTATGGGAAACCGTGCTTCGCAAGACGAAAAACTCGCAAGAAGAAAAAACTTGCGGAACGAATTAATTTCGTCTTGCGAGGCACCACTGTATATGTATCAATCCCATGCATTTGGGCATGATCTATCAGCAAATTTTATTTTGAATGAAAAAAGTCTGATCATTCTGGACATAAAAAGTGTGTTTTGTTCATTTGGCCCAATACAATGGCCCAGCAATCTGCAATGCTTTTCAAAAAGCTCCTATCATTCTACATAAATTGCAGTGTTGCATTTGATAGGATTAGTAAAACAGAAACCCAAACGTATGGATGTTCTTTAGTTATTTTTCCACCTTTGTGAACTAAGATTGCGTTTTTGGCTGAGCCCCCAAAGATACAAAATTGAGGGCTTCAGGATTACTGGAGATCAGAGCACAGTTCATGGGAAGTCTTATTTCCTTACTAAGTCTTCTTGCAATTGCTGTATCTGTCAGATTAAGGAAAATCTGAATTTGGTGTCTGTTGCTGCAAATCGAGAATGCATTCTTAATTAAGGATTTACAAGATAATTGCATTTGATTAAAACACAGTGAGCTCAGTTTCACTTGATTGGTAATTAAAGATTTTTTTCTTGGCTGTTCCACTTTCCATTAGCATTTAGTGGTTAATCACTCTGGAGCATACTGGAACTGGAAAGTTTAAATATAAAATTCAAGGGTGAGTTATCTAGGTACTGCACACAATACAGAAATCACATGTTTTCTACCCAGTGTGCTTTCAACCTACTCAGCAACACAGAGCAAAGAATTTGATCAAGAATTGACAAGCATGAGATCAGATCAATTTAAGGAAAGCAAACAGCACAGGGTTTATAAGGCTATAGTGGTCTGTGGCTGGTCTGTGGGAGAAATGGCACTGGAAGCTGTAAAGGATGATGGGGAGATGATATGGACAGAGCAGAGGAGGCTTTTCTAGGTATGTGTAGCTGGGGAAATCAATCAAGACTATTTAACAGAACATATGCAGAATATAATCCTAGCATGTCCATGGGGAAGTTCGTCATATTCTGTCCAGTGGGGCTTACTCCTTAAGAGTTGTGTTTAGGTTTGTAGCCTTACACATCTGTGCATGTTTACTCTGAAGTAAGCCCCACTGTGTTCAGGTAAGTACGTGGATAGGATCTAGAATGGCTGTTTTCAAAGGTAAATGCTGTACCAGTTCCATAGGGGAACTGGTACTAGGTCATAGGGGGAAATGGACCCAATGCCTAGAGCAGTGGTAGTCAACATGGTGAATCCAGATATGTTAAACTACAGTTCCCATAGTCCCTGATCATTGCCCATGCTGATTCAGGCTGATGGGACTTGGAGTCCAACAACATCTGGAGGGCTCCACATTGGATGTCCCTGGCGTGCAGTGTTCCATGTATTGAAGAGATACTCCCTGTTTCACACAAGTTCCTTAGGTGTTCCATCAACCTTCCATGAACTGCCGAAGTGTATGCTATTTCTTGAGAGCATTTATATTTCAAGCCATTAGTTCTACACACCATTGTTATCAGTAAATTAATGGCCTATACACAAAAGCTTACAAAAAAAAAAGTTGTCAGAGGATTCTATTTGTAATTTGTGCATGTCCTTAAAACAAGCTGTCATTCTTTAAATAGAGGCTGTCATTGTGAATGCTAAAATTGTAAAAGATACATTTCCAGAAAAGGGAGGGCAAGCACAACTCTTCCCAGGGCAGATTTTCTTGGTTTACAAAAGTACATGCCTTGTCTCTTCTTTCAGGTTATACAGTCTTTCTTACAAATCATTTTTTTAAAGGAATACTTTATTTACAACATGGTCCACAACAACTCATACATACAAACAAACCCACGACCATTGAAAATTTAATTATCAAGATTAAACTCCTATCCCCTTACACAAAGAAAACATAACATAAAAATAAAAGACTTCCTTTATCCTGTAAATGGCCTCCTTATTTACTTCTTGTATACTGTTTCTTTTATATGTGATTATTACAATTTTTACTAATTATGACTTAAAAAACGCAGTCTTTCTTACAAATCAGTTACATTTGTTGTGAGACATTAATGTAGAATACAGTATTATACCTTTATCTTTTACATCTTTGTTTTCTTATGGAACAAAATATATAATTAAATGCCAGTTTGCCGTGTTCATACTAAATTTTTTGTGAACTCAACCTTTACACTGTCTCTGCATGGAGGAGCACTAAGGGGGAAGGTCATTATCCATTATCTTCTCCTTTCCCATGCCTGGCGCTCACATCACCACCAATGGACGGGGGCGAGATTTGCTGGGGCTATGTACTTCCACACAAAAATGACCACACCTAGAAATGTGGCTGCCCACCTAAAAATAGAGGCTAGCTACAGGGCTGCTTGTGACCAAAACATACCTGACATCCATCGATCGATCAAAAGTAATACAGAAAATACACTGCAATAGTCATCATGAGCTTCCTGTCCTACCAACTCTGTAATAAAGCAAGTCTAGTAATGTTTTGATTTCAAAGATGGGTATCAGATTAGTTCATAAACTGAGGTTGCGTAGTCCTCTGTCAAGCTCCTCCAAAACCAAAACCCGGACATCTCCTAGAAGCGTTGTAAAACTTTTCCATTTGGGTTGGGCTTTGGGAGATGTTAGGAGATGGGAAGACAGTGTCTGAGTGAGGTGAAAGGGAGTGCCTTCTTGGTAGTGGCGCCCACCCTGTGGAATGCCCTCCCATCAGATGTTGAGGAAATAAACAACAATCTGACTTTTAGAAGACATCTGAAGGCAGCCCTGTATAGGGGAGTTTTTAATGTTTGATGTTTTATCATGTTCTTAATATTCTGTTGGGAGCCGCCCAGAGTGGCAGCGAAACCCGGAAATATACTTCCTTGTTTGCCGTGTGCATATCCCGAAGTTGTAACATTTCCTTATACAGTGGTACCTCTTGTTACAGATCCTTTGGGATATGCATGCGGCAAATCTGGAAGTATATTTCCGGGTTTTGCCACACGCACTTGATCAGTAGCGCTCTATCGCGCTGCACGCACATGCACAGTATTGCTCTATCATGCTGCACGCACATGCACAGTAATGCTCTAACGCACTGCGTGCATGCACAGAATAGGCACCTCCGGTTGCAGAAACCCCGGGATCTGACCAGAGCTCTGGAACGGATCCCGTCCTCAACCAGAGGTATCACTATAGATTGTTGCCAAATCACCAATATATTTTCATGAGGAAAAAAAGCTTAAACAAGCACCACAAGTTAAAAAATCACTGGGAACTGGGCTGGAAAAGACCTCTCTCCGAATTACTGACAGTGGAAGAGTGGCGGACAAAGATGATGGACTATGCGGAACTGGCAAAGCTGACGGGGAAAATCCGAAACCAGAGTGACCAAGGGTTCCAGAGAGAGTGGAGTAAATGTATTCGATATATAGACAATTATTGTAAACACATAAAGACACTAGCAGGACTGAGATAAATCTCACAACATTTAATAGAAGGAAGCTTCTACATGTGCTTAAAGACTAAGATAATATTATGGGAAAAGGTAGAATTGAGACAGTATAAATGTGTGGAAATATGATGTAGGCATATAAAAACCAGATGACCGGATGGAGGGAAGTTGAGTGGCTCAGTGGAGCAAAAAAATTGTAAAAGGAAATAAGATGTTATAAAAATGTTGAAAATTGGAAAACCACACACATACATACACACATATATGGAGAAGACCTCTCTCCAAGTCCTAAGGAGAGAAGCTGACCATCACAGTAGCAGACCCTCCAAGTGTGCCTATTTTCCAGGGACAGTCCTGGATTTACGAAAGCTGTCCTGGCTTCTGATTTGATCCCATAATGTCCTGCTTTTCCTTAGGACCTATTTTCATCAGAGAAATGTTGGAGGGTATGCAGTAGGAATCCTAGTGGGCTGACTCAAGAGAAGAAAGCTCCTTATAGCCTATTAAGAAATGCACTACGCTTGTGTCACTGTGGTAGACTCTACAGATAGGTAATAGGTAACCCAAATTCAAGTGTAATAAAATCAGTGATATTTACTCAGTAATGCTGTTACTTTTTCCAGGGCGTGCACTTGCTCTGAAGATTGATTATGCTATTTATTGTGCAAGCTTGTAAAATGCAAAGTGATTAGATGTACGGCTACTGCTTAATCCCATCTCTGTCACTCTCTTAGTCAACAGTGGCACAGTTCTGGCGGCTTTGCATGTACTTTTACAAAAAGGTCACATTTAGCCATCAGCGCTGAAAAGCAATCTTGAAGGGCAACTTAACTGCATTATAATGAGAGCCAGGAGCACCTTACAACATTCCAACTTCTATATGATACACCAACTTTTCTTTAAAAAGAAATAAATATGGTGGCAGTGGTATCTCTCAAAATGTAGCTAAGTAAATCCAGGGCTTCTCTTCTGCATCCTGACCCCATTGGAAGAGCGATTGCATGAAAAAGCAGTAAACCGATATTCCGTAGCTTCAACAGATCTGTCATTTTTTTTCATCCTTTTAATCAAAATACAATCACACATATGACACTTTCAGTCCTGGAGATGTCTTGGGATGAGAATTCAACTTCCTCAGTGTCAGAATATTATACAGCTCTTTCTATTTATACAGGGTATTTATATAACTCATCATTTTTGGCATATCTGTACACATCTAAACATTTCAGGATTTTAAATAATTTAACTCTCATGGCTGCCGTCAAAAGAATCCCAGGAATTCATCTTACCCAACCTCATATCAAGCTACAGAGGGAAACTGTTAATGTTTCCGATTCAAAGATGGTTGAAATATAGGTGAGAGTGAGTGACTTGCCCAAGTATAATTTAAACCCAACTTCTTTTTTTAGCTTACACTGTCAAATATACATAACATTCAGCTCACAACATAAAAACACAACACATGCCACTGCTTTCAAAAGTAGAACAAAGTGCATTCAAGCATTCAGAATGAAAACAAGGCTACAATTTAGTAACCATCTCCTGTTTTCCTGTGTGAAAGATCAGCTATATATAGTATTAAAAATGCCCAAGGAAAGTATAGCAAACATGATTGAATGTGTGGTGTATTTAAACAACAACCACACTAATCCTCTTATAGATGGCCTAATTCAGGGGTGCCCAAACTTTTTTCAAAGAGGCCCAGATTTGATGAAGTGAACATGCGTGAGGGCCGGCCAAAGTTGTCCAGCTTTTAGGATTGAAGTTGTTGAGCTTTTTTAAGGATTTAACCCCGGTACATTTAACCCCATGAACCTCCTTCATGGAGAGCATGGGTTGAGGTGGGGGCTAGCAAGACACCCCACTGTTGCTGGGCGGGAAAAGAGGTTGGCCACCATTATCATTGAGCTCTTCTTGTTGCTGGGGAGATTTATATGTTGCCATTTTGTGATTGACAGCCATAGCCTTTAAATACCTTGCGCACAGCATTGAGCTTCCTCTTTTCACTGCACGCATCGGATCACCCCCCCCCCCATTTTCAGGGCTGTTTGCTTTGACCTTGCTATGCCTGTCATGGGGTCGTCTGCTTTTGGGGCAGGGGCCCAGTAGGAATTTTGTCCATTTGGCTGATTGGCTGGTGCCATTTGGCTTTTGCCTACTGCGTAGCAAATCGTCACAACTTGTAAGGCTGTGGTTAGGCATTGGTTTTATGAATTGGTTGGTGGAGGAGTATGGATTGGCTGTGCCTGCCCCTGCAAATGCTGCTGCTGCAAGGGCATTTCGTTAAAGGAATCCAGGGGCTTGCTATGCTTTTGTCCGAACCCCTGTCAAGGGGCTAGGGACACACAAGAGCCCCTGGGAGCATTTGGGGAGAGGTGAGGGCCTGGCACCAGCTCCATTCTCTCCCCAAAATGTTTTCCCTTTCTGACTTTGCATGCATGCGAATGTCAGTCTGTCCCCATGCGGGGTCAGATAGTCGCAACCAATGCCTATGCAACCACTCACATTGCTTGTATTTTAATAAAGTTGTGGCCAAAATTATGCCAAAAACCTCAAGCAAAAATTATGTGTCAATTGTGTTTTATTTGGGGGGGGGGTGTCTTGGGGAACCTCGACACACAAATACTGCCATGGGGGCACATAACTCTACAGCTTAGGAGCTTGCACTGCATGTCCATATACTACCAGGTCTAGTTCCGGGTTCTTGTATTTATATACAAAGCCCATGAACATTATTTGTATCCACCTGGAACCATGCACAGCATTCAGTATTGTGGGCCTCATTCTCTAGATCTGCCTGTCAGCTGAGATCAAACTGATTCCCTTCTGCTGAACTTCAAGTACTTGACCAAGACCTTTCTATTTTGGCAAGCATCTTAAGTAAGTGGTACTATGCCCATTTATTGAATTTATGTTTTATCTGTGTGGCTTTTTCATTTATTTAAAGCATTGCCTTACTTTGTTTAATTGTGTGGTTTTTTTAACTAGGAACTGGCGAACTGCCCTTTTTTGGTATTGTTTTTAACCTTCCTTGCAAGCCTGAGCTCATTCTGAGCTTTGGCTTGCCTGATCTTCTCTCTGCAACTGTTGGCTACTCGTGTATACTCTTCCTTTGAGTATACTCTTCCCTTTCTTCCATTTCTGATACATCATCACCCTGTTTTAAGCAAGACGACTCCACTTTTTTTTAAAGGCACCCCAAGCTCTGCCCCAGGGGCACCCCAATTTCACGCGACAAAGTGCTGCTGCAGGAATTTTGCCTGTAGGATAAATGAATGTGGGTTTTTTTTTATTGAATTGCACACCATTTTTGAAAAACACATAACATGTCTCAGTTTTTGACCTAGAGTATGGACTCAGCTACCTTAGTAAAAAAACAGCGATTTGAATGCGCTATAATCATGCAACCCCAGATGGCACCAGAGAGCAGGGAATTTTAAAACATGATTTTCCATAGAGATTTTTTCTTTTGTTATAACAATCTAATTTCTGACTTATTTATAGCAATTTTCCCCTGTGCTTAGATCGATCCTATGCCACTTCTTCCAGCTGTTTTCTTTCTTGGAAGGTAAGGTATTGACTTACAAAATATAGGACCTGAGGGACACAGTTGATTATGTCACTTTAAGGCACATGGGTGAAGGGAAATAAAACTTTTTTTGATCTGAATACTGAAAACAATGTCTGACAGTAAAGCAAGTGATATCTGTTAAAAGTACAATCTGGAAGGAATTTATATTTTGTTTGACAGAGCATCAAAAGATGAAATCTTGGTCTTTCAAAAATAAAATAAAAATAAATCTCAAGCAAACTTGAAAAACATAACAATCAGTCTACAGTATCCTCATCATGAGCTGAATTAAATACAAGGCCTGTAACCATTCTGTTGATATGTGAAGGAGCTTTCCAAATGGAATTATTTAGGGGGAAACAAAAACAGCAATTGTACAATTGTGAGGAGAACTTAAGCATTTTGCTCAAATGGTATGGCAATTAGCAATGATGACAATGTGATTTATACTAATTGAGATTAAGTCAGACAAAACGGCAACATTAGTAATCATTTGAAGTACTGTATTACTCATTATACTGTGCTTTGTAAACATCTCTCTTGAAATTAAAAAGTAATTAGTAGCATTTTAGTCATTTAATTCACTATAATTAGGATTTTCGAGAAAGTACATCCTGGCTGTTGGAAGCTTTTACTGTTTGATTTGAGAAAGTGGTTTTGTTTGCTGTTGATATTTAAAACTTTAAGCAGTACTTTTCGTACCGATACGTCATTCACAAAGCCAAAAACCAATCATATAATTAGAAGCATTATGTAGGCTTTTATTGGAGACGGCCAAGGATTGACATCTCAATCTATCTTAATACAATAATGAGTTTTGGCTAGCCCAGAAATTAAGGCCTTTCGGAGTTACTGTTTTGGAGTCAAATGAAAGAGATCAGAGAGATAGTATTCTTGAGGTGCACTTAGATAAATTTGCAGTATATCCATCATTAGCTAAACCGACCATTGACACAAGGAAAGATGCTGAAGTGCATAGCATTAAATATATCTGTCATTTGCTAAATGAGTATATGCAGTGGAGGTGCCCAACTTCCCAAATTCCTTGGAAAGAAAACAGGTGAACATCATCGGACCATTTCAGATTAGATCCCTCCCTCAATCCAGTCCAACTCATGGAGGAAGTGAGTGACCACAGTTCTTCCTTGCCTACTCTGCCATCCCTGCCTGTATGTGAGGGATAGCCAGATTGGATTATACAAGTGTAGGCATCATTCACACCATTCAGGGGCACATCACAAAAGGGGAGACTTACCACCAGGTGGGCAGGGGGAAATTTCATTCATTTGCTTCTCTCCATGCACTGGATAGACTTGGGAGAAAAGTCCTGTCTGAACTGGCTTATTATCATGCTTCATTATGTATGTTAGGCTGGAATCGTCAAGCAATTCCTATGAAAGGGACAAGACATGATTCTCCCCAGTTTTCAAAATTTGTATTTTAGTGGCACTCTTTCCCTTTGTTCCTGCCCTCTTTTTCAGCAGACTGATTCTAATAAGAACCAACAGAATTACCTAGCACAGAGAATGACACCCCCCATCTCTCTGTTCCCACCTCTTTCAAATACTAAAGGATTTGTCTGCATCCAACTTTGCTGATGGATGAGTACACAGGTGGTGGTCAGAAGAGTTTTACACTGGTTCCATGTGATATATCAGCAGCAACATTTTTTTTAAAAAAGAAGAACTAGATAATAATAATAATAATAATAATAATAATAATAATAATAATATTTATTTATTTATATCCCACCCTCCCTGGCCAAAGCCGGGCTCAGAGCGGCTAACAACAGTAAGAAGAAGCTTACTATACTATTCTAAGAATTTGGTGCCCAGAACTGGACATAGTAGTTCAGGTGGGGTCTGACCAAGGCAGAACAGCACAGTACTATTACTTCTCTTAGTCTGGGCACTACTTCTATTGATTCAGCCTAGAATTACACTAGCATTTTATATTTATATTTTTTGCTGTTGCATCACACTGTTGACTTGTGTTATGCTTGTGGTCTACTAAGACCCCTAGATCCTTTTCACAAGTACTACTTGTAAGCCTGGTGTCTCCCGTCTTATATTTGTACATCTGCTTATTCATGCCTAATGGTAGAGACTTACATCTGCCCCTACTGAAATTCATTTTGTTAGTTTTGGTCCAGTTCTCCAATCTGTTAAGGTCAATCTGAAGGACTTTGGGGCACTGGTGGTTATTCCATCACTCCTTCCTGTTCTAGCACTTTCCCCTCCAAATCAGATCCAGAAGCAAAGCTGGTGAAAATGTCCAGACCAAGAGGCCAGGGAAGATCCTGTCACATGGCTGTTTCCTCAGTCATTTTTAATTGTCCAGTTAAAACATCTTAGATGTTCACCTGAAAATGCAAGGTACTTCTGCAGATGTTCTGAAAGATGGTTAAAAAGAAGAAGAAAATACTTTATTTCTCCTTTCATGTGGGCTGGGTAGCCTACATGCATGCCTTCCAAGATGTCAGTGCTATATTAGCTTAAGCTCATCGTGGCATGCTTTGTTGTTTTACCTCACGACATCCTGCTGATTCAAATAATCAGAAGTGACAATCTTGGCTAACTGATTGGGTAGCAATATAATTTGACTGATTATAAAGAATAGTGTACAAGGCAGCAATGATGTACTCCACACTCTCTGCTTCAGCACACCTCAGGAACCCTGGCTGTGAGACTAGCTTGAGACAGACAAACCGTGTTTGGCATCCCTGAGTGAATGCTGCAAGACAACTGAATTTACCCCAGGACTCAAAACTGGCAAAAAAATTCACATCATCCATTGAATTGTAACTGACTTGGGAAGAGAGAATCACACTGTAATGGATGAAATCCATCTTCCCTTCAGTCTGAATCAGAACCTTTAATGAGAGCTTATACTGGTACAGCTTGAGGGCTTTCTTACGGTGACAGAGAGCCAAGAAGGAAAAAAATACATTTTGATCCAGCTTGGATAGCATACTTGGTACTTAGCATACAGTTAGCGCATTGCAATTAATGCAGCCTGACAAGGCACTTTAATTGACATAATTGGTTCTGCAATAATCAAGTATCCAACTGTCAGGGATCTTGTGACTACCTTGATTAGTACTAGGGTTTCATCAAATGTTTTTTTCTGTTTCATTCAGGGTGCCAGAATGATTGCTAGGATGGATGGATGGACCAGGTACCCCAGTATTTATTTCTTCTTTTCATTCCTGTTTACAATTATTTTTCCCCAGCTGTGTTGCTGCCACTTAGCACACACTACATATTCCTTTGCTTGTGATTAATGAATCTTTTTCCTGGGATAATTTTACAGGCGATCTCTAGAGAAGCAGGGATGTAACCAATCACACTCTGACTGCAAAGCAGCATCACTCCGGGCAAACAAAAGTAATCCAGAGTAAGGATTTGAAAAGTGTTTTCAAACTTCAGCTGGTACAAAACATCATACATTAAAACATGTTTAAAGCACATAGCTCACCCCAAAGAATTCTGTGAACTGCAGTTTCCCCCTCACGGATTCCCTACAATTTCCAGCACCTTTAACAAACTGCAATTCCCAAGGTTCTTGCTTTCAGTGTATAATGTAGTTGTGATGAATCTTTCATTGGTCAACATTGCTAGCTCTCTGAATAGGTAAATACATCTGCTCCAATTTGAAACTTTGTGGGCAAACAATATGAATGACATTCAACTCTGCCTCTACCCCTCTTTTCCATCTGTGTATTCCAGGGAGGCTGTGGAACCCCTGGAGACTGTTTTGTGCAGGATGAAGTTGAGCAATCTGAAACAGAATCCAAGCAAGATGGAAGTGAAGTGGGGAGAAGAATCACTGCCTCTTGACCAAGTCCACAATCTGGGCGATTGTAGACTTGCCACTTTGGAGGAAAGCTAATGTGGCAGCTGTGGCAAGGAATATTTTTTACCTGCTTCAGTTGGTATTCCAATGTTAACCATATTGTTGTTGTTGTTTAGTGTTTAGTTGTGTCCGACTCTTCGTGACCCCATGGACCAGAGCACGCTAGGTATGTTAACCATACCTAGAGATATTTAATCTTGCCTTGGTTATGCTTTCCCAGGCTGGATTACTGTAATGTGCTTCGTGTGGCGCTGTTTATGAAAAGTGTTTTGAAACTTCAGCTGGTACAAAATTCATTTATTCGCCTTCCTCTTTGGGCTGAGCAATGGAACATATTGTACCTATATTATATGACTTGCTTTGGCTGTTGGTCTGTTTCCAGGATCAATTCAAAGTGCTGGTGATGATAATTATCAGCAGTTTGAGACCAGGTTAATTGATAGACAATCTGCATCCATATTAACCTGCAAGGCAACTGATTGAACCTTCCCTAAAGATATTTGATACCAAATGGCTTAATGACATTTTCTACGTCATTGAAATCTGGAGCTGTGATCTGAACTCCATTAAAGTTTTGGAAACTGTGCAGAATACCGCCCCCCCCCCCGGGAAGCTGTATGCTCTACCATCATGAATATCAGCAGCTCTTCTTTGTACAGAATCCAGGTGGCCAACAGCTGAAGCAAGAACTGAATGTGATCTGTTAAAGTATATTAAAAGAATTTCTTCTATGCCAGTTGAGCATTTTCCCATGCAGTGCTATATGCAATTGGGTGAGAATCAATTGGGCATTTTCCTGTGCTATGCTGTGTGAAATTGGACAAGAACCAAGTCTGGAAAACAGCTTGTCAATATGTTTTAGACTATTATTATTCTCCATACCTGAGCTCTGCATTGAGCTTGAATAAGTGTCAACTAGGTCTGGCTGTTCTGGACAGAATCTAGAAGGGACCTGTAACTAATTAGAAACACCAAAATTTCCCCTTAGTATCCACTCCTGAGAACAGAACATTCTTCAGTTGATTATGTCACCAGTTTCCTTAAGAAAGGCCTTTATTGAGGTACTTTTCCAAGTGATGCCCACCACAGTCTTGAATGGATGCTATAGGAAGGTCCCATATGCAGACAGACTTTGTATATGTGGTCAACCTCAGATGGAGGGCCTCACTCATTATCTATTAGCCTGCCCCTTATATAGAGACCCAAGAGATTGCTTTCTGAAACCTCTGATCATACAAGCAAGCACATACAGCCTACTAGAAATGGTTTGGTTTCTTTTGAAGGACTTTGAAACATATAGAGTGGTCCTTTATGCCATGGCTGGAAAAAAATCAGGAGAAAGGAGTTAGATAAAATTTCTATAAACAGCTTTGGTGTGAAGGTTTAATCTGAAATCAAGCTAGATTTAAGCTTGTTGGTGTCTCTGGTATCTTCTCTTTCATGATGGATGTAGGCTTATTTTATGGATGTATGCTCTGTATTATTTTATTAATACTATTACTACAAGTTTGTCATGGTCTTTGGCTAGAACAATAAACATATGAACTTATTAACCTGCCTGTACCTTGAGGCTTCAACTGGAGAACTTGCTTAAGAGCCATCAGTAAACACAATCAGAATGATCGGCACTCAAAACAGAGTCTTCACAGCAGTGGCCCCACAAGTGTGGAACTCAGTTGCTTCCGAGACTCAGCAGGCCTCTTCCCTGCCCATCTTTAAGGGGCCACTGAAGACTTATTTCCCGTGCTGAGCTTAGACGGGGGTGTCAATGCATATTGGAGTTTTAGACTAGGCCTTATATCTATTTATTTATACATTTTTGCAGACATTTGGTTTTATTTTTAGAGGAGTCATGGAATCAGTATTTTTTTATTATTCATTGAAATCCTCTTGCTGTAAGCTGCTTTGTGGAGAAGCTTTCTGAAAAAGTGAGGCATAAATGCATTAGATAGATATATAGATAAACAAGCTTGCCAAAGGGGGCACATTTTGCAAGAGCAAAGTTTTCAGCTCAGCCTTAACTGAAACGATTTATTAATGCTACTCACAATTTTCTTCTCTTCTCCCAGCATTCTTTCACCTGCTTTGGTGTAGAAGATAATAGCCAGTGACAATGTAATATTTAAATAATGAATACCAGGGCAGTGGAGAGGTGGGAAGAGGGCAGATTCATTCAGGATTTTAATGGTCCTTTACATCAGCCTGTCCCTTTGCCTCAGGGAAGCGGTGCTTGCTTGTAATTGTCAACACATTCATTAACCAAAGGTTCAACTTTGCTCTGGTGTGTCTAGGTACAAGTGCCAAGCCCATTTAACACCTGCCAGATATGCACAAATGGCCTCATAACAAATAAACACTCAGCCCAATGACTCTGGAGTCTTGGCAACTCACCTGAGGAGCTGGAGATCAATAGCGTCAAAATGAGCTTGGGTTTTGTTTTGTTTGGATAATGTCGTTGCAGAAAAAAATGTTGTCGCATTGAATGAGAAGCAATGGAAGCCAGCAGGTGATTTGCAGTTCTGGCGGCATAGAAAGAATCCTAGGATGTCTCCAGACCATCACTATACTGCAGGAGGAACAGAAGCACATGCTTCCGCCATTAAAGTGAGTTCATGTGCTCTGTCCCTCTAGCATGACAATTCCACTACCCCTCCCCCCCTAAAAACCCCCCATCCCTGGCTTTTTGTAGTTTAAAGATTGATGTGAAAATGCACTGAAACATGTGAAATGAACAAATGATGTCCAGGAAGATGTATAAACAACCTGCACGCAAATCAGGATAAATGTTGTATAATCACCCTATAACCAAATCAGAACAAATGTTGACTAAAGAAAGACTAGACACAGTCCAACCTCTGCTTAAGCTTTGTGCAAGCAAATCAGGATGAATGTTCAATAAAGAGGTCACCTGGAGGACCCTGCAACAGCCTACAGACTTTAAAAAAAGAAAAAGAAAAGAAAAAGAAAAACAAGAATAGTTGTTACTTCACCTGTAAGATACTGAATGTAAAAAAGGTCCCTTTTCATCCACGGTTGCCTCTCCATATCCTCACCAGAATCAGAGCCATGTCTGATAGCCCTCATTCTCAATACCTCAAGGACTGCCTCTTTCCATATGAACCAACCTGGTCCCTGAGATCATCTTCTGAGGCCCTTCTTCGTGTGCCTCCTCCTCGAGAGGTCCAGAGGGTGGCAACACGAGAATGGCCTTCTCTGCAGTGGCTCCCTGTCTGTAGAATGCTCTCCCCAGGGAAGTTCACCTGGTGCCTCCATTATACATCTTTAGGAGCCTGACAAAAACATTCCTTTTTAACCAGGCCTTTGGTTGATTTGATTGACATCCTTTAAAAAAATGGGGGGGGGGGGCTATTGGGTTGTTGTTTTTATTTTTTATTAGGTATTTTGTGGTTTTACATCTTGATTTTATTCCGTGAACCGTCCTGAGACCTCCGGGTATAGAGTGGTATATAAATTCTAACAACAACAACAATTGGAGAAAGCATTGCTACTGGCAAGTGGGCTCCTGAGAGACAGCCTGAGAGACTGGCCTCTTCAGTAGCCTCAGCTATTGTAGCTGGAGTCAATCAGGGCCCCACCCTCCCAGACCAGCTGGAAAAAGGCCTGCCAGGCAGCAAGCAGGTCTTTCCAGAACTCACAGCCAAGTTAGTTCTAAAGACCAAAAGCTTTCCGTAAATCAGCATGTATTACAAGATTGCCAGCCCCCTGAATTGTTATTCTTTACTGATTGTAAAATAAAATAACTACACTTCAGGAATGCAGGAATGGTAATTACACCATAGTTAAATTACAGTTATGGTGCCATTCTAAAGTGCAATTCGTAGAATTAACCTTCTGTTTAGCATTTTGCAATAGCTACATGTACCACATGTGCCAATTCCAAATAATTAGAAGGTAATATATTAAGTATGACATGACTTGGGGTAATTATGAGCAATTCTCTCATTTAGTTAACCTTCTTGTTTCAGGAATTAACTGGCAATTACAGAGAAGAAACAAAAGCAGCCACAATAGAAATAATATCGCTCATTTCAGGCCCAAAAAGCCATGTGTCCCAAATGAACTCGATTCACACTCAAGAAAGGTGTGCTAGGATGGCCAGTCATGCCAGAATGGAGGTGGAGATGCATTTGTATCCACACCTGGAAGGAAGAGGCAAGATGTAGCCTTTACTAACATGCCTGGTGAATAACTATGGGATTCCTGGTCACTAACTTCAGAAGGGCAGAGCATCAGCTGTTCAGTGGCATAGTATCTGCTTTGTAGGCAGAAGGTCCCAAGTTTGATGTCTAGCATCTTCAGGTAAATCTGGAAGAGGTTACTGTCTGCAATCCTGGAGAGCCTCTGTCAGTCCACGTTGACAATCCTCCACTGGATAGACCAGCTCTCTATCGCAGCATAAGGCAGCTTCCTAGGTTCCTAACATTAACATACAAAGTGACCACTTAGGTATTGCCAAAGTCTGTCCACCATTTTGTATCTTCTCATCCAATGATCCATTTTAAGCTTTCATGGAACAGCACAGTAGAAAACACCTGGGAAGAATAAGTACGGCTCTGAATATGTTTATAGGGACCCCTGACCATTAGGTCCAGTTGTGGCCGACTCTGGGGTTGCAGCGCTCATCTCGCTTTATTGGCCAAGGGAGCCGGCGTACAGCTTCTGGGTCATGTGGCCAGCATGACTAAGCCACTTCTGGCAAACCAGAGCAGCGCACAGAAACACCATTTACCTTCCCACCGGAGCGGTACCTATTTATCTACTTGCACTTTGACATGCTTTCGAACTGCTAGGTTGGCAGGAGCAGGGACCGAGCAATGGGAGCTCACCCCGTCACGGGGATTCGAATCATCAACCTTCTGATCGGTAAGTCCTAGGCTCTGTGGTTTAACCCACAGTGCCACCTGTGTCCCACTGTATTCCTTACTGATTTATTTGTCCATCCCAATTCCACCAGGCATGCTCTCCATATAAATAGAAATAAATAAATAAATGTGATGAAGTGCCAAAGAAGACTGAAACATTCTCAAACATGGGAAAGGGAAACATTCACATAAATGTCAATGTAAGAATAAATTTCTTCTCAGTGGGGAACCCAATGCTGTTCTTCTTGTTGGGATTTTGTGTGTGTATGTACATGCAGGCACACACACTTCTCTCTGCTTTGTTTAGATTGCTTTCAATGAAACCTACTGTGCATAGAACCAACTGGCTGACAGAACTTTCCCCACTGCCCTTCCAAAGATGCAGAAACGCTGATGTTATGAGTGATTTTATTTGACTTCCATGCCAGGCCTTCAGAGAGGAGAGGTGGTTCATCAGCTAATGGGACATACACTGTGGTTCTCACTTGTTTTCTTGTGTTATATTGATTAGAACAGCAGGAGTAGATTTGCCATTCAGCCTCTTTCAGTCCAACAGCCTAATAGCAACTTGAAATGTACAGAGCAGTACCTAGCAAAACAGATGCAGTGGATAGCAAATGAGAAAGAGTGTGTGTTAGCCTCTTCACTCAGACACACACACACACACACACACACACACACAGCACTCGCCTCGACTTTCTTCTCTTCTCTTCTAAGTCACTTTAGAGAGCAGCTTTCATGATATCGGATTAATTTTCAGTTTCTGAATATATTCTCGGACTGAGAAAAGCCTCCCCTCTTCCCAATTACTCTATGCAAATATGGTTGTCTTTTAAAGAAAAAATAGATTGGACTTTTTAGATTGTAAAACCAAGTAGATCTGTTGCTGTTTACTCACCTCTTCAACAAAAACAAATCCCAGAAATGATAAAATAAGGAGCATCTTGATATGACTGAGGAATAAAGGAAGCACATTTCATTCCCTACCAAACTCATTTAGCCATGATCCTTGAAATAGGCCTGTAAAGTTAGAGGGGTGGGGGTGGGAGATCAATATGGAGTGATGCAAATCATGAATAATAAGAAAACTATCTTTCTCAAAATAGAAACGTACCCACTGGCCTTGGTCAAATGCCATTCAAATCCCCCTTAAATTGGGATGTATGTGTGTGAAATGAGTGGAGAGGTCTCTATGTCCAGCTCCTCCAACTAAGCCAGCTGCCTGCCCATCAGCCAGTGAATGGGCAGGAGGACCACTGGTGTGATCCCCATAACCAGCAGCCAGAAGAAAGAACCAAACTAGGATGTCCTAAGGATAGGGTAGGACTGAGTGGTTTCAGTGCATTGCGCAATGGCATGGGTCTCTATCTGAGCTGGATTGCTGCACCTGTTCCAGGCTGACACAGTGATCTGGTTGCCTCTACCTTTCAGTCCAACTGCCATATCACGGGCAGTTATCCCCTTGATGGCTACAGATGCAACAGCCAAGGGGTATGGGTGTAGTGCAACCTTAAGGAGGAAATACTTCATTGAGTGTATAATTAAACTGTAGAACTCGTTGCCCCAGGATTCTTACTACAGGTGCTCAGAGCACATTTGAAACTTACTTATTTGTGTCCAGGAAATATGCCTGTCTGGTACACAAATGATTGGAAATTTAGCTCTACTGCTAGGAAGCCCTTCTGTTGGCTTTGCAGAGAACAGGCTGCTGTCTGTCAAGTAGAGCTGGCCCAGACTAGCATGTTTACTATAATATACAGGAGCACAGCATGTCTAACACTATGCTGGAATGAATGAATGAATGAATGAATGAATGAATGAATGAATGAAGGAAGGAATGAATGAAAATCTTAATGGTGAAGAATGAAGGAAAAGTAGGCTTCCCCTGGCCATAGCAAACCTTTGCTGGTGGAAAGGGTGCAGAGATGGACACCTAAAGCCAGAAGCTCCGGGAGTTAGTCAGACTTACTTTTACCCAGCAAGACTTCTCTGGAAAATTAACTGGAAGAAAGATTTCCAGGTGCATAAAGATTATCTATCCTTCTTGACAAAAGGGTTGGTAGAAGTACTGGATTCTAGATGGATGTGTTTCAGTTCTAATTCACAGGTCACACAAGTACTCAGGACTCTCAATCGCTAATTGTTGCCTTGATTGAATTAGGAAGTGTAGATTGAGTTTTAGCAAAGCCAAGAATGATGCCTTTGGAAGTGGAGATTATTGGGCCAGTCAAGGAGATCTTTGAAAGTGTGGATCAGACCAGCTGCTGTTTGACTCTACTCATCGCCTTTGAAGGCTTAGATCGGGCCAACTGTCAAAAGCAATCTTCTTCATCAGAGGACAGTTTTGAAGATCACTAACCTCAAGGTCTCTTCGGTGGAAGATTACTCACTGCATTTCTTCTGACCCCTGAAGAACATTTCCTGTTCCCTGAAAATGGTCGTTCCTTGGGAGGAATGCTGAGAAAACCTGGATTCAATGCTTCAATAAAGCATAACTTGCCAGCTAACCTTTGGTAACAAAATAGAGAATTTTGAATTAAGATGATGGTGTGGACACCTAAAATGGAAGTGGAATAGTGCTCCGTTGTAACAGGATCCTCCTACTACCACTACCTGGTTTAGGGGAGGGGAGGGAAGGGGAGGTTGTGGCCTACACCTGCCCCCCCTTTAAGGGTATTCCATTAAAGGGATCCGGGGATGTGGATCCTGTCCGAAGCTTGGGTATTGGCTAGGGCCACACCACGCCGCCATCATGGACCCTGGGGGAACTCACAGTTGATGTACATCAACAAGGCTTCCCCTACTGATGGTTGACCCTTATGAGACTATCTGCATGACGGGCAGAAGTCAGATATAGTTGGTGCAGTTCCAATGCCTAAGCCAATACTGCTCACATCTGCAACCAATAAAGTTGTGGCCTTATTTATCCCATTAACCCAAAATATTGGTGTCTGTGTGTTTCATTATCTAAGAAATGGGGTGATGCTTGGGGCCTCGCCATGCAACAGGATTCTCCTACCATGAACTAAAGCAGCTTTTTGAAAAGACAGCTAATATATGAGTGATATATGGCGTGCTCTGGTCCACGGGGTCACGAAGAGTCAGACACAATTAAACGACTAAACAACAACAAATATGAGTGATAGATCTATTTTTAGATAGAAAGTGTGTCAGCCAAAAATTATTTACATTTCCAGAGATGCTGTATGACTGGCTACTACCATTCTGCCTTCATTGCACCCAGAGTTTCCTTCTGGCAAGTCATACCCTTGAGACTTGCTTTCGACAGGAGATACAGCAATCTGGCTTTTAAGGCCATGAGTTGTAAGAACATGCAGGACATTGACCTGATGAGAATGCACGCACCTTTATTGGGTTTTTTTTTAATTCCTTTCCCAGGAAATGAGATTGAATTTCATTTGATGAAGATCTCATTTTGTCTGTTCACTCAAGAGGAGGTTTTCTTGGGCTTTGTGGAGGCCTTTTTCCAACAGGAGGTTCAGCCAAAGTAATCAAATCTTGCTTTGGTGCTTGAGATGCAGAGATTGCAGTGAAAAAGTGGTATTTAATGCCCTCTCGAGGCAAATCATTATGATAAACTTGGACATGCTGATCCAATTAGAGCAATATTCTGCAAGATATGAGAGGGGAAGGATTGCCTATGCTTGCCCACTCTGATCTGCTATAAAACAAAGGGATGAACAGCCTCATTCTCATAATATCATAATAGCTCCTACTGAAGCAAATAGAATTTGAGCAGACAATACCTTGGCAACATATAACTTAACAGCCTAATCATATGTTTTGTCTCATGAGCATGTAGGATTCAGTAAGTAAGTGCTTGTACTGGCATCAAGTGGCATATCCATCACTCATGCTGTGAACTGACCTGGGCCTGGAAGATGCCTTTACCAGACCAGTGTTTAGACAGGTATTTTATATGGAGTCTCTATGTGTGTGCACATAGCTTGGTTGAACTATTCCCTTTCCTGAGTTGAGAGGGTGTCAGGGACCGTACTGAGGAGGCCTGCACTGAGGAGGAATGGTGGGAGTCACCCCCTCCCCCTATTCCTGCTCCTGCATCTTCTCAGGAGCAGGAGGGCAGTATAGATTTGGAACAGTGGTTTGCAAAGGGGCTTAGTTCAGAAGGCAGAAGCTGGGAAATACTGGATGGGAAACAGCTAGGAGAAGAAACACTGGGAGAGAGGGTCAACAGATTCACAGTCTCTGGAAAGCATTGTTCCGGTCTCCCCAAAGTTTTGAAGACTTCAGAAAGTCTCAGAACCGAAAGCTCAGGGGGTACAAGACCAGATTACAAGAAGTAGGAGTGGCGTAGATTAATAGGGATGTAGGGGTGTGTGGTTTTTCATTGGGAGCACTGCCATTTCTAGGAGATGTGTTCTTTGTTCTCTCACTGTGATTATTAAAGAATTCTAAATGGTAAGACGTTCCTTCGTTTGATCTCCTTATCTACTGCCACAGTGGGAGGAAGTCGATTCCCTAAAGCCTGACAGAGGGTCAGGGAGAAAAGTAGCATAGATGCTGCATGAATCATGCGTCCATGTCTGGTGAAGGGGACAGTGAGAAAAGAATCACTATGTATGAACTATAGAATCTTAGGTAAATGTATGAACTATAGAATCTTAGGTCAATGTAGGAACAGCCTTCAGCTAAACTGGTACTTTCCCTACATCCTGTCAAGGCACTGTAAGCTGCTATGATGTAAGAAAGACACAAAACAGTGACAAAGTCCATCACCACCACCTTGGAAATCCTCATGCCAAATTTGACCATGATACCTTGAGAAGCAACTGAATTTATGGCTATCTTGATTAAAAATGATGGCCAGTGGCCCAAAATCAACAAAAATGGCTGCCTCCACATCAGGAACTTTCATGCTGAGTTTGATGATGATATCTTGAGAGACATTTGAACACTTAGACAACAAAAGAAATAGAAAAATAGACAAACCATTTCCCAAAATATATAGGATTTTGCAATCCAGTTGAGAAAAACCTAAAAGCCTCACTGGAAACGCATGATATTTTTGATATGTTTTCTAAACAAAGATGATAGCGATGAATCACCGGATCACACATGATTTACCTTTCCATGGAATTAACATGAAAGGATTACCAACATTGTTACAATGTTTTGCAGAATCACATCAAAAATAATTTCTTTAAACTAGGGTAGGTTCCATGCAGATAATTTTATATAACTCAAGACTATAAATTAAATAAACTCTTCATTTTAGAAAATGCTTTCATTCTATGAGTCACTCTTTCTATTCTCGTTTTGAACACTATGCCATAATACTATCCTTTAGTTAATTTCTGAGAGGCCTTGACATAAGGGGTCATGGTTTCTGATGTGCATAGGATACAATTAAATGAGCAGTATTTAATTTTCTAGGCAGTAGGAGGCAGTGGCAGCCTAAAATTGAACCTGAAACCTAATGTGCTCTAAACAGACACACCTGTCTCAGAAAATTTATTTTGGAATTGTGGATCAGAATTCTACAGTAGCCAGCTCTCTGGAATTTCTCCAGCTTGGAATGGTTTGGAACAGTTTGGTACACCATCTGGATTCAAAATAGTGTCCCACAGAATCAAAAAGTAGGCCCAATCCCCCTTCTCACTCGGGAAAAGTCTCACCCACTTGGACAACTAGATCTCTGAAGGCATCTGAATCAGTGCAGTTTGGAACATTTTGGTCTACTATCTTGATTTAAAATAGCATCTGACAGAGTACAAATGTAGATAAAAACCAGCTCTTCCATCTTGAGAACAGCCATGTCAAATTGGGTGACAATAACTCAAGAGGCATCCACATGCATACAGAGCAGACAGATTGACCACTTTCCAAAATATATAGTAGAAGAAAAGAAAGAAAAATAACTTTAAAATAAAGTGTACTTGGGAGATTCTTCAGCCTCCAGTACCTCATTAAATGGTTATTCATACAATATGTTTCCTCGCCAACAACTTCACCAGTAAGATACATCACAAATGGTGAGTAATAAATCTCTGTGAATATTTCATGGCTCTCTCTGGTAATTAAGATTTAAATGACATCTTCCATGTACAGCCTATAAAATCAGAATCCAGAGATAATTTCAGGACAGACTAAGAAATATGAACCCTTATATCATCATTCCAAAAATCCCATTAGATCAAACATGTTCTGGACTTTAAGACATCTTCAATCAGGGATGGGCAACTGTTTTTGTCCTGAGGGCTACATGTGGAGATAGGTGAGTTGTCAGTTGCCCCCTTTTTTCTTGGACTACAGCTTTGGAGGCCAGACATTTTCTGATTTTGAGCATTAGCTCATGACTCCAGGTTCCTTTATCTATATTTGCATTGTGGTATTCCCATCTCGAATATCACATTTTGAATTCCAAATAAGGATGGAAGAGAAATCAGTTTAAACGGATTTAAGCACAAAATTTGATGGTTCCAGACTGAGTATACCACTTCTTGCAGCCACTTATGTCCAAGCTGCTTATGCATTGTCAGACTTTTTAAAGCCTGATTAATTATATGCAAGATTATACACCAAAATTACAAACCAGAATTACAAACATTATTCATATTAAAGTGTGAAGCCCCATACGGCACTACACCTCTGAAGCATAATTTTATAAGGATAAATGCAGAAGTGTTTTTCTCAGTATTTTGCATTGTTGTATGTCGCTTTTTACTGTATGTGCCAGTAACTTTAGGGAAACTAGATTGTGTGTAGGTTTAATATGAATATGTTATACAGTGGTACCTCGGGTTACAGATGCCTCAGATTACAGACGCTTCAGGTTACAGACTCCGCTAACCAAGAAATAGTACCTCGGGTTAAGAACTTTGCTTCAGGATGTGAACAGAAATTGTGCGGCGGCAGCAGGAGGCCCCATTAGCTAAAGTGCTGTCTCAGGTTAAGAACAGTTTCAGGTTAAGGACAGACCTCCGGAAAGAATTAAGTTCTTAACCTGAGGTACCACTGTACACAGAATAATGCATATAATATGCAATAATTGTTTGAATATTTAGTGGAACCAGTAAAAAATTGCTATTGCCTTTTATTGACATCAAGGGGCATGATGGGAATTAGAAAAATTCATGCAGATAAGCAAGTCATCGGTATTTTTGGAAAGTTCCTTCTCTATCTCAGATTTGAAAATCTGGAAGTTAATTTAAGGCTAATCAGAATGATCAAGCAGATGTACTGTATATATATCTGCATTACCATACATTTGTATGCAGCCTCCCTTTTCTGATGTCCTACAAGCTCCAATACTTTGGCCACCTCAGGAGAAGAGAAGACTCCCTGGAAAAGACCCTGATGTTGGGAAAGATGGAGGGCACAAGGAGATGGGGACGACAGAGGACGAGATGGTTGGACAGTGTTCTCGAAGCTACCAGCATGAGTTTGACCAAACTGCGGGAGGCAGTGGAAGACAGGAGGCCTGGTGTGCTCTGGTCCATGGGGTCATGAAGAGTCGGACATGACTAAACGACAACAACAAGCTCCTTGATCCAATACCATCAAAATTAGGAACAGTAGCTTTTTTAAAAAAATGTAACAATGAAACACATACAACTTTCCATCTTTATTAATGAATGTTGCTTAGCCTTTCTCTTTTCATATGCATTTTGGGGAGACAAAAATGCCATATCCATATATCTAACAAAATGTTGGAACATGTCGTGTCCCCTATCATGTCCTACTGTATGACTGCAAAGCAAAAAGTCCTTTCTAGCTGTACCGTTGATCACACTTCTGTGCTTATAGAGACATTTCTATATTTACTCTGATCTTGCATATGGTGGCTAGTCTGAGCAGTGAAACAAACTTGTTCCACTTATTCAGGAGCTGGCATGTGTGCAGCTTGATGATTTAGTTATGAATCTGTAGCGTCAGAGTTTCATCTCAAAGCTTTCTAAATGATCTAGCGAGGCATGCAGAAAACAGCTCTTTTCACTTTCCCATCCCTCTCCTTGCGCAGAATGATGAGAAAGGGGGGAAGGAACACACTGCAGTTCCCATAAACAAGGCTTCTAATCTTTACGGTCTTGTCTCGGGGGGGCAGCGAGACACAGTGATAAAGCTAATACATGGTTATGTATCTCGGAAATGCCAGAGATAAATGCGGGACAATGAATTCCCCTCACCGCTGCCTGCATTTTTAAAGCCCAGTTTGGGCGCAAGCCAGCTCTCTTGTGAAATAAGATGGGATTCGACATGTTTGTCAACCTCTTTGTGCTGACAAAACACAGGGATGCCATAGGGTAGTGTTCCAACCTTCCCTTTCACGTGCGTGGAAATCAGGTGCCTGGGTCAGACAGTCAAATCCTTGCATTCTGCTGGCATGTACCCGAACTGCTTGCTGAAATGGAAGGAAGGAATTACAGCATTATCTAAGCTGCTGTAGAAGCTGCTTTTTCTCTCATGCATATGCAAGAGATCAGTCGCAGGTTCAGCCCTTGGCATCTCCAGTTAGAAGGATCAGGTAGCTGCTGATGGGAAAGGCATCTCTGCCTGAGACCTTGGAGAGCCGCCGCTGCCACCAATCAGAGCAGATAAGGCTGGGTAGATGGGCGAATTATCTGGCACCTGTTGGTATGCTATGCTCACTTTAGAAACAGATTTCTCCCTCAAAGGCTTACATAAGAAACACCACATTGCAGCTGAAGCAAGATAAAGCGAGTACGAGAAAAAAGCAGATGAGGATAAATAGGTATGCAAGAGCCACCAGCTTCATCAAAACGCTTTGCAGAAAAGAATGTTTCCATCAGGAATGTGGCATGGGAGTAAAGGGTTAAACCCCCCTCCTGATGATCATCACCAGCCCCCCCGCCCCCAATTGGCTCCTGTTTGAAGCTATAGGAAAGAAAAAGTGAATCCCATAAGACTTTCTCATATTACATTTGTGCTCGTGTGAATGCATAGGCTATTGGGAGGATGCCATAGGACATGTCTTTTTAGATTGTGAGCCCGAGGACAGGGGTCATCTTATAACTGATTTTTGTAAGCCACACTGAGAGCCTTTTTGACTAAAGAGCAGGGAATGGGTGCTGTAAATAAATAACATAATGATAAATATCCCATGAAGGCTCACTACTTTGAGGGAGGTGGAGCATAAAACCATATTAAATACATTTTGATGATGCCTTTAATAATCAGTCTTATAAGTGGTCCTTCAAATGCAGAAGAACAGCCTAACTTCATAATCTTATTCTGATTTCCTGCAAAGAGATTGTTCAGCGTACCATTAAACTAAATGCTTTTTGCCATTAAATGAAATGCTTTCTTACTGGCTGAATTTCCAGAAATAAAAAATAAAATAATAACATACAGACAAACGATTGAAGCAGTTATATTTTAGAAAATAACATTCCAAATGTACATTTGTTTTCTTTCTGTTCCTTCAGACAGGAATTCCCAGAAGAAACACATTCTATCCACGAGCCTGCTCATTATCTAGAGACTCTTTTCTTCCCATATTTACTATCCAAACTGTTCAGCATTGAAAAGGCCTCAGGCTTCTGCCTTTGATCTCATCAGTTCCCACAAAAGCCTGTTTTCTTTTGTTCCCTGGTAGCAATCAAAATGGTTTTGTACCTGTTTTGAACAGAACCATAGGAGGATTTGCTACTTTGCAAAATATATTTTGCTCATGCGACATTGTGGAAATATGGAATATATGGATTTGTTCAATTAAATGTCCAGCACAAAGACGTTGTCACTTCATTCAGTCTCATTTCTGATCTTGGCAGGCATCACATTTATGTCTTGAACCAGCTGTTTGGAAAACTGCTGCCATGTTGGCTCTGCAGTGTGGCAGACTGAAGCAATCCATAGACCACAGGGCTCCTGGCATGATCCCAATACTTCAAGCAGGCTTGCTCTTGGTTTCAAGTTAAATATGCAATGCAAACAGAGCACCAGTGTGGAGTAGGGGACAAAGTGTTAGATGTGGATCTGGGAGACAAGGGTTCAAATCCCCAGTCAGTTATAAAGCTCACTGTATAACCTTGGGCCACTTGCTGTCTCTTAGCTTAACCTACTTCACACAGATGTTTTGAGCTCCTAGGAGCTCCTTGGAGAATACATGGATTAAAAAAATGTAATCATAAGTTTTATCAGCTTTACTATAGTAAAGAACTTGGGATGAATTCCACAGAACTAGAAGGTTACCCAATCACACTCTTTATTGCTGTAAGAAAGCTGGGTCCTCCCCAAGGTACAAACAATACAAACATGTAATAAATTGTGGGTTGAATGCCAACTTTGCTGCCACTCAAGGGATGCTCCTACTGTCCGAAGAGGTGAAATGACTTTTACCAATGCCACCTTCCCCCTCCAACATCTTGTGCCTCTCCAAATCTCAGTGTAAGTTTGGAGGACCTTCCCGGTGGAGGTGGGAATTGGCCACAGTCACCTCCCCACTTCCAGCAGCAGGATCCTCTAACGCAGCCTTTCTCAATGTTGGGTCCACAGATGTTGTTGAACTACAACTCCCATCATCCCTAGCTAGCAAGGCCAGAGCTCAGGGATGATGGGAGTTGTAGCCCAACAACATCTGGGGACCCAAGGTTGAGAAACACTGCTCTAATGGATCAAAAGCCTTTCATGGGCAGAAGAAGCTCTTCTGTTCTGGATCTGATGTTTGGTTACTCTGAATATCTAAGTGAAAATTGGTGGTTATGTATGAAATTGGGGTTAATTGTCATGGACTGGTTGGATGCAGAAGAATGGTGGGAGCAACCTGCTGGGGAATCACCAAGGGAAGAAGGCTCAAGGCCTGGGGAGTGGTGGTGGGACAATAATGAATGGTCACAGAAGGAAGAGGGAGCAGACCAGGAAGAGGAAGTGTTGGAAGAGTCTGTGGCAGAGAGAAGTCAAGAATCAGAGGCAAGCGAGTAGGACAAGGGAGGTCAAGAGGAAGAGATGAGTCAGGCTGATGAAGAATCATGAGTGTCTCCCAACAAGTTTCCATCCCCCTGACTCCCAGAACAAGAAGAAGCCTGAAATGGGAGGAACAAAGACAGGTGGCACACAGGAGTAGTCTCTGGTTGCTTGGAAGAAGCCCTGGAGAGGAGACATAGATGGCCATAGGGAGGTGGGGACCTTTAGTTTAAGCAACAGATTTCATGGAGTAAGCCCGTCAGGGAATGAACTGCTGTGCTCATGAGGCCTGAAACGCTGTGAGTTAACTCCAACTTTGAACCGTGTGATTTGCTGACTGGCTAACTCTGTGACATTATTGAGATGTCAGTTGTTTTATAATGTGGCTGGGTGGTGGATCTTCAAATACAGTGCCCGCAAGGAAAAAAAAAACAGAGGTTGTTTTTAGAGTGCTTCATTTGAGTCTAAAGAAACTATCTAACCTGGAATCACTGCAGAGGAAGAAGGAAGTGAAAGAACAGCATCTATTTAATTATTTATTTATACAGATCTGTAGACCGCTTAATGATTAAAACCTTGATGCAGTTTACAAAGAACATAAAATATACCTGAAAATTATCAACAGAAGGCAGAAGTTAAAAACAAGTTGACCTAAAAAAGCATGCCAAATGTAGATATCTGGGTAGGCTTGTCTAAAGTTATTTAGCAGGTGCCAATATCTATACAGTGAAGGTGCTTGCCTAATGTCCATAGACAGGGATTTCCAGAGTGTAGGAGTTGCTTCACTGAAAGATGGATTCCTTACCAGTGTGCAGTGGACATTATGTGTCACTTGCAAAATTACTAGTTCTGCAATACATTTACAATACAGCTGAGCATTACCAACTGGGATAAAATGCATAATGAACCAGTTTGGTTTTTCCTGTTTTTCTCTGAAATTTAGTCAATTTCCCATGAAAACATTGGTAGGCACAGAAAGTCCCAACCAAATGAACCATCAGTACTGTGGAAGCCTAAAGCCAGCTCTAAGTTTGCTATAATCACCGTAAGCATCACAATATCTGCACACCTATATTAAGTATCTGGCTTCTGCTTATTGAACTGGAAGTTCTGGAATGCTCGACTGCCACATTTGATTGGGAGATGAACACTTAAAAATAGTCATTCAGTGTGAAATGAATTGGGCTTGAGCTTGTCCTTGATAAACATACAACTGCTGAGAATACCCAGTGGGCAAAGGGAGGAGAAGAAAGAAAAGAAAGACATTTTTATTTTAAGATGGAAACTCATCAGTGTATCCATCAGTGCACTTGCATGCCTTTTGAGTATTTGCATAAATTATTTGGTAATTAGTAGCTTTAATTGCTTTCTGACACTAAAAATTAGTTTGGCTGCCCTGCTATGCATTCTCAGTCAGAACCATTACCATTCATGTCACTGGAGTTTAATTCAAGGCTATGTTTATCATTTGATTTCTCTTTCATTAAGTAGATTCAGATGATATACAGCACCACAGGACAGTGGCCTGCATTCTGAATGGCAGCCCCTCCCACAAGTGGAACCAGTTGTCTGATCACGTGGCATCACCTTCCACCCACCCTTTTCAGTCCAGTACTGAATGTGTAATTAACTCATTTGAAACAGTGCATTGCTATTCTTGACCCGTGATGGCCATTCACACATTCAAGTCATTATGTGATGTTGTTGTCTTCCAATAATGATTACACATGTATTGACCAGCCCAACTTTATTTCACTATCGTCATGAAAGGACAGATGGGGCTTGTCAACCTGGGAAGAGAACCCATCTAGGAGATGGAAAATTCTTATCCGAAACCTCCACTGCCTTGTGGGATATCTACAGGACAAGAAAATCCTAAGGAGTAAATCCTACAGAAATCCAGAGTGGTGTCCCTAAATGGTTGGATAGCACCTTATATGTCTACTTTGAGTGACTCCTGCAGCCAAGCTGGTGTCAGACATATTGCTCTGCTTTCCGTTGGACCACATCAGTGAGATGGGCAGCCCAGGACCTCCATACAGACTGCCAAGGTTTGCACCCCATGGAGGTTACTTCAGTGCTGCTAACAGTGGTTTGACTTCACCCCTGGAGGTACACTCCATTGTCTATCAAGACAGACGAATGCCAACAAATCATGAAACCAACTGAGCAGTGATCTCTCAATTACCATCTCCCCTGTGCTTCCCATGGTGATTGACCCCATGCTTCTATTAAGCTTTTCCCCATGGGATGGGAAGGGATTTCTGTCAAAATGGGGAGAGGGGTGGTTTAAAACTTTCCTCTCCCTGCAATCCCCTGACTGGGGAACATCTGAGAGTGGTGAAAAAGAGGCTGGACTACAGAAGGAAATTGATCTTCATTTTGAGTTTCCATCATTCTCCCCTGCTGCTTGGCTAATCAATGGGAGGGTATGCTATGGGTCATGAACTATTAGACAGTGAGCCACTAACGGTTCAGAAGCACAGATTGCAGACTTCTGAACAAGAAATAGAAAAAATGCATGTTTCTTGGAGTCTATGCATAATGACTGGAGAATGTAGAAAATTCAGTCGATATATGCATGTTAAAGGTAAAGGGACCCCTGACCATTAGGTCCAGTCGTGACCGACTCTGGGGTTGCGGTGCTCATCTCACTTTACTAGCTGAGGGAGCCGGCATACAGCTTCCGGGTCATGTGGCCAGCATGACTAAGCAGCACACAGAAATGCTGTTTACCTTCCCACCGGAGCGGTACCTATTTATCTACTTGCACTTCATGCTTTCGAACTGCTAGGTTGGCAGGAGCAAGGACCGAGCAACGGGAGCTCACCCCGTCACGGGGATTCAAACCACTGACCTTCTGATCGGCAAGCCCTGGGCTCTGTGGTTTAACCCACAGAGCCACCCGTGTTACACAACATTTATTGTGTATTACACATAATGGTTGGGAAATTACATAATGGTTGGAGAATGTACATAATTCAGCCCAGATATGCACATTCCATAAAGCCTGTTGGGGATTATACATAGTGGCCAAAGAATGTACAAAATTCAGTCAGTATATGGACTTTCCCCAAGGCCAGTTGGGGATTATATATATTGACTGGGGAATGTACGCAATTCATGGCAATCGTATGTTCACATTTTCCTTGAGGCCTGATGAATATGCATAATGGCTGGTTGTTAGGCACATTAACTGCTAAACTTATATCCCCTTAACACAGATAACTTAATTGTGCAGGTATAGAGATAAATTTGATGTAACAGCTTGAGTGCTATTAACAAAGCATTTTGACTTTGTTCTCCTGAGTTTATAATGCCATCAGAGCTGTGAGATACAATTGCAACGTTTTTTTTTTAAAAAAAATGTTCAATTGGCCGCATCATTCTCTTTGTTATTATTCTGATTGTTGTTATTATTATTCATGTCCCATTAGCTTCTTCACCTTGAACTAATATGACATTTCACTGCTATGGGAAATCAATGGGGCAAAAATTTCTCATGCTTCCACAAACAATTACTGTTGATTTAAGTACAAAGACTAAATACCACATAGACAATATAGATAAAGAGATTAGAAAGGGTAAGGAGAAGCCATCCATTATTGGGCAAGTTATTTTTAAAATGTGTGTCTTGTGCAGAAAAGAAAAGAAAAAGTTTCATTATTGAACGACCGTAACTTGACAGAAAGTTGCTTTCAACATAATTTGGTAAGGCCTTGCTCCTGGTAATGGTTGCAAACTTCAGATTTAATTAGAGAGTAATTGCTCTTTTAAATTATCCCAGTTTGCTGTCTCTGCACATTCTTCCCAATCTCTTTTTGAATTTATTTGTACAGAAACAATTATTTTCAATATAGATCTTAAGTCATTTACCCCCCCCCTCAATGTATGATGATTTACAAAATTGTATGATTTTACACTGATTGTCCAGAGTGTCTGTGACTAATTTGCAGCAGACACTTCAGCAGCTCTTGAATGATCATTGGGTTGGCCATGCTTTAGTTCCATTGAAATCAATGGTAATGAAGTTAGTCGTGACAAATTGTCCCCTTGATTTCAACAGGTGTAGAGCATGGATAAGAGGAGACTGAGAGGAGATATGATAGCCATCTTCAAAGTTGGGTGACCATTTTCCTTGGATTCTTTAGTTGAGATTCCCACATTGCAAGAAATTGGACTAGATGACCCTCCAGGGTACCTTCCAATTCTATTATTGTATGACCAACAGTCTGAAACCAAGCTACTGCATTCTGCACAACATTCTGCCTCAGCCTCCCTCAACCTGGTGCCCTCCCACCAGCTGCTCATTGGGCAGGCAGGCTGGGGCTGATGTGGATTGTAGTCCAAAACATCTGGAGAGCACTAGGTTGGGGAAGGCTGCTCAACACCAAATAGACCACCAAACATGTAATACGCTAATTAGGAGCAGATGTATCTATCAATTTTGCTTTCTCTCCGTTTTCCAGTCTTAAGTTCAGTTCTCCATATTTCAACATGAAAATGTCCACATGAAAATGTATCAGCGTTTTAGTGTGACATTTCTCCTAATATACAGATTTTTTTTTGGTATGCAGTTTTCTCTAATGAACACATTTTTACAAAGCACTTTAATGCATTTTTGCATGCTATTGGCACTGATATATGCATTTTAATGCGCACTTCAATGTCTCGTCATCCTTGGCCATTGTCTGGGCTCACTTGAGCTGGAGCTGATGGGAGTTGGAATCCAACAACATATGGAGAGCCACAGATTTCCTATCAGGGCAGATTTAGAGCTGTGTGAGCAGTGTGCTAGAATTCCTGCTCCATGATTGCATGCATGGGATTGCTGTCTTTCACATGACGGTGTATGTTTTGACTCCACAGAGTGGGAAGTAACAGAGACAGGATGTTTGTGTTACTGTGTTCCGTGAAGTGGGACTATTGTCCTTTGTTCTTTCTTTTTGCTGTCTGATGCTAGAGAGGGAACCATGTTGCAGTGCTCCGTGTGTGTTTATATGTAAATAAAGTAGATTAGCCAAAATGCTGAGTTGCTGAGGTCTGTTACGCAAGCTGCGAAGACTCTGCGGATCCCTAAGTGTGCTGATGTCTGTTGGCATCGGTCGCTGTGATGTTTGGGAAGAAGAAAGCTTTTGAAGCTCCTGAACGATCAACCAAGAGGGAGGGAACATGCCAGTTGGGCATGTGTCTCTGCCAGGGTCCTACTTGAGAGTGTTGGGTGTTGAGCTGAGGGGGCGCCATCACAAAGCCAGGTAAGTGAGTGAGTCGCTAGGCTTTGGGAAGGAGGCGTGAGGCTCTAACAGGGTCCTAGAGTCCTCCATCCTCCTTTCCAAAGCCTAGTTAGCACTTCCCCAGATTTGGGAAGAAGGAGGGAAGGCTCTATGATCCTGCCAGAGCCCTTGTGCCCCCTTCCCAAAGCCAGGCACCTCCTTACCCACCTTTGGGACGGCAGCCTGAAGACTGGTGGGGGAGGTGCTAAATTTTGGCCTCACACAAGGCACCATAAAACCCAAGTCTGTCACTGTTCCTATCCTTGTCTTAGATCAGGCATCCCCAACCTGCGGCCCTCCAGATATTTTGGCCTACAACTCCCATGATCCCTAGCTAACAGGACCAGTGGTCAGGGATGATGGGAATTGTAGTCCAAAACATCTGGAGGGCCGAAGGTTGGGGGTGCCTGCCTTAGATGTACAGGGCAGTCTTGTGTGTGCAAACAGGCTCACCCCTTGGTTGTGTGTGATAACTCTATCTCTTCCACAGCTATGTGGGCGGGCATTCACTATGGAAGAGAAAAGAATGAGCTGGATAAAGAGTTTCAGAGCTGTGCCCTAAGCACCAGCTGCTCATGAAAGGCAGGAGCTTTGTGATCTCTGGCTCAAATTAACCCCCAGATAGTAAGGCCCACTCTTTCTTCTGCAAAGTAATATTTCCAAATTGCTTTAAAGCCTGGCCGCATGTAGGATTAAGGGAGCAGGGCCAGATCTGTCAGTTTGTTTGTGGCTTGCTTTGGAACGCTGCTATTTCTTGAAGGGGAAAATACTTTGTGGCTTTTATAGCCCCCAGAGAAGCAGGCGAGATTCTGTCACCTTTTGATTTATAGAGTGCCTTTTGACTAAGTAATCAAAAAGGGCAAGAGATGTGTATCATGGGATAACAAGATTTATGAAACATGAAATCCGCCCGCCCCCTTTTTTTGTTGATCGTATCAGACTGAGCATTCAGGTGAGGAGGGAGACAGAAGAGCTGGAGGTGGGAATTAAAAGCCGGAACATGATTTACAACTTATCGGGGCTGAATACAGATGTATGTGTGCACAACTCTTTTGCTCTTAATATTGGAGACCTATCTGAGAGCCTGCTGGGAATGTCAGTAATTACCAGCTGGGAGTCTGACATACTGCAGATCTGCAATTACATGCACTGGAGACCAATAGGAGGTTCAAAACAATTAAATATTAAAGGGAAATGAAGGACAGCAAAGGAGGAGGCTGCAGGCTATTTTCATAGACCCTGCAGCTTTAATAAGGTAGATATTTAAATTGGGAAGCCGTCCCCAGGGTAGCAAGGGTGCTTTTCTGTCTCCTAGCTCTGTAAAAGTTTTGGGGAAAGCATTCGTCTTCAGAAATGCAACTTGACATATTTATTTCGAGCTGTTGACACCGTGGATTTCCAATCCTCCATCCCTGCATTTGAAAGTGAACCACTGGGTGATTGTGTTAGAATGTCTGTGTGCCTTATTTTAGAGAGGCCAGTTCTCTGTTTGAAGGTGCCCTCTGTTTGAGTAGGGCATGCTTAAGTACATTTCATGGAGATTAGCTCAGTGATTTAAAAAGATAATAATTAAAAAAAATAGGGGTAAAGTAGCCCAGTCCCTCCAGCTCAATGAGATCTTATCGTGTATGTGAAGAAACCCAGTGCAGTTGTAACATTGGAAGAGAAACAGGAGTAAATTGCCAACTGAAACAAGAATGAGGTAGTTGAAATATATACAAAAAATAAAAAAAATTGTCCAATAGCAGCTTAGAGACCAACTAAGTTTGTTCTTGGGATAAGTTTTCGTGCGCAGATCAGAAGAAGTGTGCATGCACACGAAAGCTCATCCCAAGAACAAACTTAGTTGGTCTCTAAGGTGCTACTGGACATTTTTTTTAAAAAAATTATATATATTTTGACTGCGTCAGACCAACATGACTACCTACCTGAATCAAGAATGAGGTAATTTTTGATCACTGAAAAAGCCAGTCTGCCAGTCAGAAAGATCATTGATGAAGAGAAATGAGAGAGTCCTGGGCTGGCTTATTTAGGGGTAAATCTTTGGGCTTATTTTACACTTCCTCCATACGTTCCAGGCATGACCTGCACTTTAAAGCTCCGTGTCCAAACATCCTTTTCTTTACCCCCTAACATTATTTGTCTCCTTAGTCTGGGATTTTTTTTTTTTATTTTTTTTTGCCTTTCCCTCAGTGACATAAAGCTGAAATTTGTTGGGCTTACGTATATTGGTGGAAATGGCATTGGGCAGGATCAATACAGTCAGTGATTTTTTTCTTAGAAAACTGTTTATGGGTACTCTCATTTTGACTCAAGAAAATCACCATTTTATAGTTCAAATCAGGAAAAATAAATATAGTAAATAGACAAAAGTACAAAAAACATGCATTACACCAGGAAAGGAGATGAAGCCGCCATCGGAGGTCATAACAATGAAACTGACCAGTCACCGTACTAGATTCCAACTGCTACTTCACACATTAAATGTCGTCTGAGACTCAGGAAACATCGTGACAGGAAATGGGGCTTCCATCAGGGGTAGCAACAGAACTGATGATTCACTGTGCTAGAGAAGAAACTATTCTTTTTTTTTTTAAAAAAAAGGTTCTTCTCTTGTTAGATTCACAAAACGTTTAGGGATATGCATACACCTGCGAATCCTGACAAAAAAAGCACTGAATATAGTAACCCCCCCAAAGGGGCCTAAGGGAGAATGATTGGCCATGGCATGCCCTAAGCTTATGCTAGGGGCCCTGCATAGCTGGAATATTTCACCCTGGTCAACTGTAAGACCAAGCTTGCCTGGCTTGCACCATGCTGGGGCACCATGCTGGGTGATTCCCATGGAGGGAGTTGTGGTGTTTCCAACACTAACAAAGGACCCTTCCATCAGCAAGGGCTGGTGAAAAGTAGAATGGGATCCTGGCCCTACTGCTATGTCAACCCCACTTCCTACTGTGGTCAATAAAGATTTGGCCTGATTTTACCCAACCCTGACTCCTGTCTAGTTATTTCACCACTGTCACAGGGACCCAATTTTTGCCTGCCAGGACAACGTCCACAGCCAAAAATATGGTGTGTTTGTGTGTCAGCAGAGAGTGCTCAGCTGCCCCTTTCAAATAAGCATAAGGGGCAGAAAAGAGAGGGAGGGAGAAAGGCAAAAGGGGGGGCAGTATTTCTCAAGTAACATTATAGTCACAACCAGTCTTAGAACGAGAACACTTGTCTATGGTTATAGAAATGATTTTGGTGCAAATAACACCAACTTTCCAGAGGGGCAAAAAAGCTGCTGTAAATATGTCCTAAGAAAATCAGTTTCAGTTAGCTTAGTATGTAAAGCCAGAAGTTCTAACCAGTTAATTGGTATGATTAATTCATTAATCAGATATCAAAAATATGGTATTTTAATTAGATTTTAATTGTAGCTGGCCCATGAGAGCAGGTTTCAGTGGTTATGATGATGTTCTGCATAATGCAATACTGGTGTCATGTAGATGAAATAACCATTTCTTAATTAAATATCTTCTTGGTTTCATCTGTGTTCAGATCATCCAAAGTATTTTTTACTCGCCTACGTAATCAGTTAAATGTACAATAGTTAAACAAAAACATTTAACCGGAAGCCTAATCCTTTAAAAAACCAACCCCAAAACATTTAGAGCAGCAGCCTAATTCAGACACAACCTCTCCTTCAGGCATCACTCCTAAGGAAAATAGTTATTGTAATTCCCCCCCCCCCCAAAATAACTAATCTTTGCACATTGCATAGAATAACAGTGCAATCCTAACTCAGAATCCCTCCGATTTCAATGGGGCTTACTCCCAGCAGGTAAGTGAGGTCAGGATTGCAGCCTAAGATTGTAGAATTATATATATCTGCAGGTGAGGAGGAAGATGTGGTTGCTCCCCCATGTAAAAATGCAAAACCATGTTATAAATTGGGGATGAGGTACCTGTGGCTCTGCAGAGCTGGTCCAACTACTACTTCCATCAGCCCTAGCTAACATAGCCAGTGGGAAGGGATGATGTGAGCATTAATCCAACATTATCAGAAGGGTATTAATGGGCTGATGAAGTGCAATAGATAACATCTCTTACTCAAATGTCAGCCTCACCTGCTGTCCACACCAGACTCAATATATGCTGTTTACACACACAAGGCTCTGACGACTGAAGTGCAGCAGGATAATAGCCCCATAACGATGTTGCTTGTAAAGAGCAAATTAGCAGCCCCATAAAGCTTCTTTGAAGTGCTGCATCACATCATGTTTTAAAATGTAAGAGAGGGCTACCTTTTATTTTTCTATGTGGGGGGAAATTCCACACTATCACCTCTCGCTCTCACCTACAGGCTGCTGCACTGCTATGTAGAGCTCAATCATCCAGTGCTACATAATGTGCAGATCAAGGGTATAAATGTCTCTGCAATGGACTCAAAAGGAAAGCGTAAGTGCTCAGCCCCATGGAAAATGAGTCTGCAATTGCACTGCTATATAAATGTGGAGAAATGCAGTTCCTCATTTCGCAGGGAATAGATGCTAGAAGCAATTTCAGGTCCTTCTTTTCTTGTGTCCTTTTAGCATTGTCCTTTCACTGATGTCACAATAATCACAGAGGCTCTGGAAACACTGAAAGGATGCATTGTTTTTCTTCACATTGCCTTCACGGCAAAGGAAATTTGTAACAACAGAAAGAGAGACCTTGTAAGGGAATTCCCCGATCCGCTCATTCCATGGCAGTGAAAGTTGCCCAAAGTGATATGAAGTAGCATCCGACTCCATTTTTGTGTGTGTGTGTGTTCTCAAACCTACTGCTCAAGCTGCAAATCTGAGCCATTCACTGCCATCCTAAGGGTACCCAATGGCAACACATCACTAAGGTGACATCTCTTAAATGGTGGCAGGTACAGTTGGAAGGCAAATAGTAAATGAGAGCTTTTAAAAAAATTATTGCTCTCTACAAGTAACATCATTGTGGGGCTATTTGATCCAGGAGCAAGTTGGTGCTTTGTCATGCAGCAGCACTCATCCAAAACATTCTTTAGTCCTGTGCTTTTGGAAGAGAAGCACATAAATGGGAGAAAGTATCGACTCGCTGCATCAGACCAAAGGCCCATTCTCTTTTAAGAGGTGCCAAGCAATATGTCAATAAACCCTGGAATTCACTGCTGCAAAATGTGGTGGCAGCAACCAACTGAGATTGGGTGTGTGTGTTAGATAAATTCATGGCAATTGGTAGCTACTAGTTATGATGAGTATACACTACCTCCAGGTTCAGAGGCAGCATTCTTCAGATTATCCATTGCTGAACCCTTTAAAAGTTCAGAGTCAGAGATGGTATGCCTCTGAATACCACTTGCCAGAAACTGCAGGAGATGAGAGTGCTCTTGTGCTCAGGTCCTGCCTCTGGGCTTCCCGTAGGCTTCTGGTTGGCCATTGTAAGAACAGGTTGCTGAACTAGATAGGCCACTGGTTCTTCTTTGGTTTGTAGAAATGGAATTTTCAGCAGGTACAGCTGTGCTTGTTGAAATCCCCTTTTCTCCACAGCTATTGGAACTCTGTACCCCTTTTGACCTGGCCACTCTACTAGCATGCAGTTACGATCTGTTCGTTGTGATTCCTCTCTCTAGGTCTCCTTAGGCATTCAGGGGGAAACATGTTTGGACTTAAAGTGGGAAGGGGAAGGAGATGTGCACGCAAATTGCATCCCAATGCTCCCATCAAGCTTGCTTCTCTCTCAAACCTTATGCATTCAGAACAGAGGAAATCCTGCACAATCCAAGGGATGATTCAAATTGTTTTCAGCAGAACATGGTAAGAAACTCCCTGAGTAACTTTGCACTGAACACATGGAAGTTGGGAGAGAAGGGATGTTGCATGCATGGTGATATTGGAAGTGTGGGGAGTGTGCACACTGTTGGGATACTGCCAGGGAGACAAAGGCCATCATGCCTCCACGTCGATTCCGGACGATCCATCGATCTCCCGTAGATACAGTATCAGTCAATTAGCGACACAAGCCTCAGAAATAGCTTGCCACATTCCAGGGCTTGTGCACGCTCTTTCAGCAGAGTTCGTACAACGAAAGATGCACTCAGCAGAGCATTATTTACAACTTTATTCAGCGTTGGTCAGAACAAAGAAAAAACATGACTGCCTGCTTCAATGTCCAGGTGCAGAGAGAGAAAACAGCTATAGACAAAACAGAAACATCCTGTGAACAGGAAATATGCAGGCTGCGACACAACAACCTGCTCCCTTCTTAAGGTGGAACGGAAATATCCTAACACACATCCCCTCTATGCCAAGAGTGGTGAACCTTTGGCCCTCCAAATGTTGCTGAACTACAGCTCGTAGCAGCCCCAGCTGGAATAGCCAGTGGCCGAGGATGATGCGAGTTGTAGTTCCACAATATCTGGAGAGACCAAAGTTCCATGCACCAGTTCTGTGCATGTCAAGCCCTGGTGTGTACTTTTGAATGCTTGAAGAAAGCTTCTAATTGATCATGAATTAGCATTCATTGTTGGAAGCACAATGTGCTACATGTGTGGTTGTATGTATGACAGAGACATCATAATTTTCTCCCCTTGTAAAATATAACTGTAGGAAATTACCAAAGAGAGCAGGATATCACTTGTCCTCATAACACTTATAGGTTAGAAGGATCCTATTAATGTCTGATTTTAAATAACTTTGCCCTGAGCTTCCTAGCCAAGCAGAGATTTATACCAGAAAGATCTGTAGACACTCCTTTGGGGTTGGCCGCTATGCTAAGGAGATTGATTAATGCTAGTGGATTTAAGCAAATAGATAAGGTATTTGACAGCATGGCTAATTCCAGGTAGCAGTGAAGAATGGGAATCTCGTCTAGGAGACACTTTCATGGAGATGAGAAATCCCTTAACCTGCTGTGCATCTATCTTAGTGATCAATTCCTTCCCTATATCCTGTCATGATCCCTGAAAGCCCTGTTTATGTTATCTGTGTGAAGAATTTGTTAGGGATATGCGGAGGCTAGAGAGACAAGCAGCAGCAGCAGCTAATTCACACTTACAGAATTCGTTGCTTCTGTAGGTTTGTGTTGGTTTCTGCTTTCCTTCACTGTGCAGCGAAAGGGCTTGTCACGAGACAGGTGTTTACATTCCACAGTCTGTACTGTTGGAGTTTCTCACGGGAAAGGGAGACTGGATGTGACGTACACTGGTTTCCTGTTTTTCACTGTTCTTTGCAGTTTCACTTGGTGATTCTCTCCGAGCTGTCGAGGAGAGAGGATGCATTTTCTGCTCCGGCAGAGGCAAGATGTCTTTCAGTAATATACCAGCTTTGAACTATAAATAAAGCAATATAGAGTATGCAGCACGTACTCCTCATCCTTCTGCTGGGCACGGGACTCTGCTTTACACCAACACGATGGTTATGGGCTCCAGAAGTCGAATCGGAGTGCCGGCAAAGGATCAGAATGCAGAGGGACAGATCGGATCGGAATCTGCTCTGCGCGTAAAGGTGATTGATGAGGTATGTGCTACTGCTCCGGGCAGCCTGCCAGCTTCTAGTTAATGGCTTTATGGCTGGACTTTGAACTTTTAAAGCCGTTTTGCCGGGAATAGGCAAAAGGCTCCCAGGCACAAGTTACTATGCTGGGGAAATCGAAAGTAACTTTTAAGTGCACTTTTGGAATAAGGCAGCTGCAGCAGTGACGCAGCAAGATTTAAAGCAGCATATATGACGCTGAAGGCTAATGCCAGAGTCATGATGGCCCTTCAGGATGCTTGTGGGATTCCTAAGCTCAACAAGAAAAATTATGTGGACTGGGTTCTGTATGCAGAGGCAATTCTGCGGAAAGAGGGTTTGTTTGAGGTGATTACAGAAACCCCCCCAGCTCCAGTTACAGATGCATGGGAAGCTAAGGATTCCAAAGCAAGGGGAACTCTTACATTGATAGTATCCCCGGAAGAGCTCTGTCTATTGCGTGATAAGACCTCAGCCAGAGAAATTTGGGACGCTTTGAGAGAGGCTCACTTAAGGACAGAAGCTGGATCCACTATGTTTTACTTTAACAAGCTGCATAATATGGCTCTTGCTGAAGGTGGAGATGTGCGTTTACATCTGATGGAGATGCAAAATCTGAGACATGAGCTGCAACAGAGAGGACTCAACTTTCCAGAGGCTGTGTATTCTTTCATGATACTACAATCTTTGGGTTCAGGTTGGGAGTCTGTTGCAACCCAGATTGCTGTGCAGCCAACTGCTCAGCTGACAGTGGACTATGTTACTGCCGTGATTTTAAATGAAGCAGATCGCCGGGGTGCTAGCTGCATGGGCAAGGGGGAGTCTTCACAGACGTCGTCCCATAGTGCAGTGGAACCACCAGATGGCGCCAAAGCTTTGAAGGCAGTGAAATGCTACTCGTGTGGACGTCTAGGCCATATGAAGAGGGAATGCAGATATCCCAGGGCCAAGACAGAGCAGCGCAGTGAAAGCTCATCGCGCGGAAAAGGCCGAGGCAAAGGCAAAGGTCCGGTGTCTAGGACAACGCAGCACAAGGCTATGGTTTCACGCTTCACTCCAAAGGTTGCAGAGGTCCAGAAGACGTCTAGATCTTTCTTCGTTGTTGATTCAGCGGCGACCCACCACATGTGCAACGACAAGAGACTGTTTGTGTCTTTTACACCGCAGGAAGGTGCGATTCACCAGGCGGATGACCACACTATTCCCAGTAAAGGCTACGGAACTGTTGTTCTTCACAGTTTGGACTTATCGATACAGAATGTGCTTTACGTGCCAGACGCCAAACATAATCTGCTCAGCGTTGGACAGCTGAATGAGCGGAACATTGACGTTTCCTTCAAGAACAGGAAGTGCATCATCACAAAGAAAAATGATTATGTATTGCATGCTGAATATGTTGATCGTTTGTTTGTTTTGTATTATGATGATGTTGTGCAGGATGACACTTGTTGCATTGCAGGTTCTAACAAAAGTTTGCATGCAGAATGTATTCACGATTTTCATAGAAAATTTGGTCATTTGCATTTTGAGGCAGTATCTAAAATGCCTGCCTTGGTTGAAGGTATGACTATTAAACCCTGCAGGTACCACATGAAGTGCAAAGCATGCGCAGCAAACAAGGTGAAAATGGCTGCGAAAGGTAAGGTGTCTAGTAGGCAAGCTACGGAACCATACCAGTTGTTCATGCAGATTTGGTTGGACCACTAGCGCCCTCTTTGGGTGGAAATAGGTACTTCATGGTTCTCGTTGATGCATTTTCCAGATATATTTTTGTCTACAATCTCAAGCAGAAATCAGAGGCTTTTCCTAGGTTCAAGGAATTCTGTGCTTGGTTGGAAAATGTGCATGGTAAGAAGATAAAGACTCTTTTCACTGATCGCGGGGGAGAATTCACTTCTCAGCAGTTTGAAGCTTTTCTGACTGAGAAAGGAATTCAACACGATTTGTCTAGTCCTCGCTCGCCATGGCAGAATGGACTTGCGGAACGGGCAAATCAAACATTGCTTCAAGGGTTAAAAACCTTGCTGCATGATGCCAATCTTCCAGAGAGTTATTGGGCCGAATCTCTCTCGTGTTTTGTTTACAGTTACAATCGCAGGTTATCTTCAGCAATTGGTTGTACCCCCTATGAGAAGATGTTTGGCAAGAAGCCATACATCAAACACATGAAAATTTTTGGTTCTGACATGTGGGTTCACTCACCACAAAATTCCAAGTTAGACAAGCGTGGATTGCATGGTATCTTTCTAGGTTATCAGAAAGGGTCTTACAGAATAATGACGACTGACTCTAAGACAATTAAGCTCACGAGAAGTGTTGAGTACAATGCAAAGTGGGGGGAGAATGTGGGAATTTTCCAATGTTATCCTGATGACGGTGATGAGACTGAGGATAGTCAAAAGCAACCACAACAACCCACACCCACTGATGAAGGTTCTGAGTCTGAATCTGAAACTGAATCGGGTGATTCAGAGGATTTCAAGAGTGCGAAAGCCTCTGTGCGACCCTCTGAAAGCTCTGATCAAGAATTGGAGGAACCATTGTTCACAGTAGGTCGTTTTTCTCCTAAGAAGGAAGAGGAGAGTGTTGAAGACTTAAGGCTAATTCGTAGGTCACAGAGAGCCACAAAAGGCAGACCTCCAAAGAGATTTGCTGATGAGTTTGCTACGATAGCAGTAACAGCTGTTAAAAGCTCCAAGAAGGTATTTGAACCTTCAAGTTTCCAAGAAATCCAGGGTTTGGATTCAAAGGAAGCTGAGCCATGGTTAAATGCCATGAAGGCTGAGCTTGATTCCTTAGAAAGGAACAAAACATGGGAGCTAGTTCCAGTAGTTCAAGGAATGAAACTGCTTGGAAGCAAATGGGTCTTCAAAGCGAAGACAGATCAAAATGGCAAGATAGTCAGACACAAAGCCAGATTGGTAGCCAGAGGTTTTGCACAGGTACCAGGTGAAGACTATCACGAGACCTACTCACCCACAGTGAGGTATGAAAGCATTAGGCTTATGCTCAAGCTAGCTGCAGAGGAAAATCTACACATTAGTCACCATGATATTAATACAGCTTTTCTGTACGGATCTCTAGATGAATCACTTTATATGCTTCCACCTGATGGCGTACAGGTAAAACAGGGATTTGTTTGTGCTCTGAAGAAATCCCTTTATGGTCTCAAACAAAGTGCACGGTGTTGGCACACAAAACTCACTGAAGTATTGTTTACTCTAGGTTTTCAGCAAGGGAAAGCTGATCCATGTGTATTTGTCAAAGAGGAGGAGCAAAAGAAACTGTACTGTTTGTTTTATGTTGATGATTTATTATTCTTTTGGAAAGATGTCGCAATGTACAATAACGCCCTAGCTCAACTGAAAGAGCACTTTGACATGAAAGATCTTGGCGAGGTAAACAACTACCTATCTCTGGAAATAGAGAGAGATCAAGATGGTAACATTCTAGTACACCAGTCACGGAAAATTGCTGATGTGTTAAGCAAACTAAATCTGATGGATGCTAACCCTGTAGACACACCGATGACAACAGGTTATCAGGTAGATGACACTGAAGAAGCATTTTCTGACACTACACTGTACAGAAGTGTGCTAGGCAAGCTAAACTTCATTGCCAGATGTTCAAGACCAGACATTGCTGTTAGCTGTAATTTGCTAAGCAGACAAGTCAACAATCCTAGTGTCAAGGATTGGAAAGCTCTGAAACGCATAGCGCGGTATTTGAAAGGCACTATGCATTACAGACTGAGATTTAACAATCAGAAGTCTGGTGGTCTTGAGATATTTGCAGATGCAAGTTTTGGAAGTGACACTACAGACAGGAAAAGTACGTCTGGAGTTTGCTACATGTACAATCAGGGTCTGTTTGATTGGTCATGCAAGAAGCAAACAACAGTTAGCTTAAGTACTTGTGAAGCCGAACTGAATGCACTGTCTTATTCACTTAAGGATTGTGAATAGTTGGTACAATTGTGCAAAGATATGAAAATTCCTGTCAAATGGCCAATCCAGGTTTACCAGGACAACAAAGCATGTTTGGCTTTGCTGAAGTCTGAAGGTTGTAAGCAAAGCACGAAGCACTTGCAATTAAAGTTGCAGCATGCTAGGGAATGTATTCAGAAGGGACTCGTAACGGTGTCCTATATGCCAGGTAATGAAATTCCTGCTGATGTATTGTCCAAGATTGTATCAAGGGATCAACACTGTACCTATGTGCAGAAGTTGGGTTTGTACTAATATTGTATGAACACGCTGCCCAGTGATGTTCACAGAAAGGGGGAGGATGTTGGTTTCTGCTTTCCTTCACTGTGCAGCGAAAGGGCTTGTCACGAGACAGGTGTTTACATTCCACAGTCTGTACTGTTGGAGTTTCTCACGGGAAAGGGAGACTGGATGTGACGTACACTGGTTTCCTGTTTTTCACTGTTCTTTGCAGTTTCACTTGGTGATTCTCTCCGAGCTGTCGAGGAGAGAGGATGCATTTTCTGCTCCGGCAGAGGCAAGATGTCTTTCAGTAATATACCAGCTTTGAACTATAAATAAAGCAATATAGAGTATGCAGCACGTACTCCTCATCCTTCTGCTGGGCACGGGACTCTGCTTTAAACTAACAGTTTGCTAGTATTCTAGCTTGAACATATTTCAAAGATGTTGGACCAATGATGTGACTTAGCACAATGCAGCTCTCTATGCTTTCTATTTGGGGTAGCCTTTGCTTCTCAGAGCATTTATTTATTTATTATTCTACAGTTAATTAAAATATTATGTCTGTGATGTAGCAACTATTGTGAGCCTTCAATGAAAGCAGGATGTTCAGAACATATTTTTGAATTCAATTATATAGCTTTAATTTCTGCCAAAAAAAGAAAGAATATTAATTAGAGGCAAATATAGGGAATATATTTCCTGGAACAACTTTCCCTCCACCAGAGGGTGTGTGTGTGTGTGTGTGTGTGTGTGTGTGTGTGTGTGTAAAATGATGCTACATGATGACTGAGGGTGGTTCTCAAGGAATAACATGATGGCTGCCCTTACATTTTTGAAACTCATCTCCATTTCAAAACTCATTTTGCCAAGAGGTGCTGCTGTTCAAGACAAGCAAGCCCCACTCGAATCCATAGAACTAGTTCCCCAGCAATTTGGAAACTTGCTATTTTCCTCCAGTACGGACATATCTTGCTAAAAACTAAATGTCTATTTTCTTTTACATTCCCTGTTTCACTCAGGCTTCAGCGACATGCTGAGAAGAAGGGAAACAGCTAGATTAGAAGAGTAGTATTAAAGTACTAAGGGACGCGGGTGGCGCTGTGGGTAAAAGCCTCAGCACCTAGGGCTTGCCGATCGAAAGGTCGGCGGTTCGAATCCCCGCGGCGGGGTGCGCTCCCGTTGCTCGGTCCCAGCGCCTGCCAACCTAGCAGTTCGAAAGCACCTCCGGGTGCAAGTAGATAAATAGGGGCCGCTTACTGGCGGGAAGGTAAACGGCGTTTCCGTGTGCTGCGCTGGCTCGCCAGATGCGGCTTTGTCACGCTGGCCATGTGACCCGGAAGTGTCTCCGGACAGAGCTGGCCCCCAGCCTCTTAAGTGAGATGGGCGCACAACCCTAGAGTCTGTCAAGACTGGCCTGTAACGGGCAGGGGTACCTTTACCTTTTATTAAAGTACTATCTTGACTCTTGGGAGGCTAAGGACATGCAGTGCAATTGTAGGTGGGCAGAACTAAGCCACAATGAATTCAATGGGAATCCCTCCCTGGTAAGTGTGTATAGGATTGCAGTCACAGGACTATATCAAGGTGTCTTCTATCATGTTAGATCATTGGCTCATATAACTCAGCATTACCTACACTGACTGACAGAAGTTCTCTGGGGTTTCCATCAGCAGTCTGTTCGAGTCATTATCGTGCAAAGGATGTGTTCTGCAGCTGAGCTACTCCCCTTCAAGTATCTTCTCATCACATTTGCATTGACTGAATACTGTCAACAGCCAAGCTGGGATATGTAGCAACAAAATTACAATTGCAACAAGCGACAGCAATGAATTTCGAAAACACCTTACAAATTAATTTAAAACATTTTTTTTTATAATAATATTTTATTAGAAATTCCAAAGAGTTAACAACCAAACAGAAAAAACCACAAAAAAGAACAGACAAACCTCAAAAATCCAAACAATAAATCATCAAAAAAAGGAAAAAATACCAAAAAGAATACAGAAAAAAGTATAGCATAAAAAAAAAACACTCTTTCATTTTGATAACTTTCAGAACCTTATTCTCTTTACTTCCACCCGCCTTCCCTTCTTGTATTCTATTTTAAAAATTAATTCAGCAAGATCATTAGTTATTCATTTTTAAGCCTTTGTCCATCTCTTTACAGTCTATTTAACTTAATCGCTAAAACCCCTTCATTTCATTTTCAGGGCCCTTAGCATTCATAAATTTTACAATATTTTTGAATTTAAAACATTTTATAGCAACAAGTGACAACTATAAAATAGGAACACATGTAGTAGTTTGTAGTATGTAGTATGTAGTAATAAAATTACAATTGCAACAAGCGATAGCAATGAATTTTGAAAACACCTTACAGATTAATTTAAAACATTTTATAGCAACAAGTAACAACTATAAAATAGGAACACAAGAGCCCTGCTGGACCAGCCCAATGGCTCACCTAGTCCAGCACATTGTTTTTACAGTAGCCAACCAGATGCCTATGGGACCTGAGCACAAGAGCACTCTCCCCTCTTGCAGCTAGTATTCTGACTGTGGAGGCAAAGCACAGGCTTCATGACTGCTTCCAAGGCTGGAGGCAGTGTGCTTCAGAATACCAGTTGCTGAAAATTTGCTATACGAATTTGTAAAGTGTTGGTGAGATTCTTCTTTAAAAAATACACGCCAACATGGCTGTTGATAGTCTGTGGTTTTTGTTGTTCAGTTTGATTTCCTTCTGGTTTTCTGCTAAATACTCATACCATGCCGTGTCTGAAATCCGTTCTGGATTAAATCCAGCCCAGCAAGAGACCTTTTCAAGGCCAATTTAGAAGCATGATTTGCTTGTTATCGATCTTATCTAAGCCACTCTCTGAGCCCTTTTTAGATAAAGAGCTGGCTTGAAATACTTTAAAAGAAATAATGCGTATTAGTTCTGCAACCCTATGGTCTTTGGCTGTGTCCCATGGACCAGTGGAAGCATTGGGTCTCTTTCTCTGAAAAAGAAAGGGTGATCCAATGTCAGATGCCCCTTTGCTGCCACCATGGAAACATTAGAATGGAAAAGAATGGGTGAAGCTGTGTCTGTGAAGGAATGCTTCTTTGCAGCTGTGGCCTGAATTTGGTACTGTATGATTTTGACACTTTGTCCTGTTGTGCCACTTTTGGCAAGGTTTGGATACCCGAGGGAGCAATCAGCAGTTCCCAAGTGCATCTGATTCCTGCCAAAAAATGGTGCAACAGGGAAAGGTGCCAAATATATGCATCACCAAATATTAAGCTGGGATTGCAAAGTAACCATTTCGTCACTGTTGGATCTGGCCCAGCAGCTGATAGTGATTGCCCAGTCCTGATCTAGGCCATCTTTGCCACCAGCCAAGCATTAGTCTGCTGCACATTTCCTATATTGTTACTGATTAATACATTTGGCAGTACTGCTGCAAAATCTCCCTGTCTGGTATGGGCAAGTGCTATGAAGAGGGACAAAAAAATTCAATGGCAGAGAACACACTTTGCATGCATAATTTCCTGGTTTCATCATCTGAATCCCTAATTAAAGAATATACGGTACATAGACAAAGAGAAATGTTTCATTGCTTATCTTGACGCTAGTACTGAAGTCACCCAATGGAAATGATCAGCAGTAGGTTCAGGAGAGTCAAAGAAAGTACTTATTCACACAACACATAATGAAATTCAGTGCCACAAGCTGAGGTTATGATCACTAGCTTAAGTGTTTTTTTTTTAAAAAAGTCAACTTCATAGCAAGTAGACTTATTATCAGCTATTAGCTTTGAAAGCTAAACAGGAACCTCAATGTTTTAGATGTATATAGAATATCAGATACTGGGCTTTGTGGAGGCATTTGGAAATAGAACTTTGGTTTGGTCCTAGCTGGGAGCTTCTTACATAGCAGTGAAAGGAAAGACCTCACTCTAAGACTTTGCCATGTTTTTCTCAATTAGGCAATATTGGGTTTGTTGCTCCAGCCAGTCTATCAAAGAGTAACATGGCAAGGAGAATGTGGATAGAGAATCTCTCCAGTGTTCTTACAACCCAACTCAAAGGCACACTGGCTATCTTTATTTCACAAACAGAAAATGGACAGTTGCCTTTGAAAAGGTAGCAACTGCAATAGCGCCGACATCGGACATATCTTAAAAAAAATATTGTAGACGTGCCAGAACGTCAGACCTACTTAATACCCCAATTCGCCTGGAGACACGGATACAAAAAAGTCCTGACAAAACTGCCTGAGCCTGATGTAAATGTTGCTGAGCCGTCCTGATCCTCACATGCCTGGAGGCTGCATTTGACAATAATCGGCTCGATGCTACGCATTAATGTCTGCACTCCATGAACCTGCCGTTGAAAGTGTTGAAAATCTTTGGGATCTGTATTATAGCACAGAAGGCTGTAATTTTCTGAGTTGGAGAATCTGGATCCTCGGGTGTCATTTCAAATAAGTCCAGCTGCAGCAATGCTGGTTTAAGCCCAGAAGAGAGATGCAGCTGGCTGTGAGGGATGAGCAATGTGAACCGTAAGTATTGCCCTACCGATGATGCCCAGGGGCGCTCTTCACATGATTCAGCCAGTCTTGCAGGTATAGCAAGGGCTTAGAGAAATCCCCTTCTTGGGTCCATTATGTACAAAGATTATCCTATCATTTCAGGCAATGCTTCCTTAGGTTGTACAGTGCACCCAAAGCTGGACTGAGATGATTATAGTCAGAGCAGGGAATGCAAGCAGCAGCACTAGTGGCATAACAAGGGAATGGGGGGGGGACCCCACATTTCATCATTATCTGTAATGCTAGGGACAGCTTTGTCTTTCTCCAGTTTGCTTTCAGTATGACTGGAATGATCAGAGTGAGAGAATTTTTGCAGCACCTAGCAGATGATTCTGCTAACCATTGAATCATTACTGTGAGGGAGGAGGGAGGGTTTGCAAAGAAATGTCATTTTAAATACTTGACTTTCCAAACGTTAGCCCATACTTTCTCTGGGAAGACTTGTTTGAGCCGGCATAAAGTGGTATAATAATAATAAAGTGGTGGCTTCCAACAAAATATTAAAATACAGTATTCCATCAAACATTAAAAGCTTCCCTAAACAGGGCTTCCTTCAGATGTTTTCTTAAAGTCTGGTAGTTGCTGTTCTCTTTGACATCTGGTGGGAGGGCGTTCCACAGGGTGGGTGCCACTACTGAGAAGGCCCTCTGCCTGGTTCCCTGTAACCTCACTTCTCACAATGAGGGAACCGCCAGAAGGCCCTCGGTGTCTGGGTGGAACCATGGGGGTGGAGACACTCCTTCAGGTATACTGGGCCGAGGCCGTTTAGGGCTTTAAAGTTCAGCACCAACACTTTGAATTGTGCTCAGAAACGTACTGGGATACAGTGTTCTACAAATCCACTCAGGAAGAAGGGTTCGTTTAGCATGGGTGGGGGTGATTTTGCTTAAGGAAAACAGTGATTCTGTCAAGAGCAACCACAGCAGAAAGAAAAAGAACAGCCAAAATGTTCAAGGGGATGGAGCAAGCCCACTTTGAGGAGAAGTTTCATCTTACACAACTTTTTAGTCTAGAGAAAAGGTGAGTTAGAGGGGATGTGATAGACGTCAGTAAATTTATGTGTGACGTGGAGAAAATGGAGAGAAAAGTTATTCTCCCTTATAACACTAGAACTCATGGGCATTCATTGAAGCGGGATAGTTGAAGATCCAGGAGAGGAAAAAATAAAGGACTCTTCATACAGCACACAGTTAAAGTAGGGAACATGCTCTTACAGAGACCACCAACTTGGCTTTAAAAGAGGATTAGACAAATTCACAAAGGATAAAGCTATCAGTGACTACTGTGCTCTTCCTCCATGGCATCAGTTCCAGGCCTAAAGGTGGCAGTCCTCTCAACATTACAATCTTGCCACCTGTGTAGATTCCTTCCATCTGTTGTGGCCTATCCCTTTTCATTCTTTTGTGATGATGCCTGGCTGCACACTGATTCAGTCAAAAGCTGTTCCATGTTGGTGTGGCTTGGGGTCACCAAGGCATCACTAGTTTCCACTTTCTGAGGGCTCTACCCAAGACAGATGCATTAGTGGTTGTGAATAACATCACACCAGCATGGCTGTTTTGTCAGCACAATCACTCCTGCTTGCCAAAAGAACAATCTTCCCTCCCTCATATGCTCTTTTGGGGGGTTCACCTGACTGCACAGAACCTATCTGGATGTGTTTGGGGAAGGAGAGGGGGAAAACTCCATTGAAATAGTGGCACTTACTGTGGTGGCTGCCACTAGCATACTGTTTAGTTGAATCCTGGTCTAGATCTGGAATGTTTTGGTTATGAAAGAGAAGGATTGTGTTGTGCTGTGTAGCCTCACAAGTTCCACCTTACCACTGTAAATCCTGAGCAAGATTTTGCCAGTATCTTCAGTAGGTGCTGAACTCGGAGTCATCCCTCTGAGGTTATCATTGTTGAGCGATGTAGAAAACACCTACATTACAGAGATGATACACCACTTTCACTAAATACACACCAGAAGCTAGCGTTATTGCTGGGTTTGATAGAATTCCTTTCAACTGTTGGTTTTCAAACAACTGATTAGGAAAGACATTTACTATTGCTGAAGGCTTTCCAACTGCTTCTATAAAGGTTAGTAGTAAAGCCATAATATTACTCCTGGCACTTGGGGGAAAAGGTCTTTTGGGGGACTATCGCAAGTATATAAATGTTTCATTCGGCTTGCATAAAGCATTATTATCTTGGTACACAAGACTTATTTATAGGGAAGAACTTGACAGCTGAATGCCCCCACCTCCTCATATTTCCCTGTGGCTATAAACTTTCAATACTTTGACAGTCACAGAATGTTTTTATCATATCCTTAACTGGTGTTTTCCCCCTCTCAGTTAGAGCAATTTCCCAGACTCTCCTTCAATAAAACCAGCCACAACCAAACAATTTTGCTTAGTTTTGAGGATGGGATGAAAGGTGGGGGTTGCTTTTCTGAGTCCATATAGCCTCAGAAAAGCCTTGTTACCCAGTGTGAGAGACATGGGTGTGCCAAGAAAATCAATGTGCCCTGTATAATCTCCCGGAAGCACCCTACAACAAACCAGGTTGATGCAGTTCCTCCCTCCGCTGTCTGTAATGTTCTGGTGGCTGCTAATAAGGTTCTTTCTAGTGCTGAAGGTGAGAGCACAGACACTGCGGTACTGCGTGCACTTAGAGGTGCTCAGCTGGAAGTCAATCTACTTGCTCTTCCGTCCTTGCTTCCCTCTGTTTCTCTGATGCTTACAGAAAACAAGCACTTAACAAGACCCTTCAGAGACTCTCAGCCTCTGACACGGTTAGAAGAGAGACTTTGAGAGTTCCTGCAGGAGGCCTCAAGCCCTGCCCTCTTCACCCCTGCTTCCCTCTGGGTCTGTCACGTACAGAAGGAAATAAAAACTTATTCTCTCTTATGATTCATTTCTGGAGTCTTTCAACTGTTTAGGAACTTTGTGATTGGTTATAAGTTGAATATGGAAGGCCATACTCTGTTTACTTTTTTTAAAAAAATCTTACTTTTCTTCTCAGATCAAGGTGGCTTGCAAAAACCAAGTAATGAATACACATCACATGCAAAAAGAAACCCCATCACACATGCATAATTAGAAGCAGTGCAAAAAAATTAGCCCATCTCCTTTTTTTTACGACTGGGCGGCAACTACCAGCAAGGTCATTGACTGTAAAGGGTAAAGGCAAAGATTAGCTGTTTCAACCACATAGATCATAGAGGTATATTTATCAGACAGCTTCTAAGAAAGCCAGTGGTGGTGTAGTGGTTGCAGTATCAGGCTAGGACCTGGGAGACCAGGGTTCAAACCCCCACTCGGCCATGAAGCTCCCTGGGTCACGTTGGGCCAGTCACTGCCTCTCAACCTAACCTACCTCACAGGGTTGTTGTGGGGATTAAATGAGGAGGGAAAGAACCATGTGTGCCACCTTGAGCTCCTCAGAGACGCTGATAGTCTTAGTGATAGCCAGAGTGGCTGAGGATCCTCACAGAGGATACTCAGTTAGGCTCCTCACAATCCCTAGTGCAATGGGTGATATCTCTCTTGGATTCCAGAAGCTATTTATGCCTAATATGTTGTACTTAGGGTTGCCAACCCCCCAGGACTGACCTGGTATCTAGGTTTGCCTGCTCCCTCCCTCCAGGTGGCAGGGAGGGGAATTGAAAGAGAGTACTACTCTTACTTAGGCTATCTAAGCAGAGGCAAAGGAATTATCTCCTCATTTCAGCTGGACCTGAGAACATCCCCTTTAGCTAATATTTCTATATTAATATCCAACCAATGATACATTTGGTCATTTGTTAGACACCTGACTGTATTTTCTTACAAGTTCCTGCAATTTTCACTAGCAATTTATCAAAGCATATTTTTCTTGCTGCACTTTGCTTTTTTTGATGAAAGATGGTCATGACTAGAAAAGGTTTTGAAACCAACATTCCAGTTTCCAAACTAACTGTAAATGGGCTGTTGACTATTATTATGCACACATTATGCTCAACATATGCTCAGCATATAGTCAAACATAATGCTGTTAATTGTTTCCTATCCAATACCAAATGTAGGTTGCCCTGTGTCTATTTTGATTTGGCAGCAAAACTGCCAAAAATACCTCAAAAATAACATAGTAGTTTCCGGGTACTAGGGAGTTAGTGCGTTACGAGAACAATAATTTTCAAAGAAAGGTTCAACCTACGAGGACTTATGGGATGTTAGATTCAATTAGCTAGAGAATACCGGTGATATCAGTGTTCATTTTTTTGAAGAAAGGAGAATGGTAATATGGAGGAGAGGTATTAAGCCCATGCAAATGCATTTTGTAAGGTTAAAAATCTCATGCTTACACACACTCACACACACACACACACACACTCAGACGGTGTTTTTTTCCTGAAAAAATGTTTAGGGGTACTCCAATTTTGACTCAAGAAAATCACCATTTTATAGTTAAAAGCGGGGAAAATAAAATGGACAAAAGAAAAAAGATTCACAAAATGTTTAGGGGTATGCGTACCCCTGTGTATCCCAAGAAAAAAACACTGTGTGTGTGTTTGTGTGTATCTATATCTATATCTATATCCACTTTTTCAGCAATTCATAGGAGCTATGTAAAACAGTGCCCAAATGTTTGTGGGGTGATGGGAAAAATTTATCTGAAATTCTCAAAGTGGAATGTTGCCTTTAAGATAAGTCTATGAGCTGGGTGGCAATTGTCCACTTTTTCTGCACTTAAAAAGAGTTGCATTTCTCTCCTTTACTTCTCAGAACCACCACATATTGGTGGGAACAAGTCTTTGTCAAAACTCTTCCTTCTGTGCAGTATACAGGGAGGTTTCAGGAGAAATGTAGATGAATGTTGGAAGATTCCGGACAGATAAAAAGTAGGGCTTCTTCACACAATGCAGAGTTAAACGATGCAATTCGCTCCCACCGAAGTCAGTAATGGCCACCAATTTGGATGGCTTTAAAGATAACTGGACAAATTCATGGAGACTAAGGTTATCAATGGCTACTAGCTATGATGACCAAGATCTGCATCCATGGTTAGAGGCAAACCAGGTGCTGCAAACCACAGGAAGGAAGAGTGCTCTTGTGCTCATTCCTGCTTGTGGACTTCCCATGGGTATTTGGTTGGCCACTGTGAGAACAGGATGCTAGACCAGGTGGCCTGTGGGCTTGATCCAGCAGGATGTTCTTATGAGAGGGGGAAAGGCAAATTCTCCTTTACCTTTTCTTGTTCTTCAGAAATCCCATAGGTACATTTGGCGCACATTTGGCCATAGGGTTGCTGATATCCCCAAACCTGAGACCTTTCCTCCACCCTCCTGAAGCCACACACACACACACACACACACACACACACACACACACACACACACACCTGTGTGCCACAAAGAGCAATACATATGTCTAATTCCATTCTTTTGGAACCCTAAAAGCAGACGGTTGTGATTTTCTACTTACTTTTATTAAAAGTAGCATACCACCTGATATTTTCAGGTGCCTTTCGGGATCCAGGAGAAAAAGAAAAGAAACCCCAGAAACCTCTCAGATAAAGGGTTTATATACTTAAGTCTCTCTCATGCATCTGCTCACATGGTTGCCCATCTTCCTGTTAAGTGAACACCACAACAGACTCCAAGAAAACAGCAGAGCAGTTGATTAATTGAACAGAGGATAAACAGGACTAGCTCTGAGGCCAGCTTACACAGATCTGAACTGATAGAGGGCTGAAGCACACACGTAAGCAAGCACACACATACACACAAAAATCAATCCTGCCCATTGAGTCATAGCAGAAGCAATTGTTGCTGTTCATTTTAACTATTTATATATCATATACCACAAAGGGGGACATGATACTTGAGTGTGGAGAGTTTGCAACCTTCTCTCCTTTGCTAAGGTCATAAAAGACTTTAGGTTTGTACTCCCCTATTAATAGCACACAGACATTACTCAAGGAGTCCTTTTTCATCACAATACCCTCTCCAAGATAGATAGTGCTTAATGAAAATGTATTGCACCTTTTAATGCAGCCTACATCTCAACAGAGAGTCACAAATTTTAATCATTTAAGGATGTCATTTAAATATTATCTATTCTCTATGAATATTTGATGTTCATGAAATATTCCTCAGAAAAGTAAAAATAACACTTGCATTTGCTAAGAGATTCAACAGTAGGAGTATCCAAAAGGTTATTTCACCTCTAGCGACGGAGTCCATTTCTTCTCTCTGCCCAATAAATTGCATTAGGCAGAAAGGAACAGTTGGTTGTAGAGATCAGATCCATTTTCCTTTAATTCTGTGCTGTGCTGCTTTTGTGTACTACACACAGGGCACAGAACTATAGAGTTCTTTGGGGATCCATTTCTATTTAGCGTTTCTGTGTCTTCATGCAGGAACATGTTGCTATTCATTGAGATGGATTTTCTAATGATTCTACCTATTCTAGATCTTACTTTTAATAGCTTGACATTAAATGGAGAACACTACTTACAACTGTGGGGAATGGCTTTGGGCAATCACAAGCTCCATCTTATACAAATCTATTAATGGGGAAACATGAAAATGGCATCCTGAAACAGCCCATTAGGTGGACCTACACTGATGATAGCTTTGTGATCTGTGGCTATCCAAAGAAAAGCTTTGGATAATTAACAGAGCAATCCACCAGCCCACATTTGCACACTGGAGGTGGGGTTGCATGGGGCAATGGTGACCCTCCATTTAGACCTGCCTGGCCTTGCTAACCACACCCATTGGGGAAGATCTGCCAGCGAGGAGTACTCTAATGCGCTTGCCACAATGACAGGCAGGTGAAAGAATCTGCTGGGAACATTCCTGGCAGTGGTAGCCAGCAGAATCCTTCAAAGCATGGCATTGTGGGGGATGCCACAAGTTGCACAGTTGCTGCTGCATCCAATCCTCTCCCCAGGTCCACTGTTCCAAATCCCACATGTCCAGCAAGGAGACAGGTGTTTTCTTTCTACTGCAGCCTCTGCACTACTAGAAGTAGGCTTTGGTGTTTGCCTGCAGCTCAAGGGTGAGCTTGCAAACCATCCAAAGGCAAGAGCTGGCTTAGAGAACCCAGCTCTCCTCATTCCCTTATTGGCCCAAATGGCCTCAAGTGTTCCTGTCACCCCATCCCCCCAGGATTGGCAAACTCTCCAGTCCTTCTTCTGAAGGGTGAGAGGGAAACACACACTCACTTTAAAGGTGGGAGTGATAGAATCATAACCCCGATACCTTCACCCAAATAAAAATAGATCAGCCAGTTGCAAAGCATTTCAATTCAGATAATCACAGCCTCTCTGATTTATCAGTCATTGCAACTGAGATGACATTTAATTCAGTGACCTACTGGAAACAAGAGAAAACATCTGGGTCTGTTGACTCAACAGCTTACAAATGCATGGCCTCAACCTTAGAGGAAGTATCTGAATTACTCAGCTGCAGCAAATGCAACACATCCGAATATTCCATCCTTGGTGTCATATAACTTCCACTGTGATGACACAATCCTTTAATTCACAGCTGAAGAAGGTGGAAGCTGAAAGGTTTTGTTTAAGACTTTAATATCTCAATTTTGTTAGTCACGGTAATACAGTGATTAACTACACCGTTCTAGGATCCAGAGCAAATTTGTCTGAAATGCTGTTTTTGAGAGACTGAAAGTGTGTGAGAGAGTTATAGAACAGCCCTGTGAATGTGTATCTCACAATACAAATGCAACCTGTGTGGGCTGCACATAAAGAGAGAGTCCCAATTACCTGCCAAGACACACTGTACTTGGGTGCTGCTTTGCAATTAGTTTGGTGGATCGTTATAAGCTATACAAACCTGCTATAGTAGAAGCAAAAAATAAAAATAAAAAATAAGTATGACTTGAACATCCTATATTGAAAGGCAGGATATTTAAATGCATGTAATAAATAAATAGAAATAATTAAGTTTTACTAGGTAAGCAAGTTTTAGCAGAGGTTCCAGTTCAGATTTCTGGTGGAGTATTGGGATTTGGGTGAGGTGGCAAAATTCACACACCTGTTCTTGGCCATATTGTCCAAAGATATTGTAATTCCCAGACCATGCTTTAATATCTCCTGCTGAAACCCTTTAATGGGTATTGTGCTTATTAGAGTTGAGTCAAAGCCTGTTCTACAAATTCTCAAAACTTCACTTGCAAAATAGGCTTCCATTTGACTGCCTCTTTCGTGGGACATTTTAGGATTCTGTTTTGTAACTGAGGGTGTGGGACTGAGCTTCTTTTATAATTGTGAGGGGTGTGTGTGTTTCTTTCTTCCCATCAAAATTTTATCCAGTGCTCTTCAGCCTTTCAGGGTGCCTGTGCTTCATGAACTGGAAAAGCCACATGGGATGAGTTATCTCATGATGTCTTCTCCTGGGCTTTAAATAAGTGCAAGAAACTGGGAAGGGCAGCTACCAAGCACCTTAGGTGACTGCAATTGGCAATTTTGTTTAAGAGAAAGCCTTCCTTTCTTTAAAAGTAAAAAAAGAAGCTTCATTTAAAACAACAACAATATCCTCAGGTAATTAGTTGAGAGGAGGAGAGTATCTAATGTATTGTTTTGTTATAGGAAGGCTAATCAGGATTCCAGTCCAGATTCACCCAGACTGCAGTTCTCCATTAGCTCAAGTGGCTCATTGATCTCAACTGAACTTACATATAGACTGCTATATAGAAGCTTGCTCCCACATGTCACTTATAGCAGGGATGGGGCTGATGGGAGTTTGGAGTCCGGCAACTTTTGGAGGGCCACAGGTTCGCCATTCATCCCTTAAAGTTTCAGCTGCCTATGTAGCTGTGAGGGAACAACAAAACACTACTTTTCAAGGGTTTCAATATGACCATGTTCAAAGGCATGTCTGAATTTGATGGTGATTTGTGGCAATTTATTAGATTTATCACTTGCTCTTCCTCCTAAAAGAGATTGATGAATTTGATTGACCAAGTAGTTGGTTTTTTAATTTATTTTTTACTGAAATAAATCAAACAAATCAGGAGAAAAAATAGAAGTACATATGATTGACCAAATAGGAATGTGCTTATATGTATTGGTTTAGTCCTTCAACACTGTCACATTAAAAAACAAGCAAGCAAGCAAAAATCAAACCTGCTTTTTAGCCATTCCTAACTCCACTCCACTAAACCCTTGGCCTCAGCCATATAGCACTGAGAATACTGTCAGAGCCATGGATTAATTTTGTCATAAAAAAATAATAATCTCCCTGAGTCACTCTTTTTTACTAGCTCTGTTTCCCCCCTGCATTGCTATAAAAGAGAATGGATAGGGACACAGTTTTTAAAAAAACTTCTCTTTGCTGTGTTGTTCACCCACCTCCCTTTGCCCACATCTAAAGATAAAAACCAGAAAGATAAGTCAGGCATTGGCTGTACAGCTTGCTAAGCTTTGTTTGCAGGTTTTTGCTTTGAAAATTGATAGCTGGTATAAGCCTAGTGGTCGATTGTAAGAGGTGAGCCAGGAAGTTAGCAGCTCATCACCAATTCTTTATGGGTTGTACCCAACACTGAGTGAGTGCCATCCCTCTCATTTCTTGTCCTTGCCCCGTGTAGGTCCCAAATCTGCTCCATGTCTCCCCACCCACCCTCTGGATCAAATTTTAAGGTTGTACAGGGAGTGTGTTGGATAGTAAGATGAAGTTCCATTGTACGGTGGAAGTCTGTTGTACAAGCAAAATAGCAGTGCTTGTAATTCTGTATGTTTGTCTATTTAATTTCTCTTTTTAAAAAAGTTTTATTTTTTATTTACACTTATCTTTGTAGTGTAAGTTATGGTTATTGTACACAGAAAAGTGAGGTATTATTATTATTATTATTATTATTATTATTATTATTATTATTATTATTATTATAGCTAAATAGGGTTAGAATCCTATTCACGTTACCTAGGAGTAAGTTCCACTGAAGTTGATGGGACTTGCTTCTCAGCAGACATGTATAGGGCTGCAATGTTAGTTTGCTCCACATTTTAGCAAACCTTCCATCAAACAAACAATTTGGGGGAAATCTGGAGACAGTATTGGCACTATAGGAATTTGGATATGGCACCGGGCACAAGGCCTATGAGATACAATTCCAGTTGCCCCCTAAAGCAGCCTGCGAGAAGTGAGGTTACAGGGAACCAGCAGAGGGCCTTCTCAGTAGTGGTGCCCGCCCTGTGGAACGCCCTCCCAGAAGATGTCAAGGCAATAAACAACTATCTGACTTTTAGAAGACATCTGAATGCAGCCCTGTTTAGGGAAGTTTTTAATGTTTTAATATTTGGTGCCCTGCAGATATTTTGGACTGCAGAGCTCATTAGTCCCAATCTGTGCAGCCATGCTGGCTGGGGCTGATATGAATTGTAGTGCCAAGTGCCAGAAGGACACCAGGTAGATAGATGAAAGCTGCCCTAAATGATGCAGATTGCCTAGCAAAAATACCTGGAGGTTCAAAAGGATTGAGTGATTAGGTATGTCTTAAGTAAATGGCAAATCTGAACTACTGACAATGCATGATGCACCTCCAGAGGTAGGGAGATGCATACACACAAAGGTTGCTACAACCATGAAGGCCCTGTTTGGGTCACTGTCCATTGGGCATTGCCTAACAGTCAAGCCACCAGAAAAGCCCCCTCTGCAGATCTCAGTAGCCGGGTTGGTACATACTGGGAGGGCTACTTCTTCCAAAAAAAAGGGCCATATAAGTCAGCACCAACCCCTTGATTTAAGCTCAATGCAACTAGGCCATCAGTACAGGTTACAAAGAACTCTGATTTAGTGTATAACTCAATAACTGAGCATTCTGCATTGATCATTCTGATGGTCATTGGTAAGAGGATATATTAATTACATTTCACCCTCTACAGACCCACATGTGTGAGTTAACTAACAGGTGAAAACACACACACACACACACACACACACACACACACACACACTTCGTTTATCCTATTTGGATGAAACATATTGCTGTACTTTAGGCTGGGGTCTAGACCGTGGTTTAGTTTCATTTCAGTCCTCAGGGCGCAAGTGATGATTCTACCATTTTTTTCTTGGTTTTCTGGTGACTCTGGAAGTATACTAGTTCCAGTCTCACCATGTCCTATCATTATTTATTTATTCAATCATTTTCTGTTCCACCCTTCATCATAAATATCATCAGGGCCATTTATACAAGGTTACTGTCCAATCAAGCTGCAGCTTCCAACCTTGCTTGTGTGTTCTGAGTGGGATTAGTACTGACATGTGGGATCTGCAATGAAATGTTGCAGTGCATCCCCCATCCAAAAGGAGGGCTCCTGTTCAGAGTTCCAGTCAGTGATTCTCTTTAATAAGGGGTTTCTATTTCTACGTCCCCCTTACCACCAAGTTCAAACTTTTATGTTACATTTTACAATACTCACTCAGCATTCCCCGACCACCAAATAATCCTTACTGGGTTATGTTTGGGTGGAGGTTGCTCCTTCCCTCTTTTATTTCTTTTTGTAAAGATTTTACTATTGCAGGATCCCCAAGAATGCTGATTCTTCCTGCTTTTCTACTGACCATAATTCTGACAGCATTTGAGACTTGAATTTGCTTGTAGAAAGAGTGGGGTAGTCAATACAGAGAGAGTTTATGCTGCTATGCTTCCTTCTTCGAGCTATTTTACCCCTTCAATAAATCAAAGTACTCTTCTGTTTGGGGCTACAGACCAACCCTTAATTTATGTTAAATTAAATGAAGAATATTCTATCTGCCAATAATTGCTAGCCATGAAGTTAAGAGCATTACCTCAAGGCCATCTCCAAACGACTTTTGAGTGTTAGTAAGATGGGAGTTCAGGACACAGTCGTAACAATAACAGAATTTGAAAACATTAACCCACAGCCAATAACAGACTGTCACTGCAACTCCGTTAAAGGCAATAATTGATAGGAGATCTCTGGTGCCTCAAAGCAAAGTATAAATATTTCAGGAAGCTCTTTGACTGGCTTGTAATGAGAGCCCTCCAGATTTAAAAGTAAAACAAGGGACAATGTGAGGATATATCTTTCTCAACAAGGACAAACATCTTAGAGGATCTACAGTATATCTTAAGGAATCTTTGTGGAGGGGGTAATTAAAAGAAATGAGAAACGGGACTAAAATATATGGAATAAAGATGAACTCAAACTAGAAAAAGGAAGGAAGTTTTATGAGTTTCAGTATAGACATTTCAAGAGTTTTAGTAAGAAAACAACAACTAAGAGAAGCACATTTTTAGGAATGAGTTAGGGATGATTTAAATGCTTGTAATGCACCCTTGACATCTCCCACCCCCACTCCTTGGGGGAAAAGGGGTAAGGGGAGGGGTAATATGAAGTGGCGAAGCAGCTTAAACCTTTCCAACCTTCTCATTCCAAAAGTCAAAATCAAACTTTTCCTCCCAGTCACAGGCAGGATTCCAAATGGTTACTATAGTGAACTAAGGGGCATTTCATACTGAAACATTTTTTTCTGCAATAACAATGTCTACACTATCATAAACATTACAGATTCTTACTAGGGAAATTGCCCTCAAATGTATCAGCCCTTCACAAGTACTATTCATTCCTCCTCCTCCTATATACTTTTCATCGTAACAACTGAGTTCCTATTCCAATCTTTGCTGTTGCCATCCCTCTGTCTCAAGAAACAATGGAGTGTTCTTCCAGAAATGAAGTCAAATCGCTGGAAAATCACAGTGCCTGCTGTGGCTGCAGAGAGCAGTAGCTTGTAACTGCTGCCTCCCATGTGTGTTAGTGGCACTGATATTAGCTCTGTGGCACACAAACCTGGATAATGTGTTTGGAGGTCCTGGACAGTGCAGATGACAGGACCCCACCCCCTCAGCCTCACTGGTATGGTCCAAAGGAAAGCAGAGCAATACATTTGGCCCCAGCTTGGCTGCAGGAGTTGATGGACGGAGGTGTACAAGATGTCATCTAACCATCTTAGGGACTCCACTCTGGATTTGTGTAGGGTTTACTCCTTAGCCTTTTCTTCTCCAAAGATATCGCACATGGCAGGTTTACTCCCAAAGCTTTTCTCATGAATGGGTATAGCTGCAAGGCAGCAGAGGTTTTGGTTCAGAGTTTTCCTTCTCCTAGATGGGCTACCTTCCCAAGTTGACGAGTCCTATCTGCCCCTCACTTCCCTCTGCAGCGCATGCAGAAACTGCTGTCTTCACCGTTGGATCCACTATCGGTCTTGTCTGCTCAATCCACTGGAGTTTGCCTTCACATGCAAGGGAAGTATTTAAGTCACTGAGGGTTTGAGATCCATCGGCTAATCTCACCTGATTTAGCTAACCAGATAAAGCCATTTCCTGGGGTGTGGCTGCTGTCACAAGCTTCTAGGAACCAGAGGTGAGCGCTGAGTGCAGAGTGGAGACCAAAGGTGGGCAAACTACTCCAGAAGCAGCACAACATGGGCCTACCAGAGGTACTACCCCTCCCCTAACATTCCGTACTCCCAAGTCTTTGTACACTCTATAACAGGCATAGACAAACTCCAACCCTCCAGATGTTTGGAACTACAATTCTCATCATCCCTGACCACTGGTCCTGTTAGCTAGGGATGATGGGAGTTGTAGTCCCAAACATCTGGAGGGCCAGAGTTTGCCTATGCCTGCTCTATAATTAAGCGCACAGACACCAATAGAGCAAGGAGAGGAAGATGGGAGCAAGATTAAACCATGGAAGTATATACATTTTGCTAAGTTACATGTATTTAGGCTTATTTTCAATAGGAGATTAAGACTGGTGTTTCATTAAAAAGCCAGGTTTTGATAAGGAATTTGAAGGGAAAGAGAGGCAGAGTCTTGGTCTTGTCTGACACAGGACATCTCTCCTACTGCCCACCCAAATTCACTAATAATTTAATTGATTTCTATACATTACATAAATGAAGCCGATCTCAGATGTCATTTGCTTGGGTATCTTTAAGATAGGCAGGGCTAAAAAGGGCATGCAGAAGAAAAATGACACTTCTGCCATCGCTCTCGGGAGCAAGGAGGGAGAAGTCACCGGTGCATTATTCCATCGTTTGTGATAAATTAACCCTGACATGCCGCCAAACTTATGTGTATTAATAAGTTTCTCCTACTGATCCCCAGTGGCAGTCAGATGGGTTCATTGGTAGATTGTGGTGGACACTTAAATGTCTGAGCTGGGCAAGTGGAGATGAGCTGTCATAAATTATTAGCTCTGCTGAAGGAACAGTGCCAGGAAGTATCTGGCTGATGACTTAAGAGACACCTAGTAAGCAAAATCAAAGCCCTGCTTGCTTGGCAAATTGTGGAGCCATGCTAAGAAGTGTCTAAACATGGGGAGTGACCGGTGTAAGATGCTACAGGATCTCTGCAACTGGGGATTAAAAAGCTCTTCATCATTAATGACTTTAGATTAAAGCTCATAAACAAGATGCTTCCAAATTACAAGACGAACATATTTCCTTCCAGGCAAGTGTGTGTGTGCCCCTCAAGGTAATTGACAGAGCTGATTAACTTCTGGTGGCTGTGAGAAAGACTTCATGATGCTGGCAACCTGCATCTCTTTCAACTGCTGTGTATCTCGGTTTAAAGGGAGGATTTCTATTGACAATCATCCAGTCCACTGCTTAACTGCTAAGGGACAGAGTGGAATGGGTGTAAGAAGAGACATTGAAGTGGAATGGGGCAATTGATTGATTGCTTTTGCATCTGAGCCCTCTGTTGCACACACAGAGTAATCAGCAGGGTGTTACCCTTGATCTGCCAGTAAATGGTAACAGAGGTGCTCTTGGTTCCACAAGGCCGTACTCCTTGTGTCTTAGGTCCCATCAGCACTATACATTTAAAGCAGTATTGTACTACTTTAAACAGTCACAGCTTCCCCCCAAGGAGTCCTGGGAACTGTAGTCTGTTAAGAGTACTGAGAATTGTTAGGAGACCTCTGTTCCCCTATTTCCAGAGAGGTTCAAAAATCAATCCTGCATCCCAGAAAATTCTTGTAGGGTAAACTGATATAGGAAGAGTATACTTATGTGCTAAGGAAAAGACACTAAGAGGGCAGCATGAAAAGGACACCATGAGTCCTTCAATCCCAACTTTGCCCTCCCTGAGCAGATTTGCCAGGCTGGAATCTGATCAGATCCCAGCTTCGCAAAGCAGCTAGGGATTGGTGTTGCTTCGGTAGCATTGGTGGCAAGGGCTGGGTTGACACGCGGTGGGCTCCTTTTGCCCTCTTCATCCTATGCCCCGCCCCAGCACATGTGCGCCCCATGCACCATGGGCATATGCTCTGCCACTGCTGTACAGTGAGGACTCAGGGCTTTCCTGATAATAGTAATAATAACAGCAACAGCAACAACAACTACAATGATAAAAAATAGTTTCAGTTTGATCACAACTATTTATTCCCGATCAGCCTTATGAAATTAAATAAGACTGTTTCAGAGGAAAGCACTTAAGCAATGCAGCCTTTCATTATGGAAAGTATTTTGTATGACAGTAGGCTGGGCATTTGGGAACAACTAAGTAATTTTGTTTTGATGTGTATGTTAATGTTTCTGCTTAAAATCAATAATTGCTTAGCACACTTTCTGGCTAAGATTTCCAAAATTGATTTCCAAGGTAAATTTGCATTTCATAATAAATGTGACGCTTTCCCTAACACTATCAGTCATTCTTTTCCCCGGGGGACATCCTACCTACAGTGCAAAGATCCTTTTGCTATTCTTGATGAGTGAAAGCTTAAATCATCAGTGCTTGGTATGTTGAATTGCTGGTGCATATATTTACAAAATATCAAAATAAGCTGCTGATAGTTTGTGCAGTTCTTGGTTAATATTATACTAGGCAAGTTCAACTAATGTTTTATAATGGCATGCAACGTAGCTGATTCCTAAACACATTTTACTGAGAAGTCAATTTTGTGACAGTGCATGACTGATACTGTACGTGACTGAGGTTTGCTCATAATTCCTTCTGTCCATGATCAATGAGTGTCTCTTTGTATGTGTTTGGGAGCGGGAGACTCTGAAGTAATTTCTGTCATTCTCATAGCCATTTCCAGTGTAAAACAGTTAAAGGACACTTCAAAACTTACATTCTTGTAAGAATCTAAGCATATAAAGTTTGAATATGACAAGTATGTTTGTAAACACTTGTCTCATGAAAATTCACATATCAGAGAGCTGGGGTTTGCTGCTAGCCCTTGAGGTGTGTAGACTCTGAGGCAATAGCAAACCTGATGTTTGGAATATGATCCCATGAATATGTACTTGCCCTTTATGCCTTGCATCCTGATCTTAAACATGTTTCTTCCATGGAAGCCCCAGCTGTGATTTATTGTTTTTACTATTGGTTATTTATTGTTTTTACTGCTCTTATTTTCTTGCTTAGAAATCACCTTTCTCTTCATATCCCCAAATAAATGTCTATAGTCACTAAACACACGCAGAGCATATTGAAAAGAGCTGGACAAATTGTAAGGCTGTGGTTGGCATCATAATTTTGTGTAGGCTCATCAGAGATTTTCCTTTCTTCCCTCTCTGCTTGAATTTAAATTCACACTGAATGTGCTTCCCTCTTTCTCTTTGACATGGGCTCTGCCAATGGTGAATTATGACTAAATACCAAAGCATTATTTAATGCAGCCTAGAAAGAAAGTAGTGAATGATAGCCTATTACCACTTTACACCAAAGATCATTCTCTAAGTTCCAAGGCTGTTCTCTTAGCCATGCCAGGAAAAAATTACACAGGCACTACTAGTTTTTATAACCCCCTTCGGCAATGTGGGAGCTATAAACATGATGGGAATGAAGTCTCACCATGTGTATCTAATAACACCAAGGAGAGGAACTAGAGTCAGTGCTGACACAGCGTTCGACTTGTATTAAAGATTTAACATATTACCTCCCTATCTTTTGGTGCGTCTTCTGTGGCCTTTATAAAGGAGAAGGAGACATGGCTAAACCAAGACACGTGTGTTCGTCTGTGCCTGGTTTTATCATGCATAACACAAACAGCATATTCATATCTTCCCACCACTACCATCTCAAAAGAATCAGAAGCAGGCAAAATAGTGGGGGGGAAACCAGAACGACAAAGAGAATTTGTAGAAGCTAAAAGTTAAGAAGTGTGTTTTCTGACTGAAGGTGGGGCATTGGGCTAAAAATGAGGCTACCATATTCTCCACAAATGTGTACTACTGCAGAAAACTCTAGCTCTCAGTTTGCCTCCAATTTGAAACACATTTGTTGTGCAAGGAAAAAAATAAATGGTTTAAGGACCAGTTTCTAAACCCTCCAACATTCCTTGGATGAAAATAGGGACATTTCTCACCCCCACAACTGATTCTCTTTGACACCCCTCCCCTGCAGACCATTTCCTATCAAAAGAAGAGCGAGCGCCACTCCCCCACTACAGGACACAACACACACACCCTCCACTGTCCTGAGAAAACCCCTCAATCCAAACTTTATTTTATTCTTTGGTAGATTTACAAAAAAAAGAAAAACACACACCAATAAATAAATTTTAGAAAGGGGAAAGATTAGATGTGGAAGGAAAAAGCATTTTAAATTTTATTTTATTTTTTTAAATCAAGAATCCTTGCACTCCACTCCCCCCTTTCTTCCCACCCAGGATGGCCCTGCCCTCTGCCTGCCTCTCAGAGCCAATGCATCTTGCAGGGCTGGGCTGAGCCTCAGTGGTAGCAGACTCTTCTCTTCCTCCTCACCCGCACTCCAGCAGCTGCTATGAGCTGCTCAAGGGAGGAGGCTGGCAGCAGCGGCCATGGAGAGGCCATGGAGAGGCAACAGGGGGCTCCCTCGCCACTGCTGCTTGGCAAGTGCCAGGTCCTCCTCCTCCCCCGAGCTTGGCAGCGGAAGTACTGTTGGGGAAAAGAGGGACATTCTGGGATCAAATCAGAAGCTGGGGTGGCTTTTGTGATTCTGGGACTGTCCCTGGAAAATCGAGACACTTGGAGCCTATGGGTTTCTGCTGTGTATGCCTGTAGCTGAATGCCATTTCCCTAGACAGAACATATATCCATATAGGAAAACTGTCTTGTGTGAAGAGGTCATTAGAGAGCAAGTTATGGGATTGTTGTTTCTTTATCAAACCTTCATAGATTGATATTTTATTTACTCTTCTAGGTATCTGAAACACTAAAGACAACTTAAAAGTGAGCTCTTATTTCCCTCCCATAATAGGCACCAAAAGAATATGTTCCTCAGATGCCTGAGCACATGATTTTATGCCTAATTTGAATGTTCAGTGACTGAAAATAAGTTGATCATATAATTACAAGTGAAAATGGTCCATTACCCTCATAATTTTCCATTATGGAAGCATACCGGCATGACTTGTCTGTACTGTTGGAGCAGCTTTTCAAACATAGTATGGCCACTCAGGCAGTTTTGAGAGGCTGAAATACACAAATGGATGCATACCACAAAACTCTGAAGTTCTTATTTATCATCATCAACAACAACAACAACAACAACAACAACAACAAAATAAACTAGCTGGTGCAAACTGTACCCCTTTGAAATCAATGCTGGAAAATGGCTATTGATTTCTGTGGATATGGAATTGATCCACTATTAACTTTTGTTTCAGCAATCAAGTTCTAGAGTAAATTCATTGATTTGTCATGTTTGTATTCTGGTCCTCCTCTCATCTCAGGTAGCATAGGTGCAGCTTTCTCATTTTATGTTCACAATAAACCTATTGTTGAGAGAGAGAGAAACAGACAAGATAAGACACTTGAAACACAAAAGAATTTAATGGATGAATGGAGCTTTGAGCCCACATTCTCCTACCTAGCAATCTAATGGTCTGACTCTATGCATGTTTTATGCATAAAGACATTCACAATGGGTGCCCTATTGGTCTATGGCACCAGCCCAATGCACAATCTTAACCAGTAGGGTACACAATGGCCCTAGTAAAGAGCAACAAGACATGGATGAATCTATCAATTGTTGTTACTCTTGTTTCTCATTTTTCCAATCTTTCCAAGTTCAACCACCTACAAATCCACCTAATAGTTACCCCATCAAGCCCACATTTTACAAGCTTATCTACAAGAATTTCATGGGGGACTTTGTCAAAAGCCACCTAACAGTTATCTCGTCCAGTCCTTCATTATACCAGAGTTGTGGACACTTTGCACCAACCTACCTGGAGGTGCAGTGTTTGCTAAACGGGTTCCTAGTAAGGACTGGGGAGACATGTGCTCACATTTTAATGCAAACATACCTGATACATACTTCCTGGATGCAGTTATACTTTAGAATGCATATAGCTCCAAATTTTGTAATGAGGTTCTCATACCAAAAATGTGCATATTAGAGGAAAGTTTGCACAAAATGCATATATTACTGAAAATGATGTAGAATGCATTATATTAAGGGAGATTGCTTGAACAATGTGTGTATTGAACAAAATGTGTTTTAAGTGTATCTATTGGGATAAATTAGTAAAAAGATAGGTATGAATTTTCATATGGACATCTTTAAAAATATAAACTGATGCAGAAATGGATCATTGTCGCTGAAGAGAGAATCAAGATTCAGTCACCACAATTTAAGGAGGATATTGACAAGCTATGTGTGCAAGGAATGTGTGAGAACAGGGCAACCAAGATGATCAAGGGTTTAGAAAGAAAGCCTTATGGGGAACAGTGAAACGGTTCAGGGAATTTGGCATGCTTAACCTAGTAAAGAGGAGCCTGCGAGGAGATATGATAGCCACCTTCAAATATCTAAAGGGCTGTCACATGGAGCAAGCTTGTTTTTTCTGCTCCAGAGGATAGGACCCAAAGCAATAGATTCAAGTTGCAAGAAAGGCAATGGAACGGACTCCCATGAGAGGTGATGGACTCTCCTTCCTTGGAAGCTTTTAAGCAGAGGTTGAATGGCCATCTGTCATGGATGCTTTAGTTGAGATTCCTGCATTGAAGGGAGCTCTGAAGGAGATGTGAAAGATGCATGGCATCCTCAACCCTCCTCTTGTCCTCCTAGGTTCTTTCAGCCTACTCCCACACAGGATGCAGTAGGGCAATGGTAATGCTGACTAAGTAGACTTCTAAATCATAGATGAGACGCTTTCTGTTGTTTTCTTTGAGACAACCTGCATTCCAAACTTAGCTTGTTCTATATTAATGGTAGTATATTAATTAGGTTGTTATCCAGTCAGCAAACTGAATCACCCTGCTATGAAATCTTAATTCCATGTAGTTGTTGTCTGTATTTATTAAGCCTCACTGCAAAGGGAAAAGAGCATGGGGAAATCAGTTTTACTGGTGACATGCTGCACCAAAAAGAGTCAAAGCTTGTAACCCGCTTCACATTCAGAATTACTGCAGGCTGCCTTATATTGTCAGTTCTTTCATCTATCTAGCTCAATGTTGCTGTGAGTGGCTGGCCAGGGTTTCAGAGGATAGTGTCTCTCTCTTGGCTCTCCCTGGAGCTTCTGGAGATCAACCCTGGGGCCTTGGGCACACAAAACATGTGTTCTCCACCTGAGTTATGGACCAATATCTGGATTTCATTGCAGTGGCGTAGCGTGGGGGGTGCAGGGGGGGCCGGCTGCACCGGGCGCAACATCTGGGGTTAGGGCAAATCCACAGGTTAGGGGGCGCAAATCCACCGGTTAGGGGGCGCAAATCCACGGGTTAGGGGGCGCAAATTACTTGCCTTGCCCCGGGTGCTGACAACCCACGCTACGCCACTGTTTCATTGTTCCACTTGTGGATTTGGTGAGGAAATTGAACTGAAACTCAGTGGTATGCTTTTGTTTTGGCAAGACTTGTACAACAATCTCTTGTACAACATCCAGGATGTAAAATGCACAACCTCTTGCATAAGACCTCATGAAATACCTTGCACATCTCAAGATTTGTGCTAACACAAGAGCTCAATATACTTGCTTGCACTAAGTCCCATTTTCTGTTGGATCTTCCAATAGCTCCTATTCAACAGTCTGTAGAACAGCACTATCAACAGAATTTCTTCCACTACCATATCACTGGTACCCACCCATAGTCTAGTTAACTGCCCAAAGTTTCCTAGATTGTATATCAATATTTTCCTGCTTAACAATCTTCCTCTTCATTGTTCTGTCAAGTCCATAGAGACCACAGTTTGTTCCCTCACTCTGGTCCTACTTGAAGTTGTCCAGGGTGGACTGGATGGACAATTTCTTCCCTTTAGCTGTCCTCAGCCATCAGAAGTAAAGCTGGGTAGGACCAGAAACTGGCCTTTTCAGTAGTGGCACCCTGTCTCTAAAGCTTCCCCCCTAGAGAGATTCCCCTGCTGCCGTCATGGTTCTCTGTTTGTTGCTCTTGGCTGTGAGTCCTGGAAGACCTGCTTCCTGCCTTGCAGGCCTTTTTCTACCTTGCCTGGGAGGCTGGGTCCCTGACTGACTCCAGCTACAAAAACTGAGGCTGCTGAACAGAATCTTGGGCTGAGGTATTGTGGGTTGTTATTTTTTGGTGGGCGGGTTGTTGCTGTTAATTTTTTGTACAGTGGTACCTCAAGTTACATACGCTTCAGGATACAGATGCTTCAGGTTACAGACTCTGCAAACCCAGAAATAGTACCTCAGGCTAAGAATTTTGCTTCATGAGAACAGAAATCGCATGGCAGCGGCGTGGCGGCAGTGGGAGGCCCCATTAGCTAAAGTGGTACCTCAGGTTAAGAACAGTTTCAGGTTAAGAACGGACCTCCAGAACAAATTAAGTTCTTAACCCGAGGTTCCACTGTATCTTCATTTTAGGTTTTATGATTTATGTGGATTTGTTCATTTTGGTTGTGCACTTTTTGATTTTTAGTTTACTGTTTATGACTACTTTTGTAATGTTTGTAGTTATGTAATTTTTTATATGTTGTAAGCCACCTTGAGCATGGTTTTAACTTGGGAGAGGTGGCATATAAATAAAATGAATGAATGAAAGAATGAAAGAAAGAAAGAAAAACTTTTGAATTTCTCCTCTTAGATCCATCTGTTTTAAATGAATTAAACTCTGAAATTTTTATCTACTCTATTGTGTCATATTTTAAATTTTAAACTATTGTGAGCATCCTTTGGAACCCTGTTGATGGAAAGTCAGGGTGTTATCTTGCAGACAGGAAGGAAAGAATCCCCACTCCACATGTTCAATGTGCAATGCAAGAATCTTGTGCCCAAAATGGGGCTCAAACCCATGACTCTGAAATTAAGAGTCTCATGCTCTATCAACTGAGCTATTATCAGATGCACTTCTTTCTAGTGCTGATTTCAGTTTTAATGGCAGAAACAGCAACCTTGTATTTTTAAGCCCTGAGAACGATTTACCACCATTCATATAGATACAGTAGATCATACATCAAGGAGAAAGGTTATATAAGTGACAATGTGCAATTTTCTATAACAATAATATACCTTAATGTATAAAAGGCAAGTAAACAGTAAAAACTCTCATTTCCCATAAGCTGAAACAAGTACAAAGGGGTTAATGTGTGGGTGTGTATGTGTGTGTTTGCACACACAGACATGTGCATGTGTTTATCCTGATGTGCCTGGAGACAATTTTTCAGTGTATTCATGTCAACTGTGCTTCAAGCAGAATCACTGATCAAAACCATCCATCTTGGGTCTTAATTAAATAGCCCTAGAGAATGGAGTACCACAGGGGGCAAAGTCATGGTGAAAACTGTAATTATTTCCTGGAGATATTGATTTTCCACTAATGATTTTAAATGGTGCATAGTTCTGCATCTAATCATCTTGCCTGGGATGTCAGGTGGTGATTTGAAACTTCTGGTCCAAGTGAGACAGGCCTGTTTGAACAATTTCCCATGTATATATTTCACCTATTAAAAAGTTCAGGGAAAAGTGGTCATCTTGTATTGAATAAAAAAGTTTGAATCCTCTTGGGTATCTTAAATGAGGAACCAAAGAAGCCACTCGGTGTGATTTCAGCTATTTTACTGGGGGAGGAATATTTGTACGGTGAATAGCACATTTGGCGCTAAATAAATCAGAGCCTTGATGCATTCATAACCCTCAACTGCCCCACATTTGCCAGGACCACTACAGAAACAATTAACCTATCACAGATTCTTCCTTTGCCCTGAGATATCCCAATTTAAGCTGTTCTAAAAGGGGTAATGGGCTTGTTGCTAGTTTGCAGTTTTAGCCTAGCTGCAATTTTGCCCATTGCCCCTTTAAGAATCACTTGGCTACCTGTCTTCTGTCCTCATCCATGGATAGATTATGCAGAAGGGAAGTCCCCAGGTGTTTGGAGCCTGCAACATCCAGTAGGATGCTGGGAGGCTGAAAGTATTGGTGCTTTCTTCCCTTCCCTCCCCTACATCTCCCCTACTCTCTCCAAATTCACCTCTTTCTGCTTTTTGTACCCAAACAATAAATAATAATAATAATAATAATAATAATAATAATAATAATAATAATAATAATAATAATAAACAGCTCCCCTCCCTTCCTAAACAATTCCCACTCACCACCAATTCAAAGCTGATGTCATATTTTCACAGGAATCATATAACAATGGGGATGAGAAACACTGAGATGTGTAAAACTTGGAGTAACATTTTCCTCAGGAACTTTTAGGAAGAAGAGAGAGAGAGAGCAATTAAAAATCCGCTTTATTGAACTTCTCCAGCCCTATGGAACAGGTCCCCATTTTAGCATGGTGGTTTGGAATTGGCATTCTGGTGGAACATGAACTTCCTCAGGAAATAGAAACATATTCTATTACTAACTCCATCTCTGCTGCCTAGTTACTAAAGAAAATTCCTATCTCATTATCAATCAATCTTTATTACGGTCCAGAGACCCAACAAATCGTTACAAAGCAATACACAATTCATAGAGCCTACCTCCAGGTTAAACAAGCATTTTGTTCAGAATATAGGGATCATTGGTTCTTGCAACCACCGATAGAAACTTTGCCACTGCTAATGTTCTAGCGTTTGTCCGGTCTTCCAATAGGAACCTGACATAGTGAGCCTCTGATTTTCCCGGGAAAGGTACCAGCAAGGGTAATATCAGTTCAGCCCTGGCTTGCTCATATTTTGCACAGTGCAACAAAATATGTTTTATGGAATTGATGTCTTGAGCACACGAGCAAAGTCTGTCCTGGTGGGGAACTCCTCTCAACCTGCCATCTAATACTGCGGAAGGAAGGATGTGAGGGCGATCTGGCTGTGACATCTGTCACCCCATTGATCGCCAGGGTTGATTTGGCTGATCTGGCTGGCTAGGCGAGTGTCCCTTCCTCCCTCACCGCTCCATGTGCGTCCCTCCCAAAGCTGTGCGGTCGGTGGAAGAGGACGACCATCCAAGATAGAAGGAGTGTACCATTCTTTGGTCAAGGGTATACGATAGCTACGCTCCCCTGCTAGAACCTCCAAATCAGCTCAAGGTCCATTTGTAGGAGAACGTAGGGTAGTCAAGCTATCTCATTATTTTCTCTGGATATTAGAAATAAGAAATTTTTCCATGTTCAGCTCAGATTCCTTGGAATTTCATTCTCTTTCTGTCTCTTGCTTCTCTCTCTCTTTTCCCCTGAAACTCTCTGCATTTAGCTCAAGTTAACACTCCTCTGCCATTCTCAGTAATCATCACTACAGATTACTAATGGCACAGCCTCCCTTTGTGCTTTGCCCTTTGTGGCTCGTTACTTTTAATTTTACCTGGAACATCTGCAAAAAAATGGCCAGTGGCAATTTCACTGCAAACTCGTGTTTCCTCACTTAGAAATGAACCTGATGCCTGTAAAGGTTCTTAAAAAGATGGGAAATGCAGTCAAATCTCAGGATCTGAATCCAAAGATTCTGAGTACATTTGGGTATCACACTGAATGGGTATATTGTTGCAGCAAAAACACAATGTATCTACTAGTTTATATGGTGCCAGAAGATTCCTTGGTTGCTCATAGATTATCTGTTTATTGAGCATTTACCCTGATTTGAAGTTTGTGGGTAGGTTGGAGGAACACAGAGAAAAGTGGATTTCCTTCTGTTCATGTGTTAGACGCCCCCCCCCCCCCCCACTGCAGCATGGCCTCTTACTGTGAAAGCTATTTGCCTTAGTTCTCTACAAGGAGTGTTGTTGATTTCTAACATAGACACATTATACATAAATAGAGACATATATTGCTTTACAATATGTACATTTACATATTTAATGCTGTATGAATAGAAGCACCTCTTCCCTTTTCTTGTTTCTGGAGTGTTGTATCTCTTTTGCTACCTGTGAATTTTATCTTTCATCCTTAACGTACTAATCTTTTTGTCAAATGAGAACCATCTGGATTTGACTGCCCATTTTTGATCACTCAAAACCCTCATTTAAAAGGGGGAAATTCCTAACCTTCCTTCACAAAAAAAAAGTTTCTTTGACTTATAGCTAAACTGTCCCTCCCTGAGTGAGGGACCTGAGACAGGATAACAAAGTTTTTAATGAATTGAGAAAACAATGTATCCAGAGGGGCAGCAACCCCGCTTGTTGTTGTTGTTTAGTCGTTTAGTCGTGTCCGACTCTTCATGACCCCATGGACCAGAGCACGCCCGGCACTTCTGTCCTCCACTGCCTCCCGCAGTTTGGTCAAACTCATGCTGGTAGCTTCGAGAACACCATCCAACCATCTCGTCCTCTGTCGTCCCCTTCTCCTTGTGCCCTCCATCTTTCCCAACATCAGGGTCTTTTCCAGGGAGTCTTGGGACTCTCAAGAGTCTCCTCCAGCACCATAATTCAAAAGCATCAATTCTTCAGCGATCAGCCTTCTTTATGGTCCAGCTCTCACTTCCATACAACACTACTGGGAAAACCATAGCTTTAACTATACAGACCTTTGTTGGCAAGGTGATGTCTCTGCTTTTTAAGATGCTGTCTAGGTTTGTCATTGCTTTTCTCCCTAGAAGCAGGCGACTTTTAATTTCGTGGCTGCTGTCACCATCTGCAGTGATCATGGAGCCCAATAAATTAAAACCTCTCACTGCCTCCATTTCTTCCCCTTCTATTTGCCAGGAGGTGATGGGCCCAGTGGCCATGATCTTCGTTTTTTTGATGTTGAGCTTCAGACCATATTTTGTGCTCTTCTCTTTCACCCTCAATAAAAGGTTCTTTAATTCCTCCTCACTTTCTGCCATCAAGGTTGTGTCATCTGCATATCTGAGGTTGTTGATATTTCTTCCGGCAATCTTAATTCCAGCTTGGAATTCATCCAGCCCAGCCTTTCACATGATGAATTCTGCATATAATTTAAATAAGCAGGGAGACAATATACAGCCTTGCCGTACTCCTTTCCCAATTTTGAACCAATCAGTTGTTCCATATCCACAACCCCGCTTACCTTGGAGCAAACCCCATTGAATTCAGTGGGATTTACTTCTGAGTATACATGGTTAGAGTTGCAACCATACATGTTTTTTTAATGGGCCACTAGCTACTTAATTTTGAAAGAGAACACAAAGAGAAGGTATCACAGAGAAGAGCTACAGGAGACATGAGGCTGAAAAGGAGTCCTCCAGCTGTGGTAAAGAAGGAGAAAAAACAACAACAGAGAAAAAGAGTGAGCATCAAGATCCAGACTCTGCAGTGAAGTCTGGGAAAAGTCATTAATGTGTATATGTGTATTTGGGGTGGCGCTGTGGTCTAAACCACAGAGCCTAGGGCTTGCCGATCAGAAGGTTGGAGGTTCAAATCCCCATGACGGGATGAGCTCCCATTGCTCAATCCCTGCTCCTGCCAACCTAGCAGCTTGAAAGCACATCAAAGTGTAAGTAGATAAATAGGTACCGCTCCAGCGGGAAGGTAAACAGCATTTCCATGCACTGCTCTGGTTCGCCAGGAGCAGCCTAGTCATGCTGGCCACATGACCCAGAAGCTGTCTGTGGAGAAACCCCAGCGCCCTCAGCCAGTAAAGCGAGATGAGTGCTGCAACCCCAGAGTCGTCTGCGACTCAACTTAACAGTCAGGGGTTCCTTTACCTTTACCTTACTCTTTGCTATATCCTAAGGAAATATAAAGAGTTCTCCTGGACCAGACCAAAGACCCATCTAGTCCAGCATCCTCTTTTCACAGTGGCCAACCTGATGCTTTTGGGGAAGCCCACAAACAGGACCAGAATGCTCACCCTGCTTGTGATTCCCAGTACTGGTATTCAGAGACTTGCTGCCTCTGACTAGTAATCACTAATAGTCTATCTTCCATGAATTTGTAAGTCGGTTGTTCCCCAGGTTGACATGACCAGGAGCCTGTGGGCTACTGACGCCATGTTCTGGCACTCCTGTGGCCTTAAACACAACATGCACTTGTTTTAATATTTGTGAATCCAATTTGATACTAGTAGCACACTGAAAAGTATTTCTAAGCATCCCATCCCAGAAATACCAATTTTGTCAACTGTCTTTTTTAAAAAGATTTCTGCTTGGGCTAACGTTTTTTTTTCCTTTGTCCAAGCTAGGGAATTGAAAGTTCTGAGGTGGGTCAAAAGAGATTGCACATATGAAAGGCAACATCATAGACCCCAAGGGCTAATTGTGCATGACACACAAAAGATAATTTCTTCTTTTCCTACTGTTAATGTTTTGAGCTTGTGCATGCGTGGCAGTTTCCTTTAAAAAACTAAAATCTCAGTAGACGCATATGAGACACTTCAATATTTCATGGACCATTAACCTTCTCTGTAGTTGCTGGCATAAAGCTGCTAAATACGAATTAGGATCACTGTGGTTTTAACCCATGAATTATTGATTCAAGCAACTCTGGGAGTTTTTGAACATTTAGAATGTAAGATACTCTGTGTGGATTGTAAGAGCACATCATACAACTATTTCAGTCTGTATAACTTGAATATATATATATAGTGTGTGTGTGTGTGTGTGTCTCAGTGTTGTTTGATGGAAGGAGTCTTCTTGTGATAGAACAAGTATTCGTCTGATCAAGGAAACCAAGAGAAGGAGTCTTCCTGCTTAAAAATTTGATAGATCAGCATGAGGTTATTCTTTGCTGTGCATTGATCTTCATAATCCTTGCAACAGTGGTAGTGAACTTGTATTACTAAGCTCTATAAGCCTGACGCAAGGTTTCTAAAGAACACAACTACAGCAGAACTCAAGGAGCTTCCTGTGGGGACATTACAGCAGCCTACGTAGCCTTGCCAACGTTTAGGAATTTTAAATTGCTTTTAAATGGCACAATAAGCTCTCTCAAACTTGAGCACTATTGTGGTGAAGTTCTCATCTTTACAGAAATGTAAAACCAAAATAATGTTAAGAGGATCATAAAAGGGTGATGTGGGGGCTTGAGCTGTGTTCCTCCCCAAAAGTGAAATTGCATACACTATCCGATAGTTTGGGGCCATCAAACTTTTTGCTCCCTTGGTCACATTTGCCAACTTGAGAAACTGTCATAGGCACCACGACATCACACAATGCAACCTAGTCTATTGGCTACAGTAGAATCCTCCATACAAGCCTAATTTCAGTGGGAGTCATGGTTCCTGTGGACATCAGAGAAGCTTCTGTGGATACATGGGCACTATCAGGGCCTTTCTTCTAGGAAAAAAAGGTGTCATGAAGTTGTTACAGTAAGTGCCAAACTTTTAGCTAGTGCTTTTCTGCAGAGCAGTTTATAAACATGAGGCCATTTCAGGTACCCTCAAATCTGACCTGGGGTACCCTCAAATCTGACCTGGGGAGAACCCAAAGGACAGATTTGGGAGGCACATGGTGGGAGAAAAGGTTATATGGTACAAGCAGAAGTCCTTGTGAGAATGAGACAACTTCATTGGCTATGCCGCATGATGAATAAATAAGACAACTGCCCATAGGAGAAGAAGAAACAGCAACGGAAAGTAGAACAGCCCCCAAAATCCTTGTGCAGAAGGGAAGCCTTAGCGAGCTGCTTTGAATGTCTTTTTACATTTATGCTCCAGCAGTTTAGTTCAGGAAGGTGATAGCTGACAGGAGTTCAATATCTCACAGTAATAGACAGACTATCCTATATTGAATGGATCAATGCCTTGATTAAATGCTGTAGATGCAAGCCAGTTGGGCTGATCAAACCTGTTTGCTACTATTGATGTTCTTCTGCAACCTGCTGAACCATTTGGTCAACAAAACAGAGTGGTGTGTTACAGCGCGACAATTACAGGCAGCTCATTTGGTAATAGATTCACCCAGAGAAGCTGGTGTTGCTGTTTTCAAACAGCACAATTGGAACGCTCCACTCCAGTGGCTTCACAGAATCACTTAGGGACTTCAGGACAATTTGGCTTAACATCTAACAGAAGAGACACATTTTCGAGCGCATCCACTTGACTGGTCTTGAAACAGCTTAGATGGAAAATCTGTAGCTTGGATTTTGAATTCTGGTGGGTTTTTTTTCCTTCCCCTATCAAAGCCCATGCAAGGGATTGAGATATAAGCTTTTTGCAGGGTGGGGTGGGGTGGGGTGGGGTGATTGAAGAAATGAGCCTTCAGTGAAATCCTAAAGAAGGCCTACTCAGAAGTAACCCTTATAGAGTAGGCGTCTAGAGAAGCATACATACGATTCCAGCCTTAGTCTCTCTGATCAGAGACGCACCCCCTCTTTAAAACAAACATTTTTGTTCTATCCATAAAACGGGTTGGCCTTAATGTTGTATTGGTTGTTTGGCCTTCTTTAACATTGAATTTAAAAGCAGGGAAGGTGCCAGGCATATCAGTGAGTTTTCACTCTTATCTAAACTGATCATTTCTTAAAATTGCTTTTCATTCCCATTTCCCCCTGCCCACTCCTATTTCAAAACACATTGGGTTGCTCAATACAGGCTGTCTGAAGCTGGTTGCAAAAGCGAAACATCATCTACATAGTTAGGAACAGCCAGATTAGCAGGCTGTGAGCATATTACCCCATCTTCAAACAGCAACTTTGGTTTCCCTTGTCTTCTGGGCTCAATGTTTAACATCATGAACTTTGATGATGCCTCTTGCTTGCCTGAATGAAACAGTGCGAGAGAGAGATTGTGTGAGAGAGAAACAGAAACCTCAGAATTTTGCATGACTGGAATGAAGTCTACTATACAAAAGGTCAGACCACACCTCTTTGGCCCTGCCAACCCCTGGCCCTTGGAAGGCTGCTGACAGGGGGATATGGCCTTTGGGTTGAAGAAAGTTCCTCATCCCTGATCTAGAGTGCTATTTGGTTTAGGCCCTCTATGTGAAGTCCCACTTTTGTTCAATTCTATCCTTCAAAAGAGAGAGATATTTTTTTTTTATTTTTTTAAAATGGGTTTAGGATGACCAAGTGAAAAAAAATGACCACCTCTTTCTGGAAAAAGAGGTGTCATAACTCACCATGAACACCTCCCTCGTTCTCTTAGAAGGGCAATGCTGCCCACCTGAGAGGTGCCAGAATTCAGTTCCAGCGAGTTCCAGCTGAACAGAAGCCCTGGGCTCCATTAATAGTTTGTATAGAAGAGAGGATTCCAGCAGCTTTTATTTTCATGACAAGTATTCAGCACAACTATATTAAGGGTGTTGGGATCCCTGTCCCCTTTTTCACCAAGGGTCCTTAACTGGGTTGCTGTTCACTTGGACCTCCAAATGGAGCCCTTGCTTCTCATAGTATGTTAAGGGCACGATGGAGGTGAAGTGCACATGGCTGCTTCTCTGCCATGTGAGTCGGTAAGGATCAGTGGTATTTAACTTAATTCTTATGCAAAGTAGGCCCACTGAAATTAATGAGCAAGACTTAGTTAAATCTATTAATTTCAATAGGTCTACTTTGAGTAAAGTTAGTTGAATAGCACCCTGTGTGTTGGATTCAACTAATGGAGTAAGTACAAGTGTTCCTGCTGGAAGAATGGGGCTTTCCCCTCCCTCTCCAGCCCCCTGCCAACTTGCTCCCCCAGAACAGCACCTAGTAACTTCAGCAATTCATTTTTAAACCTCGTTCTGGAATTCTGAGTTAGTTGTTGACAGAACTTTAGACAGCTTCACTGGCCTCCAAGTCAGAAACTGGCACCTCCTCCTTTCTCCAAACACTGTTGCTCATTTGTTCCAGGCTTCTGATTTCAGATCTAAATCCTAATTTGGACATCAAATTTTCAGATGACACTGAACTGGGAGAGGTAGCTAGCGCCTCAGAAGACAGAATCACGATTTAAGATGACCTTAACAGATTGGAGAAAAGGGCTAAAACTAACAAAACAAATTTCAATAGAGACAAATGTAAAGTTCTGCATTTAGGCAGGAAGAATCAAATGTAAGATGGAGATAACCGGCTTGCCTGTAGTACATGTGAAAAGGATCTAAAGGTCTTGGTGAACCACAAGGTTAACATGAGTCAACAATGTGATGAAGCAGCAAAAAAGGCTAATGCAGCATATACTTCTATGCAGTATATACTTCTAGGCTGCAGCAACAGAAGTATATACAGGAAGAACTTTCTGATGGTAACAGTGGAATGGACCACTTTGGAAGGTGGTGAACTCTTCTTACCTGGAGGTTTTTAAGCAGAGGTTGGACGACCACCTGTCATGGATGATTTAGTTGAAACCCCTGGATTGTAGAGGGTTGGGCTAGAGGACCCCTGGGGTCCCTTCCAATTCGCTGTGGGTTAAACCAAGGAGCCTAGGACTTGCCGATCAGGTCGGCGGTTCGAATCCCCGCGACGGGGTGAGCTGCCGTTGCTTGGTCCCTGCTCCTGCCAACCTAGCAGTTCGAAAGCACATCAAAGTGTAAGTAGATAAATAGGTACCACTCCGGTGGGAAGGTAAACGGTGTTTCCGTGCGCTGCTCTGGTTCGCCAGAAGTGGCTTAGTCATGCTGGCCACATGACCCGGAAGCTGTACGCCGGCTCCCTCGGCCAATAAAGCGAGATGAGCGCCACAACCCCAGAGTCAGCCACGACTGGACCTAATGGTCAGGGGTCCCTTTACCTTTACCTTATGATTCTATTGTTGCATTGTGGGATGCATAGTGAACCTTTGGAAACAAGCAAGGCAAAAAAAAAAAAAAAAAAGATCAAATATTTTTTCAAGATGTAGTGAGAAGATACTAAAATGGAAGGTTTTTTTAAAATATATATATATATATATATATATATATATTTACAGCACATTCCTATACAAGTTTAGGTAGAAATAAGTCCTATTACGTTCCCCCTTAGGAAGAGGGTTTAAGATTTTCATCAGAACGTTACTTGGAACTGAATTTTTAGATGTAAACCTGATCAAAGAGGCCAGCTGCTTCTTTAATTAAAAATATTGAAAGAAGTTTCATTCCATAAAACTCAAGAACTTGAGATTTGTTCTCATTTTTAAAATATAAAAATAAGAGAACAAATATGCTATTACATGGTTCATATCTCCATAGCTATAGGGATTGCATCCAGTCCTTCTGTTTTAACACAATTAATTAACTTCATTGCACATCTTTAGCTGTGAAGAACCATATCACAAATTAAATTGCTATAGGCAAATGTTTTTGTTTTGCATGTGGGAAGTTTTGTAAAGCATAAATTATTTGTTAAAAGGATCTTCCTCATTTTTTTAAAAAAAAACATTCTCAAGGTTTTCTTTTGTCTGCTGCTACAACAGTGAGTGGGTGATTGGTCCCCCCCCCCCCAACTGACAAAAAGCTTAAGAGGATTCTTCAGTCTTTGGGGGCAAATGGTTTAATCACTCTGTGTGACCACAGGTCCAAGGGAGCAGAGTCAACATGTTTTGTACAGCATTTTTATAACTCCATAGCTCTAGGCAACAAATGGCACTGAAGGAGCAGGTCAAGTCTATGAATCTTGTGAAAGCAGCTCTCAGGGACTATGAAACAAAAATAGAGAAGTCACTTATCTGACACAGATATTTTTTAAAGATCTCCACCAATTCCTGCAGTGTAAGGCTCGCTAACTTTCTCAAAAGACAAAAAGGAAGTGTCACCCCCCCACACCTAGTTTCCATACTGATAGATGTAAAAAAAAAAGCTTTGTGCGTCATAAACAAACACTTAAAATGGGGGGCCGGGCTTGTGTCAGGCACTTCTCTAAAGTAATTGGAAATAGCTAGTTAATTAAGAAGGGAATACACTTCATATCCTCATTACAGAAATCTGTAACTTCATAAAAATGAAGATTTCTCATTCCAATGTGACCTACACAGAACAAATGCCAGCGAAGAAATTTTTGTAGCTGCTATTCTCTTTCTTTTAGGGTTTTAATAGCACATATACAGTTTAGTGTATGGTAATTCCAATTTTTGATCCCACCCAAGTTTATTTCATGATGTCATCCTCTGCTAAATGTATTTCCATACCTTAACAAATGTCAAATAACTCGTTGGACTAACGTTGCCAAAGGATGTTGTAATGGCCATTATCATAATTGGCTTTAGAAAAATATTATATAAATTTGTCACAGGCTACTCTGATTATGAAAGAATCAAGCATTCCATATTTGGAGACTGCATACCTCTGCTTTCTGAATACTGGAAAGGAAGATCAGGGGATGCTTTCTGGCTTATGGTCCTTCCTGAGAACCTAGGAAATTGTGTTTCATAGAGGTAAATGCTATCTCTTCTATGGTTTGTTTTTCCCTTAAGAATATTCAAAGGTTATCAAAGGTAAGGTTAGAAGCATGCTCTTGAGGCAATAACTGGGGTAATAACTGGGGTATTTCGAATATCGTAGATAATAATCTCTGTTCAGCTGACAAATCAGTTCTTATCCTCTAAAACAAGAAATATCCAGACACAGTCTAGTTGACAAATTTAATTTTAAAGCATAGGAAGACAAAACTCAAATATGGTCAAATTCTCATACTCTTTATTTATGCTGAGAGCTCTTTGCTAAATGGGACTTTTCAGGAGGAAGAGGAAGAATTTATTCACCATGCCACCATTGCCCCATCAATCTTACCTCCTCTTGGGAAACAATCAATGAAGCAGTCATGTTGATTGTAAAAATGTATGTATAAACACATGCCCACTGGGAAGTATTAATTTGTTTGATGATAAGTCAGAAGCTAGACTGTCATTACATATACTTATCTTGGCTGCCATACCAAAGAGTGCTGGAATGTATTGAACATCAGTTACACACCATTGAGGTGTGAAGTTTTAAAAGGAATAAAGAAGCAATTCCATAAAACTGCAAAATGAAAGCTATAGGGTTAAACAAAGCAGTATTTACAATTTATTATTCATATATACCATGTCACAAGTGAAAACTCAGTACTGGCTCCAACATATGTCTATCATGATTACTAATAAGTCAATCACTTACGTAGTGCTTCACTACTGACAGCAGACTATGTGAGCAACTTTCATTGAAAAATATTGTGTTTCAAGGCAGGGGTGGAGAACTTGCAGCTCTTTGGATCTTGTTGGACTCCAGCTCTCAGAATCTCTGACCATTGTCGTGCTGGCTGGGGCTAATGGGACTGGGAGCCCAAAAGCATCTGGAGAGTCACAGATCTCTCCTCCCTGGTGTAAGGTGACATTGGACAATGTCTGTGATGAGATCTACAATGGCTTATTCACATATACAAGTCATGAGATGAACAAATTATGTGTAAATCAGTCCCAGTACAGTGGTACTTTGGGTTACAGACGCTTCAGGTTACAGACTCTGCTAACCCAGAAATAGTACCTCGGGTTAAGAACTTTACTTCAGAATGAGAACAGAAATTGCGTGGCGGCGGCAGCAGCAGCAGGAGACCCCATTAGCTAAAGTGATACCTCAGGTTAAGAACAGTTTCAGGTTAAGAACAAGCCTCCAGAATGAATTAAGTTCTTAACCCGAGGTACCACTGTACTAGCAACATGCTATGCAGTGCTGGTAACTGCTTCTTGGTAACTCATAGCTCGATTACTACACTTGCTTCTCTTGCGTCAGTGTCTTTGGTTTGTTTGGCAGGTCTCTCGGTGTGTACTGCTTTCCTTGGTGGTCATTGCATCTTTCTCCCTTGTCTGGAACCCTTTGATACCTCTTTGAAAATCTGTCAGCCCTTAGTCCTGCTCTTGGAATCTTTTGCTGAGTAATGCTTTCTCTCCCACTACTCCATAGCTGCCTACTGTTACATCAACTATGGGATACCTTTGGCCCTCCAGGTGTTTAGTTCCCATCAGGTTCTTACAGCATGGCCAATGACTAGGAGAAAGGGAGTTGTGGTTCAGCAACATCAGCACCATCAATCTGTACCTGCTTACAAGGGAGCAAGCACCATTGAATTCACTTGACCTTACTTCTGAGTTAAAATGGTGAGGATTGCAGCCTCAGTCATTAAGCTGGACAGATGAAAGGATGCTTCAGAGAATGAGAGAACAAGCAAATAAAAGACAGTGATAAAGGGACTTTTTAAAATAAAAAAGTCAATCAGAGGATAACAAAGGGACCAGAATATACAGGATCAGATGCTCCAAGTGTCCCTATTTTCCAGGGGCAGTCCTGGATTTACCTAAGTCACCCCAGTTTCTTATTTGATTCTATAATATTCTGCTTTTCCTTAGGTTGTCCCCATTTTCATTGGAAAAATGATGGAGAGTATGGAGTTATGCGTCTCCCGAGCCTAGGAGATAAGTAGCTATACAACCTTTAGAAGGCATCTGAAGGCAGCCCTGTATAGGCAAGAGTGACTGGGGAAACCCAGCCAGATGGGCAGGGTAGAAATACATTATTATTATTATTATTATTATTATTATTATTATTATTATTAATTTTACTTTGTTTTTATATATGTTGGAAGCCACCCAGAATGGCTGGGGCAACCCAGTCAGATGGGTGGGGTATAAATAAAAAAGTTGTTATTGTTATTGAATAGGATATCCCTATTTTCACTGGAGAAATGTTGGAGGGTATGCAGGATATACCTGCGAAGTAGGGGGAAATTAATATAATTGTTACTAGGTCTGACGTTACAATCGCTTCAGGTTATAAACTAACCTGAAAGAGTTACCTCAAGTTGAGAACTTTGCCTCAGGATGAGAATGGAAATCGTGTGCTGGTGGCGCAGTGGCAGCAAGAGGCCCCATTAGCAAAAGCATGCCTCTAGTTAAGAACAGTCTCAGGTTAAGAACGGACCTCCGGAATGAATTAAGTTTGTAACTAGAGGTACCACTGTACCAACATAGTTCGCCAAAAATGAAGATTTCTGGGGAGAAGATGGGCAAATATCCTGAGCCATTACAGAGTTTTAGAAACGTGGACTTTGGCTTTGTTGTGCTTTCTTCACGGTGTAAAGGAGTAATGCCCAGCAAATAACTTTATCAGAGGAAGTGTACGGGGTCTGGTTTTACTCTTTGTACTATTCAGGGAGCTGAAGGAATGATGTCCTGTTTACTATCAACCCAGCCTATGTTGTAATACAGACATGTGGAAATGTAAGTAGGATATGCCTCTGCAATTGGAGTTCCCAATGAAAGAAACAGATTTACAGGTTAATGTTCAGTGCAGCAGAGAATCAGGAGAATAGCACAGAAAAAGAGGTTAGGTCAGGCAATCAATGGTTGTATTGATTGTGTTGTGATTTAAAGGATTATAGAAATTTCACCTAATAGCCCATTCAGGCTATGTTTGAAAAGTTTTACAGCAAGTGCAGGATTATGTATCACACCATAATTACTTCCAGTTTTGCCTGTTTTGATTATAACCCCTTCTTAGTTCTTTGAGTAATTGTGTTTGCGTGAAATGAGGCAGAGACAAAGAAAGGATCAAGAAGACCAAGAAATTGTCACCAGTCAATCACAATGAGGGTACAACCTGAGGCAAAGTGTTAAGATCCTAATAGATAGCCAAGTTTATGAAAAGAGTATGTAGATACTTTGTGATAAAGCATATAATCAATGCCTTTCTTAAAGGGCCAAGAAAACTTTAATGCAATTCTAATCCTGTTTATTCAGAAGTAAGTTCTATTTAATTCAATAAGGATTACACCCAGGGGTTATGATTATAGTGGGGTTAAGATTACAGTTAAGGCAATCTTGAAGAAATTGCAATAGAAGGAGCCCAATATTTAAGAGCCAGGCAGCATTATAACTGAGTGTAAATTTACTATGTGAGGGTACAATGGGGACCAGCAGGCTAGCCTACTTGTGTAGGGTGACCTTGTGGAGCAGGGAGCCTCCTGCACTCATAGGGACCTCCTAAGTGCAGAAGTATAGAGGAGGAGCACTTTAGACAATTGCCTTCCATGAGTTGAAGGCTGCCTGGAATGGCAAAAGCAGGGTAGAGCTAACACACGTGTCCCCATTGTAGTTACCACTACTTCATGTGGTAACTTGACTGTAGCACCACAACAGATGAACAGGTTTGACAGTCAAGCAAGGAGGTCAAGGCACTCCATCCCTTCTTTCCTTGACCCATTAACCCAAACTCTTAATAAAGAAACTCAATAAACTACTTAAAGAAGTATGTAGGTAGAATGAAAGCAGGGATGTGGGGGCTTTCCAATGTTTTACACTGTCTGTCACAAGGACACAACTGAGACCAGGAGAAAAACTTAAATTAGGGCAACAAATAAATCAGGAGGAGGGTCTGTGTGATCTGTGTTCAGTGCTCTGACTTCCAAGTTTGATTTTCCATGGCCTAAACAGTCTCTCTGGCATTATATCAGGCCAGCTTAAGGAAACACAGCCATGTCCTTGTGGTCTTATGATCCAACCTGCATACAGCAAAGGTGAAATACTGACAGTAGAAATGAGAAAAGCTATCTGTTAAAGAGCAAAAAAAAAAAAAAAAAAAAAGAAAAGAAAAGAAAAGAAAAGAAAAGAAAAGAAAAGAAAAGAAAAAAGAAAAAAAGAAGTTCCCTGTTCACCAATCAAAGCCAGAATGTTTCTGCCACAGAAGGAGCTCTGTCAGGCGAGTTTCTAGGACATAGCTGCAATAAAACATAGCATCCTAGGTTTTCATCTTGAGTTGAGAATGATAAAGAATCCTATATAGAGTCATAAATCCTCAGCTTCTAGTCTCCATTTAATCTTCAGCAAGGACCTTTGTCTGACAGTGCAAAGAAAATTGAGTTGCCTAAGCACATATTGGTCAATAGTTTCTCACTCAAGAGCCTCATACTTCCCATTAGCAGATTCATTAAGCTGTAGTGTCATCAAAATGTTGGACATTAATTCTCACAGGGACAGGACAAGGAAATTATTGTTAGATCAGTTATGTCCTAAGGAAAGGGGAGCTTTCCACCTCCCTCTGTGTTCTCTTATCCCCAAATATAATCAGCAATATGGAGGAAAATCTAGTATATGCTGCAATGATGCCAGGAATCACAAAATAGGCTTTTGTAGCAAGTTGTGGCTGACCTACACAGACAAACCAATTGTGTTCACAAGCAATGGTCAAACCATGAAAATGAGTGACCAGTAAATGTGGCGTATTTGATTATGTGCATACTTAGGGGCATGCCCAGCATAACTTATTATGTATGGTGTTCCATCAAGCCCCTTTTAAGCCTCCAGATGTTGCTGCCTGATTGGCACTGCAAACAGCGGGAAGATTCTTATCATCCAGAATATCACTATCTTTTCAACCTATTTTAATTTTTATTTGTTTGCCAATTAAATGATTGTCTTGCTTTAAAGGAGCCCACTTCTTAGTTCAATTGAGGGCCATAGAGAAAGGCTGTCAAATTCCATGCCACTTTCAGTCTCCTTTTTGAGTTCTAGTGCTTCAGCCACTGAGAAAAGACATTGTGTTCTTTACTTAGGGCTCAAACATCATTGAGAGGGTAGGCAGAAAATGGAATGCTAGTAAACTTCAGACACTTTGAAGACTTTTATCAGTAAGGGACTTACATTTTTAGAAGTTAGAGTGGTGCTAGATCTCTGTTACCTAACAATGTAGCTTCCTTAATCAGCCATCTACCTGAAATCTGGTATATCATGCTCAATTTCTTTCTTTTTTGCTATGAAATGTCCCTTTCAGGTATCTATACTAAGTGCTTGTATCTGACCCCTGCTTTGTCTTTGGTTTGGGTTTTTTTTTTAAATGTGTCCTATACTTGGATTGCTGTTCTCCAAGTTTCAGTTTCCTCCTGAGTTTTGAGAAATTAAGCCCCTGAGAGGGAAAGTAGGAGATGCAGGATTGATTCTGCAGGAAGACTCTGCCTCCCTGCTTCATCTGGTAACACCCCCTCCCCCCAGCCATTCATAGATGCCAAATTGATTTTAATGTTTCTGCTTTAACTTACAGAATTATCAAACTCTCCAGAAAGCATTTTTAGTATTCTAGTCTGTGTATTTTAAACTTGCAGATTTTTACCTGTGTCCTAAACCCCAGTTACTTGGAAGCATTTTCTATTGATCTCAGTGTAAATTAATTCTAAAGGAAGTGTGATGTTAAGGTTGTGCCTTTTATAGCATATTTGCTGAAATCAATGCAACTTCAGCCAGGATCAGATGAGGTCTGCCCACCCACTAACCCACCCACATTAGCTGGATGCATCTGCTACAGTGATCAGCACTGACGCATGTAACAAGGCTAGTAAAATTTCAATAAGAAGCTGTTTTCATACCCCCTCTAAAACTGAGGCAGAAAAGTTGATAGAACTTTTTGGATTGTTGGATTTTTTTTGTTTTATTATTGATACAGAGATAATGATGCATCCTTGCCACATGACCCAGAAAGCTGTCTGTGTACAAACATCAGCTCCGTCGGCCTGAAAGTGAGATGAGTGCCACACCTCATAGTCACCTTTGATTGGACTTAACCACCCAGGGGTCCTTTACCTTTATCTTTTTACCTCAGCTAGCAGAGTGAACTTGGGAACTGTCCATGGTGCTGACTGCTAAACCATCCATGGTTCTTATTGCTGCTCACATGAACCTGCTGTGACACAGGCTGGATCTAGACACATCAAAGAAGCATTTCAGTTAAACACGTTGTAAACTTTGTAGGAGAAACTCCACAGCGCCATCTGGTGCCACACTGTTACAGTGCATATACAACACATATAAAGTACCTTTTCTTTGCCAATGTGGCTGAGCCCACAGTGTGACATAGCTGGTGGGGAATTGATTTGCCTTGGGCTGATGTCATGCCTAAACTACCTCAGCTTGACTGTCTTTCATATGACCTACTTAAATGAGCCTGATCTGCTTCCACCTGGATTTACCTAAATTGGCTGCTTCTTCACTTGCAGGCCCCAATTCCTCTCAAAATAGTGGCAGCCTTAAAGGTGGTGGCAGGTAACTTTGCGATGTGATGACATCACATCATAGTCCCCCCCCCCCATAGTACTATTATGTAAAGGAGAGGAGATGAGGGATTTCAACATCCAACCATCCTTTTTAGTTGCATACTGGAGGAAATATATGGATGTAATTAAGGGAACTCATGTAGGCAGGAAGCTGGAATTTGAGGTGGGATTCCTTCTTCTCTTTTCTAAATTCATATTTGATTCATACTCAATGAGTGGTAAAGTCACTAATATGAACCCCTATGAAAAATAGTGAGAATCAATAAGCATGATAAAATACTTCTAATTATTTGATTAATTACTATGGGGTTTCTTCCCTGCCCTTCCACTTTAAAAACTAAGTATTGAGGGTGGCTAACTTAAATTTATAAACTATCAGTTGGAGAAAGAGCAGTCATAAGGGATGTATTTAAATGGCTATGACACCACTCATGTAGATCATCACATTTTTGCCACATGGGATACCATGTAATTTTGCTTTAGCATCATGCGTGTGATTTTCAAGACACAAAAGAAAGATCCAGTGTTGATCCAGCTGTAATTGGTAGAACAAACGACTATTCAATACCTGATTTGCTTCATTCTTGATAAAGAAAGTGAGTTGTGATAAGGCAACTAGAAAATTGGCAAGAAGAATTGGCAAGAAGAAAGGGCACAGGTCAGGGTAATAAAGGAGTCTGCCAAGGAATACTTGGCAATGTGAACAAATTCAGGGCATCGGGGTCTACTCACATTCACTTGTGGATCCCAAAGGAACTGGCTGAGCAAATCTCAGAAACATTAACTGTAATATAGGCACACTCATGGAAAATTTAAGTGATCCCAGAAGGCTAGGAATGAGCAATTCTAGTGCCTACATTTTTTTTTTTTTTAAAAAGAACGCAGCATTCTTAAGTACACTTGCTTGGAAGTAAAAATTCTACTGAAATCAGTGGTACTTGTTTCCAAGATCTGCTGGCTGATTCTGGGTTGTTCATTTAAATAGGTGGACCAAAAGAAATTCTCATACATCCTTTGTCCAGACTTTAGATTGGACATTATTTAAAATGGACTTGTAAGATTCAGCCACATACCATTTCAAAATTCATACCCCTCGGTCAAGCTCCACACAATTACTGTTTTAAAACAAAAGTAAAAAGGACAGGTCTGCGCCCTGAGGCACTTACAACCAATTTCTACAATTGGGTAACAACAAAAGGAGAGAAGAAGAAGCAAGAATAAACAATGGATTGATGTGAGTAAATGAAGTTACTTGCATTTAAGCACTGCTCCAGTTGGGAGCGAGACTGATAGAACCTAACTGTTGAAAGAACCTAACCTGAAAATGTTTTGACCTAACACCAAATAGAGAGGTCACATGGTGAGCAAGATGGAAGTGTTATGGACCACAACAATCCCCACAACCCTCCAATCTGTGCTGATGGTGCACTGAGGACCTGGGCAGGCATAGCTGGGCAATAGTCTCACACTCTTGCTATTCCAGGCCAATTCTAGTCTCTCACCCTTGAAGTGGCCCAGAAACAAAAAAAGCATACAACAGCACTCCCCCAAGGGGAAAAAAACCAACACAAGTTTTCAACCACAAATAAAAACATTAAAAGGGTGTGAGCTCTTGTTCTGATTGTATCCTGAAGAAGCCCAAAGAGGTAACCACCTTTGTTGTCATCCACCACCAGCAAACTGGGTTGCCCGATTCTCTACATTTCTGCTGTCATTCAAAGATAAATGCATGAACATGAAGGGAGGTTGGTTGCAATCATTCATAGGATAAAGATCCAGCTCTGCACTTGAAGAGTTTCTCCATGATATATCCTGAGAAATCTAAACATTTCCCCCTTTTTCTTTTTTTGGAAACTTACAAAGCAAGGCTGGAGTTGAGAAGGAATGTATGAATAAGCTTAGCATTAAATCTTAGTCTCTACAGACTTGGAAAGTTCATAACATGATACATAACAAAAACAACTTGGAAGAATCTTTTCAAGAATTGTTTTACGAATACATTCTTGTGAATTACATTTTAACAACTGGAGCGTTGGGTGTAATCTTGTTGACGTCAGTGCAGGTTTTATGAAATGAAATTAATATTAGAGTGGGATGCTCTCATAATGGGTGCCAGGAAGGCAAATTCTATTTATGTTACCATGCAAGTCTTCACTTCCAATTACTCAGTACATGCTTCCCTGTGGTCCTTACCATCTATCTTGTGAAAAACAGCATCTCTCTGGGGGGAGGGAAATATATTGATCTGTCTCTTGGTAATCCTTGCTGGCAAGTTATTTAAATAAGCAGGGAAAGCTGAAGGGAGAATGGTTTATTCACTGCACACAAACCTCTCAGCTGTAAGGCAGGACAACCCAAGGCCTACATCCTACTTACATCTTCTTATCCACCTACCATCCTGTGCACTTATTGGGAAAATAAGTGGCTGTGCTGCTCTTAATCTGAACAGCCTTGAGTAAGGCACTAAATATCACGAGGCAACCAGCTATTATGACAATGAGAACACAACCATTTCCAGATAGTGGTGTGATAAAGTCTATTGGGAAATGCTCTTCTAATTTCTCATTCATGCAAACAAACCAGATAAGATATATTCTCTAGTAGAGGGAGGACCATAGCTCTGTGGTAAATAATTTGCTTGGTACATAGAATGTCTTAGATTTAATCCCTGGCATCCCCAGGTAGGGCTGGGTATGTTCTCATCCTGAAACCCTAGAGAGTCACTGGCAGTCAGTGTAGATAATATTGAGTTAGATGGGCCTATTGTCTGACTCAGTATCTTTATTTCTCACCCCCATACAGGCATTCACCTCTAACTCATGGATGTAGGCATACACACTAGGCAACCCCATTGGCTCCAGGCCTGCCCTTTCTGCCTTGGGTAGAAAGGCCTTCATGTTTCCCTGAAGGGAATCTTCATCTTTCCCTGAAGGTTCCCAGCATGTTCATTCAAGGCCCCTTCAGGCCGTATGCTCAGCAGGCTGCTTTATGCCCTGAAGTGTTTTTGCCTAGCTAGATTGTGTCCTTTAACAATGATCATATCTCTTCTTTGGATGCAAGGCAGAGGGATGTGGGTGCACACAGAAACCTTTGGCATGGCTGGAATGTATTCAACTGTACAACGGTAAAAGCAGCATCTTCTGCCTCACCCACCACTGGCAGGTGGCTCTCAGAAGGGAATGTGGACCTCAGACTAGAGCCTGCTATAGGCTCTAGGTAAAGGTAAAGGGACCCCTGACCATTAGGTCCAGTCGTGACCGACTCTGGGGTTGCGGCGCTCATCTCGCTCTATGGGCCGAGGGAGCTGGCGTTTGTCCGCAGACAGCTTCTGGATCATGTGGCCAGCATGACTAAGCCGCTTCTGGCGAACCAGAGCAGCACACGGAAACACCGTTTACCTTCCTGCCGGAGCGGCACCTATTTATCTACTTGCCCTTTGACGTGCTTTCGAACTGCTAGGTTGGCAGGAGCAGGGACCGAGCAACGGGAGCTCACCCCGTCACAGGGATTTGAACCGCCGACCTTCTGATCGGCAAGTCTTAGGCTCGGTGGTTTAACCCACAGCGCCACCTGCGTCCCTTGCTATAGGCTCTAGAAGTAGGCTATTCATTTACAAAACCCCATTCAACAATAGCAGAGCAATGCAGAAGCTGCTTTTGCACTCCCTAGATCTTCCAATATTCTCTGCCTACTGGAACAATGTAGCCGAGTGAATGATCTTCCCATGTGAACATTACACAGCTCACAGAATGTGTGACCAGACCACAGGGTAGCTGCTCCTATGCTACAACAGGAATATGTGAAGTGGATATGAGAGTGTGTAATTGTCTTTATCTCACTCCACTTGTGGGATACAAAAAGAGAGAAAGCAGTTTCCCGTTGGCCTGAACCCATAAAACAGGGTTTATGTATTGAACGGCAGAAGTTCATGTTTCAGATTCACAAGTATTATCCCTGCTGCCAAAGCCCTAGAGGTATAACTAGGCCTGCTATTATTACAGGTGAGAAGCTGAAAACTGACCTCTTCTTGCATCTTCTTACCTCCTTTTCACTCCAAGCCTGCTAGGAGCGTTAGAAACAAGTTTTGCCAAGGCTGATGTGGTGGCAGCTGCTGTCTCACACATTAATAAAGTCTGTTGTGATTACAGGGCAATGTAAATCATCAGCTTCTTTTTTCTCCAGCAGCAAAAATGATGTTGAGCAAACTAGCATTAACATCAGATTTATGCGAGCATTTATGTCAACAAGTCTGCTGGAATTTGTTAGATATTCAGCCACATACTTTGATTCTTGGCTGGCGCATGTTAGTGCATCGCTTACTGAATGAGATGCAAAGGTTGACTTTGTCACAAGCTCTATATGCAGCATATGCCATATATCTTAAAGAGTGCTTAGCCACACCAAACATGTGTGTCGTTTTATTACTGAAACAAGGGACATAAAGCAGACCAACTTTAGAGCCTCACTAAGTCTAAGCATTTTTTGAAGTCCAGATAGTTGCATTTTACAAGGGGTATTCACATGTTGCATTAAACAAGTGTACTCAAGTTTTATACTTGAACTGGAATTTTGAAGAATTCAAGGAACAACACAAACAGGAGCGGATGTCCCACATCCAGAACAGAAATCAATACAGATAATTTGAGTATTCCCCCCCCCCCCAAATTTATAATTGTTTACTAGAAACAATAACAGTTGCTCACACTGGTAAATAGATACACAAGTAAATTATACTTGAAAATGATTTTTTGTTGTTCCCAGTCACACACATATGCTATTAATGACATTGTGGGGCTGAGTAGGGCAGGCCCATTCTTTTTATAAAAATATATATTTTTATTTGCACTTTTAATACAGAAACAAAAAATACACATCCCACATCCCCTTTCCTCTACCCACCAATTATACAACTTTCATACCAATCACACCATACAACTAAATACCTAGTGACTCCCCTCCCACCCACTTCCTGGTTTCTTTTTCTACTCAATCACGTACAGTGGTACCTCGGGTTACATACACTTCAGGTTACATACGCTTCATGTTACAGACTCCGCTAACCCAGAAATAGGACATTGGGTTAAGAACTTTGCTTCAGGATGAGAACAGAAATCGTGCTCCGGTGGCGCAGCGGCAGCAGGAGGCCCCATTAGCTAAAGTGGTGCTTCAGGTTAAGAACAGTTTCAGGTTAAGAATGGACCTCCGGAACGAATTAAATACTTAACCCGAGGTACCACTGTATTCCAAATTTTTAGCTTTCAAATTTCTTCCTCTGTTAATTTTTGTTAGCTCCTATTCTGCTGGATTTACTCAAGACCTGCTAGGGTTCTTAAAATATTCAATAAACATTTTCCAATACTCCTTATATTCTTTATCATCCTCTTCTCTTATCCTATTCGTTATACCTGCCAATTCAGCATATTCAAGCATTTTAATCTGCCACTCTTCCTTAGTGGGTACCGTACTCGTTTTCCACCTTTGTGCCAATAAGATTCTAGCAGCAGAGGCGGCATATAATAATAAATTCTTTTCAGTCTGCAAATGATGCATAATTGATTGTATTTCCCCCCCACATTTGCACTAAGTTTCCTTTACATTGATTATTCCATTGTTAAGGTATAAACAAGGGAATCAGTTTCAGCAAATAATTTACATATATTCAAAGGGTGTGTGAGAGGGAGATTGTGTGTATGTATATGAATGTGTCTGTGTGTATATATGTGTATAACAGAGCCTGTGTGTGTGTGTGTGTGTGTGTGTGTGTATATATATATATATATATATATATATATATATATATATATGCAGGTTTTGGTGTCCTCGGGTGTCTTCCCGTGTAAAAGTTGGGGTGTCTAGGCGACGTTTCGACGAGGTCTCACTCGTCATCTTCAGGCTGGTGCTTTCGGCTTCTTGTTACTGGAACAGAGCAGGATCTCAGTGTTTGAGTTCCTATAAATACTGTTGAGGAGGTGTGGTGTATAGCCTCCAATGTTCTGGGCAGAGAGGAAGTTCCCAGGCTAGTGTGCCTTTTCTTCTTTTGTTCCTTAATTACTTGAGGGATATCTTGAGTGATTTCTTGAGTGATATCCTGAGTACCACTTAGGTGGGTCATTAGGTGTGGATTAGTTGCTAAAGCCTTTGTGTCTTGACCTCTTGAACTTTGTGAAGAGTTTTTCTGAGAAGATGGCTGTACTGCACTTAGTTGTGCTCTGGCTTGGCTTCATGTATAGGGGCGAGCTGTGGTTTTGTGGCCTGTGCCAGCCAGATCTGTGTAGGGATTGCAGGGGGGTGCAGCATCCGGAGGTGCCACCATGGTTTGGCTACTGGATGGTGTCTGTAATTTATCTGTGGAGAGGGTCTGGGTTTGGGTCTGGTGTGGTTGATTGGTGATGGCGTTCTGTGTGCCTCTGGATCTGGTGTCAGTTTTTGTGGGGAGGGCTAATTTCCAGATGTCTGGCAAGCGGGATGTGTCGTCACGCTTGTTCATGTTGTGAGGGTGTTTCTCTATCTCGATGGCTTCCATGATTATTCTCTTGTGGTGATGTTCCATGTTAAAGAGCAATTTGGAATCTGCAAAATTAATTTCGTGTCCTGTTTCTTTCATGTGTTGGAAAAGAGAGGAAGTTTTTTCTTCTTTTTTGACGGCATTCTTGTGTTCTGCGATACGTGCATTTATTCGTCTGTTTGTTTGTCCAATGTACGTGGCTGGGCAGACTTTGCAGGGTATTTCATAGACCCCTTGGTTTTCCAACTGGATTTTATCCTTGGGGTTTCTGAGGATATTGGCTATTTTTTGGTTGGTGCAAAAGGCTGTTTTGATATTGTGTTTATGGAGGATTTTGCTAATTTTATCTGTAGTGCCCTTGATATAAGGAAGGAGGGCCATGCCATTGTTTTCTTCTGTGTCTTGGTTTTTGGGGGGTGTTTCTTTTTGGATTAGCTTCGTAACCCTGTTTTGCTGGTATCCATTGGCAATTACCACATTTGAGAGATTCTGTAACTCAGTTGTCAAGTGGTCTTTGTCAGCCAGGCGTTTGGTTCTGGAGATGAGAGTCTTGGCTACGGAGTTTATTTGTGCAGGGTGGTGGTGTGATTGTGCATGTAAGTAGCGGTTGGTGTGTGTTTTTTTCCGGTAGATAGACCACCCTGCACAAATAAACTCCGTAGCCAAGACTCTCATCTCCAGAACCAAACGCCTGGCTGACAAAGACCACTTGACAACTGAGTTACAGAATCTCTCAAATGTGTTAATTGCCAATGGATACCAGCAAAACAGGGTTACGAAGCTAATCCAAAAAGAAACACCCCCCAAAAACCAAGACACAGAAGAAAACAATGGCATGGCCCTCCTTCCTTATATCAAGGGCACTACAGATAAAATTAGCAAAATCCTCCATAAACACAATATCAAAACAGCCTTTTGCACCAACCAAAAAATAGCCAATATCCTCAGAAACCCCAAGGATAAAATCCAGTTGGAAAACCAAGGGGTCTATGAAATACCCTGCAAAGTCTGCCCAGCCACGTACATTGGACAAACAAACAGACGAATAAATGCACGTATTGCAGAACACAAGAATGCCGTCAAAAAAGAAGAAAAAACTTCCTCTCTTTTCCAACACATGAAAGAAACAGGACACGAAATTAATTTTGCAGATTCCAAATTGCTCTTTAACATGGAACATCACCACAAGAGAATAATCATGGAAGCCATCGAGATAGAGAAACACCCTCACAACATGAACAAGCGTGACGACACATCCCGCTTGCCAGACATCTGGAAATTAGCCCTCCCCACAAAAACTGACACCAGATCCAGAGGCACACAGAACGCCATCACCAATCAACCACACCAGACCCAAACCCAGACCCTCTCCACAGATAAATTACAGACACCATCCAGTAGCCAAACCATGGTGGCACCTCCGGATGCTGCACCCCCCTGCAATCCCTACACAGATCTGGCTGGCACAGGCCACAAAACCACAGCTCGCCCCTATACACGAAGCCAAGCCAGAGCACAACTAAGTGCAGTACAGCCATCTTCTCAGAAAAACTCTTCACAAAGTTCAAGAGGTCAAGACACAAAGGCTTTAGCAACTAATCCACACCTAATGACCCACCTAAGTGGTACTCAGGATATCACTCAAGAAATCACTCAAGATATCCCTCAAGTAATTAAGGAACAAAAGAAGAAAAGGCACACTAGCCTGGGAACTTCCTCTCTGCCCAGAACATTGGAGGCTATACACCACACCTCCTCAACAGTATTTATAGGAACTCAAACACTGAGATCCTGCTCTGTTCCAGTAACAAGAAGCCGAAAGCACCAGCCTGAAGATGACGAGTGAGACCTCGTCGAAACGTCGCCTAGACACCCCAACTTTTACACGGGAAGACACCCGAGGACACCAAAACCTGCATTCCTGTACCCGTGAAAATCTACGAAAGCAAATATATATATATATATATATATATATATGGATGTATATGTATATATAGGCTCTGTTGTACCTGCCCTTCCTCTTTGAGACTGAACTCTGATCATAGGGCACCTTCCTATTTAGCCACAAAAGACCTTATCAGCTGTAAATGACCACACAATCCTTGCAAACTGCTCCAGTAAACAAACTCTTAAAATTAACAACTGTGCCCATGTGCTTATTGGCAACCACTCCTCATTCATCTGAGATTTACAGGCCCCCCCTCCCTTGAAAGTAAGCCTCACCAGGGCTTACACCTTAGTAATTTGTTCAGCAACAAGGACTGAACAGCAAAGGTGAGTGAGTTTAGAAAAGAGGCAAGGGGTACATGATAGAGGTGTATAAGATAATGGAAAGAGTGGACAGAGGTTTTTTCTCCCTCTCATAATACTAGATTCTGGGAACAGCCAATGGAACTGAATGTTGGGAGACTGAGGACACTCAAAAGGATGTACTTCTTCACACAGTTCATATGTATAGTGATGATTACCAACTTGGGTGGCTTTAAAGGAGCTCTGAGTGCTCACTGGGAGGACAGATCGTGAAGCTGAGGCTCCAATACTTTGGCCACCTCATGAGAAGAGAAGACTCCCTGGAAAAGACCCTGAAGTTGGGAAAGATTGAGGGTACAAGGAGAAGGGGATGACAGAGGATGAGATGGTTGGACAGTGTTATCGAAGCTACAAACATGAGTCTTACCAAACTGCGGAAGACAGTGGAAGACAGGAGTGCCTGGCGTGCTCTGGTCCATGGGGTCACGAAGAGTCAGACACGACTAAATGACTAAACAACAACAACAAGGCAAGTTTAATATTGCAGCCTTTGTTTAGAATGGTCTTACTTGCTTTTTTATAATTGCATAAACTACTTTACTTGCTTTAATTGTCTGATTATATTATATAACCATATCATATGCTTATATTACATAAGGACCAATGAACCTTATAGTGAAGGGCAGGTAATAGACCTTATTAATAATTTATTTATAAAAGTATTTATATATCACTGTCTCATAATACATGGAAGTGCTATACTGCAATAGATACAAATGCAGCAAAACATGAAACACCATAAAAGCAATACCAAACAACCATTAACATGGCTGTCTAAATAATAAACTCTGTTAAAGGCATTAAAACTTCAAACCAAGTGGCAATGTTAAGAAAGAAAAAAAAGTCGAAAGAAAGAGCTGCCATTACACCTGATTGGATTTTCTTCTTTGCAAATTAAAGTACACCTGCTTTGGGAGGAGATGTTTTGTGGAATCCTTCCAGTAATTAGGAAGGCAAGGCAGGGCTGTCAAAACCGTTTTCCTGCCTGCCACTCTGTTGGCAAGAAGCTTCTGGGGGCCCTCTTTAATGGCTTTGTGCCCAAACACCCCACTTATTGAGCCTTTTGCAATGCGACAAATGAACAAAAAAAATTCATTTTATAACGTCGCAATTAGAAAATTCAAATAATAAAAACAAAATGAGCAAACCCAACACAGACCATAAATACAGTGCCATTCAAAAAGGAGGTGGGGAAAGGAGGAGGGAAGGAGGAAACAGTCTCCTGCTGGGCCTTCTGATCATGTACTTTGCAAAAACAGCTCTATATATGAAGTCCGTATGTCCAAGCACCTAGCTACTTGTTGTTGCTTTGTACTGAATTTTGCTGTACATTAACAAGAGACAAAACTGATATTACTCTAAAACATTCCGAGTGTTTTATTTATGGATTTATCCACCCATCCCTGCAAGGACCCAGGGCAGTTTACAACGATAAAATATCCCATTGTGAAACAAATAACACAATTGCAAACACAGGAACATAGGCAGCTGTCATTGGTTCATCAAGCTCAGCATTTTCTACACTGATTGGCAGAGACTCTTCAGAATTTCGTATTAGCTGCTCCTCTTATCCTACCTGGAGATGCTGAAGAATGAACCCCAGACCTTCTGCAATGCAATGCAGGTGCTCTCCCGCTGCATTGCTGCCTTTCAGGGCTTCAGGGAATCCTTTTATTAAAAAAAAATAATATTTATTAATTTTCAACAATTTAAACACAACACTACAAAAAACCAAAAAAACAACAATACAACAATACAATACCATACAAAAAACACTACACAACACTAACACAAACAATTAACAAAACAAAACAAAAACCATTCAAAACAAAATCCAATTTCAATATCTTAACTTTCATTCTCTTGTTTCCATGACCTCCTCACACCTCCCTTTTTGTATTCCACTTCTATTAATTGTTTCAGCAATTCCTTTCCATCTTCCTCTGTTTTCTATCCTATAATTATCTTAACACATTCTAACCTTATTTTTCCCTTTAATGCCCTATTAATCTATCTATACCTAATTCCTTATAACATTTCTACTAAAGCCATATAACTTCATTCCAACTTTTTCTAGCATTCATTAATTTTACAGTATTTCTGTAAGTAGTCTTTAAACTTTTTCCAATCTTCTTCCACCGATTCTTCTCCCTGGTCTCGGATTCTGCCAGTCATTTCCACCAATTCCATGTAGTCCATCAACTTCATCTGCCATTCTTCCTGTGTGGGTAAATCTTGTGTCAGGGCTTCAGGGTATCCTAGTCCTCTCACGGTGGGATGCCAAGAAGCAGAAAAACAAGGGGTTCTTATCAAGTAGTTTATTCAGTATTCACAGAGAGAGACAAAGGAATGTGGCCTCTCTTAGATAATGGCACTGTAATATTGAATATATTATCCATTTGCTAAATTGACACTTTTGCCCTCATTTCAGTTTGTTGATATGTTTTGTAAACTGTCTTGTCTTCCCCATCCCCAGTGCTTTGGATTTTTGGTATCTTGAATGCTTGTTGTAGCCACATTTGGCACAGCTCACTGTGGAAAGGCAGTATATAAAATAAACTAAAATCAGTCAATCAATAGCTGTGATTACTGACAGACAAGGGGAGTGGCCTGTTAGGGCACAAGGTCCTCTGGTCAATAAAATATATCAAAGTGTACTTCTTTTCTGGTCTTCAGTCCAGGGGAGTCTGTTCTATAAAGAAATAAAGCACTGCCTTCTAAAGAATCCAGCCACTGGTACTAGCTGAGTACTTCCATCTTTCTTAGTAACAGATGATATTCATACTGATAATGGGCATGCTATAACAGACATCACTGATTGGTGGCACAATGAGGAGGTGTGGGCTTTCAGAGTTCAGCATGTCTTTGAAAATGATGTAAAACCTAACAGAGTAAATGAGATACACTCAACAGTGAAGGGCTTGTAATACTTGTCATGATGAATCTTTCACACAAAATTAATGCTTAGAGAGCACTTCGGAATATAAAACGTTTGGTAAAGCAAAACTAAAACCAGCCTAAAATAAATATCCACTAAAAAGAAAAACAAAGAGTGGCGATGTAATATAATAATATACAGCTGAAAACCAGTAACAATTCATGACCGGGTGAGAATATGATCTACATCCCAAAATAAATGTAAAGGATATTAGGAAGATTAGTGTATGAGACTCTTAACACAAATCAAAATATACAGTACCAAATTGGGTTGCTTGCTATACAAGAACAATGCTACAAATCTAATAGAGTGGATACGCTACATTATAAAACAGAAGCTGTGCACTTGTGTTTCCAAGAAGCAGATAAATACTCCGTAGTAGCACTATTGATAGCAAGGTACTGAAGGGTGATGAAGATAAATTAAGGAATGGCTGTGAGGATCAGTAAAGACTTTCATTAAATATCTCATTTATTTGTATTTCATCCCACATTATCATAAAGACTCAGGGTGAATACCAATATATTTCTAAATAACAACAAAGTAATAAGATCACATATAAACCATCAAGACGAGCCCATGCAATCCAGGTTGAATCCCAACACTGCCATATACTCTACGGCAGTTTATGTCTGGTCACTAAAATAAATTTTATGTAGGGCTTCAAGTGAAGCAAACTTAATAGAGAATAAATGCCACTGAACCCGATGGAATTGATTTCTGAGTAGATGTGCTTAGAATCCCACTGTAAAAAAAAAAAAAAAAAAAAAAAAAAAGCATCCTTTGGTGCAGTAACTAGGCGAAGGTAGTTCTGGAAGCAATTCAGTTCAATTAACATTTGGCACAATGGATGTTTGTAACCAAATTTAGGCTGATTCAGGTGAAGCGAGAGGGGTGGCAGATTTCAGTAGGTATTGCCTGCACTTGGGAGCTTGGGTTGGGAGCACCCAAGCAGTGGTGGAGGAAGGGGGGGCAGAGGGGGGGGCGGTCCGCTCCCGGGTGTAATCACTGAGGGGTGTGTGACAAAATGACAAAAATATGAGGTTTTTTTAATGGGCTCATGAAACTTTTTAGTTCCGTCAGCAAACGTAACGAAATGTGGCTGGCCCTGGGCGCCACACCGCGGGGCCCGACACTTACAGCGGGGCCTGCAGCGTGCCCAAGTCACGTGTCTCTGAAACGGCAGTGTGCTGCTTGCGTCTGCCCTCCGCCTCTCCCTCAGTTGTGCTACAGTCGAGGAGGAGGCGGCAGAGAGGCCAGTGTGGTGTAGAGGTTAAGAGTGGTGGACTCATAATCTGGTGAACCGGGTTCGCTTCCCTGCTCCTCCACATGCAGCTGCTGGGTGACCTTGGGCTAGTCACACTTCTCTGAAGTCTCTCAGCCTCACTCACCTCACAGAGTGTTTGTTGTGGGGGAAGAAGGGAAAGGAGACTGTTAGTCGCTTTGAGACTCCTTAGGGTAGTGATAAAGCGGGATATCAAATCCTTCTCCATGCAGCACGCCCTGCCCCCATGGACACAGTTGCAGGATGCACAGGCCGCACCCGAGCTATGTTGCTGCGCTCAAGGGGCATCAATCCCAGCTGGGCTTCTGTTTTGCACCAAATTTAAAAGGTGCCAAATGCAAGCCCCAGTTGTAAAATAACAATGGCTCCTGGTTGTTCCTTTGCAGCTGGACCTTCACCTGTTCCTCACCCATCACCACATACCATAGAATCATCAAGGTAGAAGGCACCCTGATGACCATCAAGTCCAACCCACTGCAATGCAGGAATATGCAGCTGTCTCATACAGGAATCAAACCTGCAACCTTGGCATTATCAGCACCACACTCTAACCAACTATGTCTGGTGCAGAGCAGATGAGCACAGTTTGTGGAAGACTCCCTCACAGACCAAATGAGGACCCCTTCTGGACCTAGTCTGGCTTGTGGGTGAGAGGCTTCCACATGGCTATCCTAAATGGATTGGCAGTGGGTTTCAGATACATCTCCTTACTTAGCAATGCCAGGGATTGGAGCCAAGGTCTTGTGCAGGCAAAACAGATGTTCTACCCCTTAGCAAACAACCTTACTCTTAAGAGGGGGAAGTTTTTTAATAAATGCCTCATACATTGCGAGCACCACATGAAGTAGGACCTAAGGCCCATGGGCAGCCACAATTCCATCGCTCATGATCATCGTGCAATGAGGACTGGTGACTTAAATATCAGGTGAGCTATCAGAAGTGCCACACCGCAGATATACATTCCACATAACCTCAACTGTTGTGTACTCAATTGCAAGCTTGTGTGAGCAACTCCTTATTTCACCACTTTCATATTGATAAATGCCAGCATTGTTTTATTTGTTTGTTTAACTATCTGCTCTGAAGCAGGCACCCAGGCTCAACAAAGACTTACCCTTATCAATTAGCCACTGTTCAAATCTAACTATTGTTGCATCAGCTGAGAGCCTTGTGTGTGCTCCCGTCAAAATATGGAACTTCACGAAGAGTCAGTGAGCCTCTCCTTTCAATTTGTTGGACAAGGCAACTCCTCATATACATCCCTACACAGAAAGTCTGCTCTGCTGCATGCTTCCATACTGCTTATACAGTATTATTCCTTTCCCTGCAGGCATGTTCTGCCCTTCTCAGCAACAAACAAGTGTCACAAAAGTATGCTTGATTGCATTATAAATGTTTCCGCAGAAGGCTTATTTGCTGCACTTTTTTTTAGGTCATGGCTGAAGGGAATAGCAAGTTGTTTTTATTTTGCAAGGTGAGACTAATTTCTAAATAAATAAAGCTGAAAAATATCTGTTGCGGCACTGGTGCGCTGTCCCACTCCTGGGTTGAGAGAGTTTTTTTTAAAAAAACTTCCAGTGTGAAATATGTAGCAATATCTTTTGTTTATAATCTCTCGTAAAAAATATTAGAACAAGCCTGAGCAGAATAATCATAAACTAAGTCATATGTAACAATTTCTCCTAGTAGCTCCATTTGCAAACAAGATATTAAAATTCCTTCTGCTAATCACCTTTCAACAAGCCAGTATGAGAGTAAATGAAGTATGAAAGTAGACTAGGGATGCTGATTTGCCCATTTAAGAGCTTCCATAAACAACTTTACCTCAAGGAGAGCTACCAAACTGCTGAGATGCTTTTTCAAATGTGGAAGTTTCTTTCTTTAATGATTTCTACCTTTACTTCTCTAAACAGCTTACAAGAGGACTGACAAACATGAAAGCAATAAATACAACTGTTAAAATAACCTTATAAGAGCAGGGGAAGACAATGTTTTAAAAGTAGATAGATAAAATCATTAAACCAAAGGGTGTTTTTTTTAATGGCACAATACAAAAGGTCATAATTGCATGCCTGAAGGGGTTAAAAGAGAAGAAACTAACCATACTTCTTGAGGGACAGAGCTCCATAATATGGGTGCCACAACAGAAAAGGCTCTGCTTCAATACCAATGAGCTGTATGTGTGGAACATAGGAAGCTGCCTTATACAAAGGCATCCCATTGGTCCCTCTAGCTCAGAACTGTCAACAAGGCCTACCAGTGGCTCTGCAAACAGGAGTCTTTCCAGGTGAACTCAGATCTTTTGCATCCAAAACATATGCTGTGCCCTGACCCACAAGTGGGAAACATATGTTGGAAAACTAGCCCCATCTGGAGAGGCTGTCCCCTCTCCCTGCTCCCGGAGCTGGTTTACCAGTGATCTGCCTCTGGCTGCGTTCCAAACAGACCAGGGAGATCTTGATATAGGCGACATTTCCCAGCGTGGAAAATGCACACCCACTTCTCCCCCTTTCGCAGGGGAAAGAAGAATAGTCAGAAAGTCTATTTACATATTGTTTATTTCTGACATTACAGCTCTACAGAAAACGTGTCCGATCACTTCAGTTTCCATCCAGCAAGTGACAAAGACTACCTTTACAAACGCAACAGGAAGGTCTCAAATTACACACTGGACACAGACTTCCAAAGCCTGTGAACTTCCGGGAATTTACTTTCCCACAGCTAGCCATATCACATGATGTCAACAAGCTGTCTGTCTGCAGCTGCGATGTTCTCATATTGTAACAACATGGTCTATGATTCTATAGCAGAGCCTCCAGTGCTGAACTCAGTCGTGGAGGGATCAAATGGTGGCACCTCAGTAGTAGGAAAAAGACCAAGTCACAGACACCCAAGTAAGAGTGATGTTGATATAAACATATGCACAAGATACAAGCCAGAATGACTAGCAAACACCATTATGTAAAGAACAACACAATTGTCCAATCAACACAGTACATAGAGGACAACACAACAATTCTCCAAACAATACAGATGATATCTCAAAGACTGAACCTCATTTTGTGCTTCTTCAGAAACCAGTTGAAGAATATGCATGGTTGGCAGCTATTAACCCCTAATTGCTTCAGTTTTTCTTTTGAGATTTTTCTCTCTTTCAGTAAATCCTGTAAATCCTGTTTAAGTTCTGTTCCATCCCCTTGTTTATCCAAGAAGGTTGTAACTCTGAACACTGTGGTCTGAAAATGAGGAATTTTCCATTCCCAGAGGAGGGGTGAATACGGTATATAAAAGCTACTTGAACTGAGTCTGGAAATAAACGAGTTGTCAGTGCAGATATAACAAAACTGGCATAATATTATCAGCAAAGGGTGTTCCAGAAATCTGGAGCCTGAATTGTCTGCCAGATGAAGTTTCCAAATGCTTTTTTGAAGAGAGCCCACTTTAGATTGTGCTGGTACTGAAGGATTTCAATGGCGAAAGGGTCAGACTTGATGTATCCTTGGCGTGGACATTTGAGGATACTGTCCAAAAGAAGTAGTTTGGCACTAAGGCAATCCTTGAACTAACATTAAGAAGTCATGTACTAGGAATACAGGACCAAACCAGTGGTCCATCTAGTTCAGTGTTTCCACATTGACTGCCAGTACCACTCCAAAATTTCAGACAGAGAATCTTCCCTAGCCCTCACTGAGCATGGAATTAAACCTGCAAACCAGACATTTTACTGCAGAGCTACCACCCATTCCCCAAACAACTGCAGAAACTGCTGACTAAATTTGTTCTACTGTGAAATAAATTCTTAGAAGTTAGCAGTGTTGGATAGTATGAGAGACTGTTTCATATCCTTGTAAAAGGCCCTGTATAAGATCTATCTAAGAAGCATGCAAACAGGACATGAGTGAAGTTGCATGCAGTTGTACTCAGAGGTGGTAGAAAATTAGAAGTAGCTTAAAAATTAGTCTACCTGCCCTCCTCCAAAATATATATTCACAGTAACTATTTAAGTGACTGCCATACAAAGAAAAGACGACATTTATAAAAGCCAAATTGGTTTGGGTTTAACTTGGTCCGAGGCCTTTTTATTCATGCCTAATTGGCATACCAATTATAACATCCAGCTTGCACATCTAATCACGCCAGGCGACAGTCCTAATTTAGACCATGGTGCTGTTTCCTTAGCCATGCCCTCCCAGCATATGCAATGTCAGGGGTGGGGTTGCAAAGGAACGGTTGTGGGAGTTAGGTATGTCTAGCCTGAAAAAGAGGAGATATGGGAGCCATCTTCAAATAGCTAAAGGGCTGTCACATGAAAGAGGGAGCAAGTTTGTTTTCGCCTGCTCCGGAGCGTAGGGCCCAAACCAATCACTTCAAGTTATAAGGAAGGAGATTCTGACTAAACATCAGGAAGAGCTTTTTGACAGCGTGAGCTGTTTGACAGTGGAACAGACTCCCTCCGGAGGTGATGGACTCTCCTTCATTGGAGGTGTTTAAGCAGAGGCTGGATGGCCATCTGTCATGGATGCTTTAGTTCAGATTCCTGCATTGCAGGGGGCTGGACTAGATGACCCTCAGGGTCCCTTCCAACTCTACAATTATATGATTCTATGAAGAAAAAATTGGGCTACCTGGTTTGATTGCTTCCCTCCCCTCCCCTCCTTTTCACAGTGTGGGCTTCAGCCCTTACAATCACACTTCTGAGGCACTTCATTGTTAAAGCTGGAAATTGTTTCACAAAAAAGATGTAGCAGTTGAACTCTTTTTTTTTTTTTTTTTGGCCTTACAGTGATAACTGCTGACACAGTAACCAAAGTATTATGTCAGATTTATTCTAAAAATAAAAGATAGATTTCACAAAGAGTGCAATGCATGTGCTTTATTTCTCACACTAACATCAATGGGACTCGTGCATAACTTTGGATTACACACACAGAGACACACACTATAGTTAATGAACCTTCCATCTTCTGAAGTTTTTCCTCTGGTTGTTTTCAGTGTCCACTGGGAATAAACCACCGGGAAAAGCCATCGCCTTCATGCCTTTGTGAGCTTCTGAAGCAACTGGCTAACCGCTATCGGAAGCAGAGTGTTGGCTTAGACAGACCTTTGTCTAATTCAGCAAAGCAATTCTCATATACTCCTTTCAGCCACAGAGAAATGGCAGTAACTCATAGGACTGGATAGCAGCGGGGCCTTGATGCTGTCAGAGGAGAAGCAGCCAAGCAGTGGGGAAAGGAAATAGTTTCACACATTACAACACAATCTATGTGAGCTTCCTTTCAAACTAAATCCAACTTCCTCTTCTTTTCTTTTACATTCCTGGTATTCTACCGAACACAATCTAATTGCTTAGTATCTGGAAGAAGAAAAATAGTACAAATTCTGTGCTTTATTTTTATTTTTAAGCACCTTGGCAGTTTGCAATCCCTACTCATTTTCTTCTTCTTAACCTCCTTGTCTCTTCAGCCTACGTGATATGCCAGTATTCCCCCACAACTACATTTAAGTCACTAGAAGCCAACTTACATTGTCTTGCTGGAAATAGGGGATTAATTGTTTTTACTTGGCTCTGTAGGTGTTTTAATGGAACCTGTTATATGCTTTATTGAGCCACTTACATCCATTTACTGTCAGAGATGTGCAAGGATGAGAAAAAGCCACTTTGCCAGCTCTCTGCTCTCCACTCAGGGAAGTATGACGGTACCCATTATTCACAGATACATGCTTTTTAGCATGTAATTACCTGCAGTGAATCAGGCATCAAGCATCTCTCTTAGGGAAATCTATTATTTAATCCTTACACCCACCTCCAGTGCCTCACTGGGGAGGAGTTTGGTTTTTGGAAAAGCAGAGTTTATTCAGCTTAACCACTCAAATTGTGTTACTTGGACTTAAGGCGATGTCCAGTTTTCATTTCACTGGTCTTAAGGAAAGGTTTTCATTTGCTTTTGTAATTGTATATGAAGGTGAAATGGCATCTAGGCTCATGTTCTTCCTGAAAGCTTCCTCTTAGTATCTGGTTAGCCACAGTAAGAATAAAGTGCTGGACTAGATAGACCACTGACCAGGACCAGAAGGATGTTCTAATGTTTTTTAAGCTATGCTGAGAGCCAGTGTGGTGTAGTGGTTAAGAGCGGTAGTCTCGTAATCTGGGGAACCGGGTTCGCGTCTCCGCTCCTCCACATGCAGCTGCTGGGTGACCTTGGGCCAGTCACACTTCTCTGAAGTCTCTCAGCCCCACTCACCCCACAGAGTGTTTGTTGTGGGGGAGGAAGGGAAAGGAGATTGTGAGCCGCTTTGAGACTCCTTCGGGTAGTGATAAAGCGGGATATCAAATCCAAACTCTTCTTCTTCTTCTTCTGTCTCTACCTACTCTCTATCTGTATATTTGTAACAGAAACATCATAATTCTCTGGTGATATTTACCTCTAAAGGAAAACCTGGTACAAATTACCTTGAATGTGATTAGCTGTTAATTCCCACATCAGAAAGGGCCATCAATTGTAACTGGAGACTGGGCTGCAAGAAGTGAAATTCTCAGGTAAATCTTTGGATAATTACTTGAACAGGAATGGATTGAATGGTTGCCTGATCAATTATCCATGTAAATGTACTGCCCCCCCTTTTAAAGCAAATAATGTATTAATTGTTCAAGCCATAAGGCTATAAAAATATCAAGCAGAAGGTGCCAGTGAAAACATCACAAGATACCAACAATAAGTATGCACACAAAACTATTTCAGCAACTACTAACCATACTATTTATACAGAACGGCTGTGGCGTTTTTGGGCAGCTATGCAAATCAAGGCACCATTTGCAGCTGACCACATATAGCATGATCGTTCAAAAATAGATTTTATATTATCATAGAGTTGTAAGGGACCCAGAGAGTCATCTAGTCCAACCCCCTGCAATGCTGGAATCTCAACTGAAGCATACATGACAGATGGATTGTAAAGGTCAGTAATATATATGCTTAAGAATTAATTATAGTGGGTTTAAACCTTAAGATAGAAACATTGGTAGCTGTAAACTGAGCCAGACCATTGGGTCCATCTAATGCAACATTGTCTACCCAGAATGGCAGTGGCTGTCCATGGTATCATGCAGGGTTCTCTCCCAGCCCCACATGGAGATTATTGGGGATTGGGCCTATCACATTCTGCATGCAAAACAGCCCCTCCCCAAATGATGGGGCAAATGATTGGCTATTATATGTTCCATACAGAAGCAAACAAGGAAGGGGAAATGGAAACTAAGCTAACAACTCAGGAAAACCACCAAGCCCCTGCTCCCAGATCCATTAACCCATTAGTGGACTTTTCTTCCCAAAACATTGAATATGAATTAAAGGCTGTTGCCTGTTCCAAAAGAAAAGTAAGTCTCACTGTGTTCAGCGTGTGTCAAGATTGCAGCAACCCAATTAGTTGATGTTGGGAAGCCAACCTGAAAGTTTCCCCCCATTCTGCTCTAGCAGCAGATGCTTTGCTTTCTGATTAGTCCATAAATTGGTGAAAAGATTTCTGTGCATCTGAGTTGAGCTCCTAGGGATCAGCTCAAAATGTGGCTGGGAGAACCACGACCTTCAAAAAAACACACAAGCTGACTAGCTGTGGGGACTCTGCTTGAAGTATGGGTCACCTTAACCTCAGCTGAGTGTGAAAACACCCTTACCTGCTAATGGATTTCTTTTATATTAAAATGAACTGTTCTTAAGAGAGGCAGAGGAAACAGCAGCTTGAGACTATGGACTCTGACAGCTTCTTAAAAGGCCAATCCTCTGGCCTTTTCCATTCCCTACTCTCCCACCTAGCCTGCTCTTGCTGCTGGACAAGTAAAGTCCTGTGGAAGGCATTTGCTTCAGGGCATTTGCTTGTAGGGCTCTGGCCCTACAGCTATTAGAGATTCTTCTGAGGGGCTCATGTCCATCAGACTTATTTGTCTCTCCAACAGCAGGCTCACAATCCTGCACTTGCTCTGGTTCTTTAGCTGGAGACTCTGCGGCTTCTGACTTGGAGCTCTGATCACTGCTAGACTCTGGCAGTCATGGCAGAGATTTTAATGAGTGAATGCTGAAGCACCCAAGGCAAACATAATACTGAACTTTCAAAAATTGAAAATGCATAATAATCCCTATTATCTGAAGTGGGAACCTCTTGCTCTGTGATCCTGCATACAATCTTCCTTTCTTCCCCCTAGATGTCTCAACCCTAGCATTCTTGCAGCCACCGCTCTTGCTGTGCTCAAGCAGTGTCCAGACATTTCTATCTTTCGACTGAGGTTTTGACAGGCCAGTGGGGGTATCTGACAGGCAAAGCAACAGGTCCTGGCTGGGCTTTAATAAGGAAGGAAGATGAATCATAAAAGTTTAAACCTGCCCTACCTTAAAATACTTGACACATTCAACAAACTACCTGTTACTGAACCAAAAGCAAAAACACAAAATAGCAATAATATGTTTGGCATTTGACAATCATGTAAGGCGATACCCAGTGTTAATTATACTGAAAGTCAACCTATTGAAAGAAATTAAATTAAGTAACCTGAGACCATTGCAATGGTCTACTATTCCTATAATTTGCTTGGATCTTACATAGAAAACAAACTTCATTAAAGAAAAAGGTTGTTGTGACTTGGGGTACAGTAGTTTTCAGCATACCAAGATTTAAAACAACAGCAACAACACCCTAAATTATACTGAACTACAATTAAAGGTTGATCCCATCCTAAACGCTTCAAGACTGGGGTCAAGACTGGGGTTTGATAATAGGCAAAAACTATATAGCCTGTTGGCGGGACGCGGGTGGCGCTGTGGGTAAAAGCCTCAGTGCCTAGGACTTGCTGATCGAAAGGTCGGCGGTTCGAATCCCCGCGGCGGGGTGCGCTCCCGTTGCTCGGTCCCAGCGCCTGCCAACCTAGCAGTTCGAAAGCACCCCTGGGTGCAAGTAGATAAATAGGGACCGCTTACTAGCGGGAAGGTAAACGGCTTTTCCGTGTGCAGCTCTGGCTCGCCAGAGCAGCGATGTCACGCTAGCCACGTGACCCGGAAGTGTCTCCGGACAGCGCTGGCCCCCGGCCTCTTAAGTGAGATGGCGCACAACCCTAGAGTCTGTCAAGACTGGCCTGTACGGGCAGGGGTACCTTATATAGCCTGTTATCAAACTACAAAGTTATCAGTGCCAACTTGTTTTTTGATATAGCCACAAACAAGCCAACCAACCCCAAACTCAAGTCTAATGTGGTGGGGGGGGGGGGGAGAGAGAGAGAGAGAGAGAGTGTGTGTGTTTAAATTTCATGCTTGCAAAATGTCAGCTTTAAATAAGCCATGCAAGAAGTCTGTCTAAATGAATGAGTCTATCACTGGATATGAGAAGTCAAATGGGAAATGCTATTTGATTGTTAGAATGAAATGCTCGGTGTGGTGAAGAATAGATTAGGGCTTCTCACAGTCACTGAGCAGAGATAATAGGAGATGATATGAATGTGGTAATAGCAATTTGTGATGGGCTTCATAACACTTGTAGCATGTGTGTGAACAGGGAGAGCATAGGGACATTATTTTCGTTTCTCTACTTTAATATATATACATAAAATGAGCCAAACATATTTACTTGAGATATGCAGTGCTACATGTTGCTCGCAATATGAAAACACCACAGAATTAACTGGAAAGTGTTACAGGTGCTGCAGCAAGGCAAGGCAAGGGGTTCTGCAACCAGCAGCCTTTCTGAAGCAGTATGCTTCTGGTCTTGACGGTGTGAAACCAAACACTTTCAAGATGGCAACACAAAGAGAATTTCCCTCTCTCTCCCCTTTTCAACTGAAATACCGCCCCGCCTCTCAATTTCAACCAAAAACCCAAGATGAAATGAAGTGAGACCAGCCCTGTTGTTCATATAATAGCGTTGCTAGAGAGAAAAGCTGACAAATAGTGAGAAACAACAAGCCTGTTTTGCTTCAGTAGTGCTGTGGCCACATATACAAGATTCTACAAGGTCAAACATTAATTTTCATAGTATACGAAAGGTGAAAATCAAAGGCACAACAACAGCCTGAAGTACGGAGAAGAGACACTACTGCCACTCACACACTCCACTACTGCTGCCACTGCCTCCTCTCTCCCCTCTTAGTCCTGCTAGTGGCTGGACCTCTCCCTTCCTCCTTTTTGCTGCCGGCCTCCTCCCCTTCCTCCTTGCTGCACATTGAGAAATGGCAGGGTGGAGGTCCTCCCTCTCAGCAATGCATTTTGGGCAAAGGAGCTGGGAAATTCCTTGTGCCACTGCCACTTTGTTGCACTAGGTAGGAGTTTTACCTTGATTTTTTTTTTTAAAAAAATATCCTATAGATACTTTGCTCTGAGGAAGGGCACCTGTCTCTTTCTCAGAGCAAGGCTAATGGGAAAGGGATAAGGAAGGCCAACAGAAACCTCACATAGGTGGTAGCAGGGTGTGGGTTTGAGCCAGCAGCAGGGCAAGCAAGCAGGAGGTCCAGAAAGGGAAGAAATTCACCATGTCGCATCCTCAAGCTGAGACAATTGTCTCACATAGCCTCAAGACTGGGTAGGCCCTGTTGAAAATGTGGCTGCAAATCACTGTTACTTGTCTTGTCCTATCTTTGTTAGATTTGGATTTCGGATTTACTTAAATGAATATTGATTTACAATGTGGAATCTGTGGAAAGCAACATACATTTTGGTTTTGTGTATTGTGGGGAAAGTCCTCCAAGGCTGCATAGAAACCCACTCCGCTTACATGGAAGTAAGTCCAATTGAACTTAATGGGACTTACTTCTGAGGAGACAAGCATAGGCATGCATTGTTGTAGTCTTATCTGCAATGGTTAATTACCAGTTCATATCATTGGTGTAGTGCTGCCAGGAAACCTAAATATTCCATGCATATCACCAAGATAATTTGCTTGTTACATGTTTCTTAGTCATCTAATTATCCCCTCGGTGTTTGCTAATATGGAGTTACAGTAAGCCCTATAAATAAAACATCCAGCATTTCAGTCCAATTGAACAGCAGTGGACCTCATGAATGTGAATGTTTTTAAAGGCATAGGGGCCAGGATGAAGAACTGCAGAATTCGGAAAGCAAAAAATGTTGTTTGCAGATAGATGATAGATAGATAATAATAATAATAATAATAATAATAATAATAATATTTTATTTATACCCCACCCTTCCAGGTTCAAAAACCAGGCTCAGGGCAGCTAACAACAAATTTAAAACACGTAATTGATGCAACAAAAAACAGCATAAAATATGGTATAAAACATGAATAACGATAAATTCAGAATTCAAAATCAATTTAGGGGAAAAATCCATCCAATAACATTAGATGATAACCAGGGCTAGCTGGCTAAATTAGTCCTATCTGGGCCAGCATGGAGACCAGGGGAGAATTAGCTGTGGGATCCCAGAGCGGGCAATCTTCATAAAAAAGGGAGGTGGGGGGAAGGAAGGGGAATACAAGATCAGGCTAAATTCAAGTGGAAAGCCAGGTGGAATATAAGAGAAGCTTGTCCTGCAGTTTCCCCAGTTTCTCTATAATGGGGGGCGGGGAGCAGAAGGTAGACTGAGATCTTACTGGTAGATCTCTGAGTGATTTGCAGTAGATCAGCAAGGATCTGACTCCCAACTGTTTCAAAGATCGCAAACCCAAAAAGTTGTTTTCCCTTCTAAATTAGATTGCCAAGAAGAAGAAAGCTTGTGGGGAACCCAGGAGTGGTTTGTATTTATGCGGAATGACATTTGCAAAGGAAGGCTTATACATCCTCAGCTGAACACAAATGGATTGTCCGGGGGGTGGGGTGGGGGTGGGAGTGGGAGGAGCTCGTTCCTGATTGCACATTCAACCATTTTGCAGATGTCACACTGAAGAGGCAGATGTTGAGGAAGTGGAGCCAGGAGGAGCACATTCCTCCTCCTCATTGGTATACGTCCCTTGTACACATGCAGAACATCTGGAAAAGCCATCTTCCATTGTTCAAATGCAAGTTTTGTAAAAGGAGTTACTTTCAAGAGCTGGCGTCGTTTTCTTTAGCAACGCAGCCTCTTGAGATCTGTCTGAAAAATGCCTAGCCGAAAAAGAGATATAAAAGAGTTTCCTGGATCCGTCCCCTGCTCACGCTCCCCTTTTGCAGTGCAATGGCTTGGAAGGAAGTTGGATACAAGGGGAGAAACAAGCCAGATTGCTTCCCCATAGTCTCCACTCCTCTGGAGAAGGAGCTGAAGAATGATCAGGCATAGTACTAGTCCGACACAGTGGACCCATTGGAATGAATGGATCCAGTCATGACCATTAACTTCAATGGGTCTACCCTGAATATTCTAGCATTGGTTGCAACCCTCACTGTTGAAAGGTCTGTATCCCCTCTTGTCTGTCTTTTTGATGGCGAGAGCAACACAGGTGGGAGCTCTGGAGGCAGTGGTGGTACAGCACACATTGCTGGCTTCTACTTGATTATGGGTGAAACAAAATAATTGAGCATGGGTGTAAATGGGGATTGTTGTGCATGCAAATATATAAAAGGGCTGGCGATAGCATCATATCTACAGGTCTCTACTCTGGCTGTTATCACCCTATTCTTCCTAGACAGGGTGATTGATGTATAAGAAACATACTTGTTGGCAGATATTGGTTAAAAAGTAATCACCTCTTTCTCTTAATAACAAGTGTTGAGAAGCTACCTCCCGTAGGATTACACATTATAGTTACAGTATAAGGGACATGTCAGAGAAATTTTCCTCATGATTAATGGTGTGTCAGTGACTAACAAAGCCAGTAATAATTGTTTGCCACTCGTTATCAGGTGTTTCAGCTTTCTTTGTGCAGAATGACAATTTGTCAGAGAGAATCTTGCACAACTCTTCATTACAGGGTTACGGTGCCTTACAAACAAAATTCAGTCAGGATGAAATTTTGCCACCATTTCTTTTTTTCATTTTATTTCTCCCAGAGAGTTTGTTCTTATTTTGCACAAAAACAATATTTCATGTTTTGGGACAGGTGTGCAGGATATGAATGCTGAAATCACAGACAAAAATGTCAGGAAAATTCAAAAATAAATATATATTTCCCCCCTCACTTTCCAGACATTAGCCAGTGAATTCTTACAATTGTGGTTACAGGAAAATCACAGGAACAAAGGAAGCTGCTTTATATCTAGTCAGACCACTGGCACATCTAGCATAGCATTGTCTAAACTGATGGGCAGTAGCTCTCCAGGGTTTCAGACAAAGGGGATATTTCCAGCCCTACCTGGAGATCCCAAGCATTGAATACCAAACCTTCTGCATGCAAAGCAGATGGTCTAGTACTGAACTATATCCATTCCCCTGTTACATCCCTTTTTTGTTATCAAAAATTAGAATTGCCCACATAGGATTAATAAAACTATTATTCACTGTTTATAATCATAGAATTGTAGAATTGGAGGGGACCCCAAGGGTCATCAAGTCCAACCACCTGCAATGCAGAAATCTCAGCTAAAGCATCCATGATAGATGGCCATCCAACCTCTGTGTAAAAACCTGCAAGGAAGGAGAGTCCACCACCTTCTAAAGGAGTTCATTCTATTTTCAGACATTTTTTATTGTCAGAAAGTTCTCCCTGATGTTTGGCAAGAATCTCCTTTCCTGTAGCTTGAAGCCATTGGTTTGGGTCCTATCTTCCAGAGCAGGAGAAAACTCCATCTTTTGCTCCATCTTCCATGTGACAGCACTTTAGATAGTTGAAGATGGCTACCATATCTCCTCTCAGTCTCCTCTTATCCAGGCTAAGCATACCCTCTTCCCTCTACCATTCCTCATAAGGCTTGTTATCATTCACGTGTTCTCTAAATTCATGGTGGGAGGAGTGGGACCGGGCCAGCTTGCTCCCATGACCCTGTCAATCAGTGGAAGTGGTCCCTACATGTATACCAATCTATACAGGTGCTTAGCAGCCCTGTCACATATTCAAGTGAAAACACAGATGTCAGGGACATGACCAGAAGAAATATGTGAAGGGGATGAATGAAAGGGGCTAAAGTGGATTCACAATGGTTTATCTCAGTGCTTCTTTTCAGCCAGAATTTGCCGGAACTCAGGTCTGGCACCTCTCAGGTGGACACCATTGCAAACCCTCCAAGTGTCCCTATTTTCCAGGTATGTCCCTGATTTAGAGAAGGTTTCTGATTTGATCCTGGAATGTCCCACTTTTCCTTAGGATGTCGCTATTTTCATTGGGGAAATGTTGGAGGGTTTGGAGTTATCCAACCCCCAAGCTGTGTGAAGGCAATCCTGTATAGGAAATTTTTGTTAATGTTTAATGTTTTATTATGTTTTCTATATGTTGGAAGCTGCCCAGAGTGGCTGGGGCAACCCAGTAAGATGTGTGGGGTATAAATTATCATTATGGAATGGGACTTCCCTATTTTCATCGAAGAAATGTTTGAAGGTATGCCATTGTCATTCTAAAATAATACAGGTGGCATTTAATCTACAGTACTTACATACTAGATGATCAATGATTGCTGAGAAATCTAGAGCCTTGACGTTAGGCAAAAAAGAAGGCAAAATAAGCCTAACCATGTCCACTCAGAAGGAAGTACTGTTGAATTCAGTGGGTCTTACTCCCAGGTAAGTGGGGTTAGGATTGCACCCTTAGTGAGGAAAGCATCGAGGGAATGGAAAGGGCAAAAACAATTGCCGTAAGATTGACGAAGAGTGTGTTCATTCATTTCTGGCATCATTTTAGCAAGAAGAGATCTAACAACAAGCGGAAATAAGGAAAATGCAATTCTCTTCTAACTCTTGGTCTCCCCCCCCCCACCCTTCTTTCACTCTGCTACAATTGCTCACCATTTGGTTACAATCTCTCCCCCCCCCCCACCCTTAGATCTTTAGAGCGGAAAAGTAGATGAACTGCCAGTCAGATGGTCTGCAGAGTCCAGCAGCAAATAAACAAGTGCTGTGGTTAATAAAATGAAATGCTGCTTTGCTAATACAAATTGCGTCCACCAGTAAGAGAGAGCAAATAACCTCTGTTTATCAGTGCCTGGAATGCACCCAAATGTTGTTCTTTTGGCTGAAACATTTATCACCCTGAAAGAATCATTCAAAATGAGGTCCCTAAACATGCATAGGTTGGACTTTTCATTGAACTTTCTGTTGTTTATTATTAGGCATGGTAATAAATTCTAATAGATTGGAATGTATTTGTGCTTGGGTGAGACACACACACACACACACACACACACACACACACACACACACTAAAAAACCCCTACAAGGTTATTAATAAACTATTGGCGCTCTCTCTCTCTCTCTCTCTCTCTCTCTCTCTGTGTGTGTGTGTGTGTGTGTGTATAGTCCATATATATAATATTGAATCTCATATGCAATAAATCACACAATTGTCTAGCTATGTGGTTGTTGAAGTCAACTGAAAATTACGCATTCTGAAAATTTAATGGTTGCTGACATTTCAACGGGGCTACGCTAATGAATCACCAGGTAATTGCAGCTGTGATTACCAGTTGTGATCATGATTAATAAGAGGTATTGATTAATCTCCCAATAACTCTGGCATAGTTTATGGCTAGAAGAATAAGCCACACTTCATGGGATGCAGGAAGCATGATTAACAAAAGCAATAATAAAAACACTTCACTCTCATTACAGAGCTGTCCTTGGGGGACAAGATTTGTGGAGGTGGAAAACATGGATAGATTCACTAGAGGTGGAAGCCAAGGTAAAACAACATTATGCCAAAGATTGCCTTAATAAAAGAGACTTATAGGGAAACCTAGGTGCATTTTTTATCATGATGAATCGTCCCTTGGTTTGCATTCATTACACATACCCCTCCCCTTCAAATCAGCTTTCATTATAATAGTGCATTACTTTCAGTCTGTCCCTGGCTGCTGCTGCTACTTTCTAAGTCCTTCAGAGAAAATTAATAAATCTGGCAATGTGCTCCATGACAAGCTGTTCACAATCAGTTTCTTCAGCAGAAAATCCTGAACATTTGGGGGAACAACATCAAATGGGAAACAATTTCCCCCTCATTTAAGTCAATGGACATGAAAAGCGCATTAGTGGCTGCCATTCTAAGCGCTGGTGAGCTTTGCCACCGCTTTAGATGTCGAGTGTGGTGGATATCTAAGTTAAGATATGCAGCAAAAAGTATAGCTTTTTTAAAAAAAGTTTTTAGTTTATCCAATTTTCAAGCATCCATCCAAAACTAAAACCAAAAAGCCAAGTCAACTGACATTTATTTAAATAGGGCTTGGTCCATGAAAAGCTAGCAGTGGATTATGCAAAAAGGCCTTTGTTTTTAACTCATCCTAAACACTAAAAAAAGTAGAATGAAAGCCATCCAGTGCGCCGTGTGTAGTTTTTCGTGGACACACCTGCACATATGGTTGGGATCCCAATAGGACACAATTTAGCCCTTTCCCTTTTCTCCACAACCATCAGTCAGACACAAGTACACACAGCTCCTGAATGTACGTTACCAGGAAATCATTCAAGTAAGGAAGTGGGATACGTGAATCAGCTGTTCATGTATCGATGTTTGGGTATAATTCTTTGTGCTCAGATAAGTGAAATTTCACATAACAAGTGTTGCAGCTGTGGGACCTGAATGTCGTTCTGAATGCACTGCAACACTCCTAGCCATTACTTCCATACAGGAGAGGCCCTTCACATGGGTAAAGTGGGGCATAGCCCTGCCGAGATTCTGAACCCCCCCTCAAGCCATGTTCCGTTTTTTTCCTGTCACCCACAATCACATTAACACATATTCAGTGACAGAGGCTTTCTAGAAGCTTCTGTCCTCTTCTTAGCTAGTCATAGAACTCATAAACAAGATACCCCACCCCTATCTCCAGGTAGGGGAAACACTTGAAAAAACAAAACAGACCAAGAAACTAGCTAACATAGAAAGGGTTTGGGGTAGGGTGGGGTCAGGGCTTGCCCTTCCCCCAGCTTTCATTTCTCTCAGAACCAAAGGTAAGACAAGCCCCCAAAACACAAAAAATAAGGAGGTGGAGCACAAGCACAACAACAACAGGCAGAAAGATATAGAGTGAGACATTCCCTTGGGTCTCAAGCAGTTTAGTCTTGAAAGGGAAGCACCAACACCTTGAACTGGGATCAGAAGTAAATAGGTAACCAATGCAACATTTTAGAATCTTTACTAGGATCCATCCAGGCTTTACCTGTCAAAATCTGGCAGCCACATTTTGTACTCCAAATAGCAGAGTAGCCCAGGCTAGTGATAATGTGCCTCCACATGCTGTTTTTTCAGGAAGTGCAACCAACACCATCTAGAATAGAAGGGATGAGAGCCACTCACCCCACATCAACTACCATCCTGGTCTCAAGATTCAGCTTTAGTTTATTTGCTATTGTTGTTGTTGTTTAGTCGTCTAGTCGTGTCCGACTCTTCGTGACCCCATGGACCAGAGCACGCCAGGCACTCCTGTCTTTCACTGCCTCCCGCAGTTTGGTCAAAATATTTGCTATTAATTATTTGCTATTAATCCAGCCCATTACTGAATCCAGGCACCAGTTAAACACCTGCAGTGTCACACTTGACTCAGGTAATATTGGGGGGGACAGGACTGAGTGTGATCAGCATATTGATGACAACTCACTCCAATTGTTCTGATGACCTCACCCAGATCTAGCTCAGAAGGTAGCTTCCTGTAGTCTTATGTATCCATTATCTGCTGACTGTAATTTACCAAACCTTACAGAGTTTTGCTGACTAATTAGTGTGACATCCAGCTTCCTTCTCTACAGGTCTGTTTCCCAGGTTGGTATGTGATTATTGCTTCTTCCTTTTTGGCAAATGGGCTATAACATGCTGTTTAGGGATTATTTATCACTATAGCGTATCTTTTATTTTGGAGAAGCTGTATTAAACTGTACCAATAGTTTGCCTAGTGCTGGGGAAAATCATGAATTGTGGTTAAAGCTATGATGTATTATCACCAGGCACTAAAATGGAAACAAGCACTCCAGGTGTTCAAATTTTCAGGAAGTGTTCTGCCTGAGTCCATTTAATGACAGTACCAGTTTGGTATTGATCTAGAAAGAATGAGTGCAAAAGACAAAGAACAACAGCATAACCCTCTGGGCATTGATCCAACCCAAGCTAAATACTTTTAAACCCTGTTAATTTCACTGGGGAAAATCTGATCACATTGTTTAATGCTTCCTTTGAAATAAATTGGATTTGAGTGTGCTTAATTTTGCCTGAATTCTGCCTTTTCATCATTAATTGGCAAGGGTGTGTGTGTGAATTCAGATGAAGTCAACAAGTAGTAGCCATTTATGTGAAAGCGATGATATCATCATAGCTGCCAAGTGGTGAGAACAATGCTGATACAGCCACCTTAAAGGAGTTGAGATCCTTATACAAAGCCACAGTCCAAGGATGTTTGAGAAAGTTGATATTTGTGGATCCTGATAGGAACTGACCCGGACTAAAGTATAGATTGCAATGTAGCTATGCATCAAATCTCATAGTTCTCCAAATGACATTGAAAATAAATGTTCTGACAAGGGCAAAGCATGCCTTTCAGCTCTGACTATAGTTTGACCCTCACTGACAGGGAATGAACCTTCCCAGTTCCCTTGCAACAGTGACAGGAGCTTTGCTAGTAAATTCCAAAAATACAAGGATGAAAAGTGACCAGGAAATGGTGGGACTGTTAGGTTTCTTTCCTGATCAATAAATGCAGAACACAATATTCACCGAGCACATGTTTGCCTGATGCACGTTTAGAATCATTCTCTTCAGTAGGCTCTGTTCCAAGTAACTGATTAGGTTTTGCTTTACTAATCTACCAGTTCTCTTGTTCTGACCCTGTCATTTGTGTGTCTCATATATCTGGCTTTCTGAGGTAGGCATGTATGCAGCAGCCAATGTCATGCTGCAGCATACCGAGACAGAGAAGGAGTGGGATCAGTGAGGTGCAAACACATCAATGGAGCCCATCGGGTGCTCCATATGGCACGCTTGCACTGATCATCTCTCTCTCTCTCTCTCTCTCTCTCTCTCTCTCTCTCTCTCTCTCACACACACACACACACACACACACACTGTGTCCTGGTACACTGCAGCAGCTCAGCTGCACAGTGGTCAGGTGAGTCCCATAGCCCCACTGTTGTGATGATCCCCAGCACCTGCCTCTGACAGTAGCAAGAAAACAAAGCCACCAGGCCATTGCTCAAGTAAGGCCTTTGGGGCCTCAGCTTTCACCACATTGTATTTGGTGTTGATGGTAGACTTACAATAAACCACCGCACTTCCTATGTTGTGAGAATAACCTTCAAATGCTTTCTGCTTAAACAGTGTGTCGCTTCACACAGCTGCTGTAAACACCACGGTGGGCCCTAGAACACACTGGTTTTACTTCCTGTAGACTTTTCCATTTTGCATTTTTATATGAACAATTTGGTTAATGATGACACCCAGCACTGTTAAGTCATTTCATTTTTAATTAGCTGTGGAATTAAAGTGGGTTACATTTAGACCTTATTTAATTAAAAATGGATAACCTATATTTCACAGGAAAAGTACAGATCTTCTCTGAACTTTCCCCCTTCTTTTGCCACACCACAGACATAATTAACAGGAAAGGTTCCAATAAATTCTTAACAAGAAAGGGCAGGAATTTTCTTTTCCTTAAAAAAAGAAAGAGAAAAAAAAGACAACAAGCAGCTTCAACACTGTAGACTTTATAAGGGGTTGGCAGGAATGTTTATTATTCAGCTCAATATACCACGCTGACATTTCTTATCATTTCAGCATAACGGGGGCCAGAGGGTCTGTAAATAGTATTTGCCTTCTGGCAATTTTACACAATGATAATGTCCTTTGATGTCTAGGCTGTACCCAACTGACAGAGACCCTGAGGCTATCTCTGTGCTTCCAAAAGTTGATAAACCCTTTCCCCCCCCAGTAGCTAAAATGTAGGGGGGGGGGATACCCACCAAGCCCCAAACATAAAGCAATAGAAATGTGTTCAATTATGGAATTCATTTTGCAAGAAGAAAGGCAGGCATGACTAGCTTGAAGGTTACAGGAGAAATCTTAAAAAGAAGAGGACCCCTAGAAATCTGCCTTGGGCGTGTTCATGCAGAACATCTAACATATTGCACACAGAAAAAGATTCTTCCATAATGTTGCAGTCAACATTCAAACAGCATATTCGTGCTATGAAATTTCTGTTACGCAAGAAACTTAAGCTATAAACATGGGCCCCATGCTTGACTGCTTGTGGGCACAGAGGTTTCCTGTCACTATCCAAAATCTTAAGTTTCCCACATTTCTATATCTGTTTGCAAGTTTGTTTTTTTAAAAAAGATCTCATGAAAATTCGTAAGCATTTTTGTGCTATTTTCTCCCATTATTATTATTATTATTAGAATTAGAATTTTTATATACCACCCAATACCTCAAGGTCTCAGGGCAGTTCACAGAACAAAATCAAAATACAAAACCACAAAATACATAATCAAAATAAAAACAACAACAACCCAATAACCCCCCATCCAACCCCCTCCCTCCCATTTTAAAAGGGTACAGGATGTCAAACAGATCAGCCAAAGGTCTGGTTTAAAAGGAATGTTTTTGCCAGCTGTGTAATGAAGGCACCAGGTGAACTTCCCTTGGGAGAGCATTCCACAGATGGGGAGCCACTGCAGAGAAGGCCCGTTCTCGTGCTGCTACCCTCTGAACCTCTTGAGGAGGAGGCACATGAAGGAGAGCCTCAAAAGATGATCTCAGGGTCCAGGTAGGTTTATATGGAAAGAGGCGGTCCTTGAGGTATTGCGGTCCTGAGCCATTTTTAAGACTTTATAGGTCAAAACCAGCACTTTGAATTGGGCCCAGAAACTAATTGGTAGCCAATGCAGTTGGACTAGGATTGGTGTAATATGCTCAGAAGGTCTTGCTCTGGTGAGCAATATGTTTCTATGCAATTTTGATTAAAATTTTACCCCATTATATTGTATTATATCCATGAAAATTCACTAGAAGTGCAAAACTGTTCGATGAAGATATTTCTCTTTCTTCTGGTATTTTAAGTATGCTCTGCTATGCCCATTTATTGAAATCATATTCGGTTTCCGTTAGTTTTAAACTTATTATTTGGATTGATGGATTGCCTTATCATTTGTTCTGTAAACTACTATCTGTGACCATCTGTGGTAAAAAGTGGTCTATGACTATTGGAAATAAATAAATATCTGTGATATACAGGCCTGTTCAGAACTGTGTTCCACAGAAGCAATGAGGAAGACTCAAATATACAGGATTTCCATGCACATTGTGATACGTATTTGCAGTACAGTGGTACCTCGGGTTAAGTACTTAATTCGTTCCGGAGGTCTGTTCTTAACCTGAAACTGTTCTGAACCTGAAGCACCACTTTAGCTAATGGGGCCTCCTGCTGCCGCTGCACCACCAGAGCACAGTTTCTGTTCTCATCCTGTAGCAAAGTTCTTAACCTGAGGTAATATTTCTGGGTTACCGGAGTCTGTAACCTGAAGCGTATGTAACCTGAAGCGTATGTAACCCGAGGTACCACTGTAATGGTTTTTAGAGATTTAAAAATATTAGCAAAAGGAATGCTATGATTTAATCACTTTTTGACTGACATATGAGTTCATGAGATATCATGTAAAATCTGGATAATTAAACTATGAATCATAATTGCACATACTTATTTGGGTATATAGCAGTTCTTACTTCAACCAGGTAAACTTAAACTTTGAAGTGCCCTGAAATACATATTTTCCATCTTCAATATTATCCCGTGTCTCCTAAACTATAATATATAAGCACTTTGGTTTAGTGATCTGTGAGGCTAGAACATAATATAAATGGATTTCCACATTGTAGCAGAATGATTTTGAACAATGATGCTTGAAGTGGTGGAAGAACTCTATAAAGGACATAATATGAATCATGTCTAAGAATCAGCATTATGCGCATGACTCAGACTCTAATTTGCATAGAACTTAAACCAGTGATTCTTTTGCCATTGACTTTAACTGTATTCAGCTTCCTTCAATACGTTACCAATATTATGATAAATAATTAAATAATAAGCTACATTCCCCAGCATTATTTAGGCCAACAAGGATGCTGCATGCAAACCCACCCTAAATTTTTTTTTGCATGATTCTGGCAATCATGATGCAGTTACGTTCTGGCATGAGAAGGGTGGTAAGGGGAATATATTAGAAGAGAGCTTACATCAGATTCTTGCCTAACGCAGGGGACTGCTAAGGGATGTTCTTTAGCAAGCATAGTTTTGATTTCTTAATTGCTGGGAGTTGGACTAGATGACCCTTGGGTTTGTTTCCAGTTTTATGATTCTATGACCTACTTCAAGAAAGCAGTAGCAATCTTTAAAGGGTTTCCTCCTTGGCTCCATAGGGAAGTGAAACCTTCTTAGAAATAAGAGAATCTGCATGATTCAGTTAAAACCAAGCATGGTGGCCTACATACCCAGAGTAGACCCACTGAAATGAATAGACATTACTAACTTAGCTCCATTCAGTCCACTGCGTCTGTTCAAAGTAATACTTTGGGTGCATTCAAATGTGTGCTTAAAACAATTAAAACAGATCCCTTGGCCAAATTGTGGCTATCAGAACAGATATGTGAGAGAACACCCTTTAAATCTTCTGCTCCTCAAATAATCACCCTTTTTTCTTTGATTTTGCATTGCAAAAATAGTAATGATGGGAAATAGCAGCTTCTGGCATATTCCATTGTAAATAATGTTCCCATCTGGCCAGGGGTGGGGAAAACTAACTGGACATACTTTTCTACCTTTCACAGAAGTTTAATACAGTTGCCAGTTGAAAAGTTAGCAACCCTAACCGCAAACAAAGCCATTCCTGTAAGCCTTAAAAAAAACCAGTTGGTTGCAAACATGAAACCGTTGTATTTCTTTTAAAAACAGCACTCGCATCTCCCCCGCCCTCATCTTTTGCTTCCTCCCCAATGCACATTAAGTGTCATAAAAACATGAACAAATCAATGCAGTGCCTTCATTTCTTGCCTTTACATTCAGGGCAATGGCAGGTTTGAAGGTGTCTTTTGGGGGCAGCTTCAATGCTTTCTTTCCACTCAGAGAAAAACTGTATGAGATGAAAAAGGGCCTCTGAGATTTAATTATCTTTCTATATTACCTCTTGCCAGAAAGAAAGAAAGAAAGTTAGTGTTTGACAGTGTTATTCCAACTTAAGAGTTCAGCTCTGGATGCTCCTTTTATTTTGGGGAGGCATCTATCATTTTAAATAAAGTACTCGTATCTCTTCCCTTTTCTGCCTTTGCCCTCGCTGTTTCTCTCTTGTGCACAGATGTATTCATTTAAAAGCAAAAATGGAACAATTATATTACCACAAGGAGGAACTCAGTGTTCTTATGTTGAAAGTTTCTCAGTTTATTATGGTTCACCCTGAACTCATAACTGAATATTGGGCGGGTGATTGGGTGGCACTTAACTCATTTAAGCAACTTTTTTTTATTGTAAGGAAAAATGTTTTTACTTTCTCTCTGCCATCTAGGCTTCTGCATTTCCACATAGGTCATATACTGTAACAGAAGAAGCTCTTATACTTGTCCATCTAGCCCAGTATTGTCTGACTGGTAGCATCTTTCCAAGGTCTCAGGTAGAGAGGTGTTCTCCATCACTTGCTCCCTGAACATTTAAAACAGGTGTGGGGGACCTTTGGCCCTACAGATGTAGCTGAACTACAACTTTCAGCATCCCAGGCCATTGACCATGCTTGCTAGCACTGATGGAATATAAATTGAAATAAATCTGATATAATTGTTTTACAGTGGTACCTTGGTTTTCGAACTAATAAGTTCCGGAAGACTGATCGAGTTCTGAAACGTTCGAAAACCAAGGAGCCAACAGTCACAAAAACAAATTGGTTGCAAGAGAGCTCCTGAGCTTAGCTGAACACAGATTGATCGCATGCAGAAGCCACGTGGCATGTTCGATTTCTGAGGCGTGTTCAAAAAATGAAGCATTTCCCTCCGGGTTTACAGCATTCGTAAACTGAAATGTTCATCAACAGAGACATTCAAAAACCGAGGTGCCACTGTATTTGTATGTATTTGGATAATTGGTGGTTTATGTAATAGATTAAAATATCTTAAGTGAACAACAGATGCAAAAAATACCAGAGAATTTCTATATTCTACAAGATACAATTAACAAATAGAGCAGCTTCTTTAGTATCAAAATAAACATTACATGTAAACATCAGTTACAAAAATACAAGGACAATTCATAGTAAACACCTAAACATACTATCATCTAAACATAAGGAATCTAAATGTTGTATTACATATGGAAATCAACTAAAGTATAAATTTCACCTTCTTAAATAAGATGGACATCTTATAAGATGGTAGTATAGATGGGCAAGCAGCCTTGTACTCATCCTGCAAAAATATTTAGGCCCCTGGTATTTCATTTGAATGTTCAAAGCACCTTGAGGGAGCCTGATTCAATCCAATGCCCTTTACTCTTCCCCTATGTAGAAAAAAATCACCTTGGGGGAAGGATGGGTAGCCTTTGAAAAGTGATGCTACCACAAGCACCTTCTTCTACCAAACACCATGGGAAGTGAACAGATCTAGTGTTGCCATTCTGAGGGGTGGAGAATGGCCTCTATTCAGCACCAAAAGGGGCTCTGCTGACATCACAGTCCGCAGCAAAAAGTGGAGGCAAAGCAGTTTAAGAGGCATTTATTCTGCTATAAGCCTATGTATTTGATATGTGATAGATAGTGGCCTATTGTAACAAGAGAGCTTGCTGGTCTTGCTTTTTGAATCAAGCAGAGGATACCCCTGTAGACATAGCAGGATATTCCATTATGTATGCTATTGCAGATGTTTATTTCTAAGACTAAGGTATTTGTGCTCCCTAGCTAACGGAATGCTGATGGTAGTCAGGTTGTTCAACTGTAGTGCAAAAATTATGACATCTTTTTTTTTTTTGAGGGGGGGGAAAGGAAATCCATAACCACTTTCCACTGGGCTTCGACCTCTTTTGTTTTAAAGACAAAAATGTCTTTTTCAGCTATAATCGCTCCCAAGGCATAGAGCCTCTCTCCTACTTAGCGATCCTTCCCTTTCCCAGCTAAGAGCCCATTTCAACAACGTGTAAAGTTAAATGCCACATTTGCAGTTCATATACTGCTATCTCAAGATGTGTCTCTGGATGGCAAAGCCTGAAAAGTATTGTCAGTTTGTGAAATGTGTTGACTGACTGTGGAGTCCTTCTCCCACCCCACTGAAAAAAGAAAAGAAAAGAAACAAAAAGATGAAGGAAGATATTGCCAGAAAAGTGGAAAAGTGGACATTTGTTTTGGACTTAAAGACAAATGTTGCAAGCTTGAGAGATTGAAGTGCAAAATAAATAAGGAGGAATAAGAAATTGTAAAATCTATCATCTATCATCTATCATCTATCTATCTATCTATCATCTATCTATCATCTATCTATCTATCTATCTATCTATCATCCATCTATCTATCTATCTATCTATCTATCTATCTATCTATCTATCTATCTATCATCTATACCTCTATCTATCTATCTATCTATCATCTATCATCTATCTATCATCTATCTATCTATCTATCTATCTATCTATCTATCTATCTATCTATCTATCATCTATCTATCTATCTATCATCATCTATTATGCAGGTTTTGGTGTCCTCGGGTGTCTTCCCGTGTAAAAGTTGGGGTGTCTAGGCGACGTTTCGACGAGGTCTCACTCGTCATCTTCAGGCTGGTGCTTTCGGCTTCTTGTTACTGGAACAGAGCAGGATCTCAGTGTTTGAGTTCCTATAAATACTGTTGAGGAGGTGTGGCCTCTAATGTTCTTGGGCAGAGAGGAAGTTCCCAGGCTAGTGTGCCTTTTCTTCTTTTGTTTCTTAATTACTTGAGGGATATCTTGAGTGATTTCTTGAGTTGTATCCTGAGTACCACTTAGGTGGGTCATTAGGTGTGGATTAGTTGCTAAAGCCTTTGTGTCTTGACCTCTTGAACTTTGTGAAGAGTTTTTCTGGGAAGATGGTTGTACTGCATTTTGTTGTGCTCTGGCTTGGCTTGTGCCCTGCAAAGTCTGCCCAGCCACGTACATTGGACAAACTAACAGACGAATAAATGCACGTATCGCAGAACACAAGAATGCCGTCAAAAAAGAAGAAAAAACTTCCTCTCTTTTCCAACACATGAAAGAAACAGGACACGAAATTAATTTTGCAGATTCCAAATTGCTCTTTAACATGGAACATCACCACAAGAGAATAATCATGGAAGCCATCGAGATAGAGAAACACCCTCACAACATGAACAAGCGTGACGACACATCCCGCTTGCCAGACATCTGGAAATTAGCCCTCCCCACAAAAACTGACACCAGAGCCAGAGGCACACAGAACGCCATCACCAATCAACCACACCAGACCCAAACCCAGACCCTCTCCACAGATGAATTACAGATACCATCCAGTAGCCAAACCATGGTGGCACCTCCGGATGCTGCACCCCCCTGCAATCCCTACACAGATCTGGCTGGCACAGACCACAAAACCACAGCTCGCCCCTATACACGAAGCCAAGCCAGAGCACAACAAAATGCAGTACAACCATCTTCCCAGAAAAACTCTTCACAAAGTTCAAGAGGTCAAGACACAAAGGCTTTAGCAACTAATCCACACCTAATGACCCACCTAAGTGGTACTCAGGATACAACTCAAGAAATCACTCAAGATATCCCTCAAGTAATTAAGAAACAAAAGAAGAAAAGGCACACTAGCCTGGGAACTTCCTCTCTGCCCAAGAACATTAGAGGCCACACCTCCTCAACAGTATTTATAGGAACTCAAACACTGAGATCCTGCTCTGTTCCAGTAACAAGAAGCCGAAAGCACCAGCCTGAAGATGACGAGTGAGACCTCGTCGAAACGTCGCCTAGACACCCCAACTTTTACACGGGAAGACACCCGAGGACACCAAAACCTGCATTCCTGTACCCGTGAAAATCTACGAAAGCAAACATCATCTATTATCTATCTATCATCTATCTATTCACATTCTCCTCACTGACCTCTTTCCATTTTTCTCAGTGTTAAAGAGAGAGGAGAAAGCTATCAGTGATTTTAAAGCTCTGTATACTGGGAATGGTATTTGAGGGATTGCTATGATGGACACAATTCAATCAAGGCTGAATGGGATGGATGGAGCAGATGAAAGTTTCAAGGCGAACCAATGCAGAGTCTTTTTTCAGACACAGCAGTTGGGTTTCACCAGAGTTTTGTGTTATCCAACTACCTACCTACCTACCTAATTATCAGGCAGCCCTGCTCACTTGACCTCTGGTCAGTCATGTTTCACCTGCTTACCGAGATGCAGAGGGGGTGGGTGACAGCAAGATCAGTGCACTGTAAACACTGGCAGAGCAAACCGAGTGCTGCTCAGTATGCCTTCACATTGCTGACCCTGCCGGCACCTCACATCTCCACCTCTGCCTACCAGTAAAGAGCAGCAATATAAACAACCAGAAGTTAGATGGGAGATGGGAGGTCTTACAGTAATGAATATACCTCTTGAGCAAAGGGGAACAAATAAGCACAGGCACAGGCAATGAGACTATACAAAACAATATCAGATGCCCTCAAGACAAACAGTATTTATATCCAATAGGAGCCCTCCTTTCTTTCATCCAGATGCTAACCCTAGACTCTTGTCACCCTACAACTACAAAGAAACTTCTCCTAGCCATCAAATATCTCCTAGTCCCTGAGCCAACAAAGGCAGCTAGCTCTAGATATCATTGACTGACCATAACTGTCAATAATCAGGGAATCAGGTTGTACAAAAGATCTCCCCCCCTTTCACTTGACACTAGAGCTGAGATGAACCAGAAATTACAGTTGGTTCACCTGATGACTACAATATCCAGTAATGCTTTGTTAAAGATAATGGTTTGATTTCCTGAAATGGGAATGTATGTGTATACAACCAGCAAGGAATCTGATCCTTGCATAGTTAATATCTATATTACAGTTGTGAGTTTATTTACTCCTGACTCAGGAATCCTGACTCTACTTTGGTGTACAAAAGATGTAATGCAAGAAGACAACCTAAAGTGAAAGAGTGGATACAGGATTAAAGCACACTTTACAAAAGTATTCCTCTGATTTAAAATCTGAGCATTGTTGATCATGGAAGCAAAATATCAGAATAATACTGTGATACTATTTTATTAGTTGATTCACTTCTGACTACCGCAGCACTTTGAAGTACACAGAGTATGCAGTACATAAAATACTTGAAAGCATTAAATTCTACAGAAACTGCCTAGCCCAAGTTAAACCTAATTTAAATAATTCTGGCTTTAGCATCACTTCATTTTTAAGTGACATAATTAAGCGCTCTTCAAAGGAAAATAGACTCTGATGCTTCCAATATTATTAAATATTTAAATAGCACATCAGTGCTGTAAATTTTCTGATGGATTTTTTTTTTAACCAAAGCAGATCAAATGAAAACATCACATTCTGTTGTAGTAAGTGTACCCAGTTCCTTGAATTATTCACCACTATATATTTATAGACATAAAATATACATGCAGTAACTCTACAAAGTAGTGCCTGGGTGAGTCTAAGAAAGCATGTTTGGAATATGTTTTGCAATATCCCAAATCTCAGATTAAGCATAAGGACTGTTTTTTGCTATGTACATCACAATGGGGATTTCACTGAAACATGAACCAGGTTGAAATTAAAACAAGCTGTAAGCTGAGAAGGAAGGCAATATGACTATATTGTTTAGGGTATTATTCTCTCTCCTCCATCTGAGCAAATAAAGAAAGGGCTAAGGAATTCCTTATTCTTAAACTTGAACTAGTGGCAAACGTTTCCCTTGAGATTTATGGGGTCAGCAGCAAAAAAGTGAAGCTGTAATTATTTGTGTCCTAGGTAACCTTTGCTTGCAAATTGCCTCTCCTGAATCCCACCGTTTAGCTCTTCATTTAGGCTTTAACCAGGGACTCTGTGGGGGGAGTTTCTTCTTCTTCTGGGTAACAGGGGCATCGCTTTAGTCATCTGAGGAAAAGGTTTTTATCCTGGGAACAAGATTTACAAGCTTCAAAGCCCCCTCAAACCCTGGATATTTTCAAGATTAAATGCATAAACAGAACCATAAACTTGTGACTTCATTGGCTTCACAACGAAAAGGAAGGGAGGCAAGCCAACCAGCTAAACTAGCCGCTCCTCCTTGTAATCTCCTCTGTTCTGTGACCAGGTGGGTATATAGCTAAAAAGTGGGCTGTTTTTCTACCAAGTCAACAATTTTCAGTTTCTAGGCTGGTTCTATCTTCATTTCTTCTATGGTGTTCTGCCTGTGCTTTCTAACTTCTAATGGGCGCTCTCTCAAAAAGTAGGCACCCCAGCTTGAGTCACAGATGTCATGATGGACACGGTGAGAAATATCGCCCAGTTCTAGCTTGCCACTTGAAAAAGCAAGTGGAGACTGCCCACCCCCAAGTAAAGACACTTCCAAACAATAACTTGGGATACAGAGTCATATGTACAATACTTTAATAAATGACTTTGTGTTTGCTTTTGTTCCTCATCAGTCTTCTAATGCTTTTTGAAGTGTAATGCGCTGCATTAGAGATTTACCGGCTGGAAGTCAAAAGTGGCAGTGGAAAGAGGAAAAGAAGAATGCAACACACACCCCATTTTTTGGGGTCTAGAAAATGTGATTTAGTATACTAAAACATAAGATGGGATGTATTGTGTATTTGCTTGTGAAAGTTGGGGCAGTGCAGTGGTTAAGAGTGGGTGCTCTGAACCAGAAATTCCCCAATCCCTGATTCAGATCTAGTACTGGCTTCAAACACACTAAGACAAGATCAGTCTGTCTTGCCACTACACTATGATGCTGTACTTCTAGGGTTGTTAGAAAAGGTCACTGTGATAATATACATGAAGCATTTTAAGCTCACAAAAAACTGCTCTAAAGTTATTAAGTCCTATGGATTGTCTGATTGACTTGGTGGTACTTGCATATATTAATGTAGTCTGCAATGTTGGCAGTTTAGATTATTCCAATTGTCACTTAAAAAAATAATAATCTTATTTTTTCCCTCCAGCAGCCTGTCAAGTTGTGGGAGATGAATGTGCATTGTGGTTTTAATCCATGTGCCAAATTAAAGAGAGAGAGATTCTGTATAGTCCATGGTGGCTTTAAATAAGGAAAGAACTCTCTGTGTATATAAAGAATATAGCCTGCGATCACCTCATTCTAGAAGTGGTGCCTGAGTAAAAACTCATAAATAGGGAACATGTGGCCATCTAGTTGTTGCTAAATTCCAACTCCCATAGTCCAACAATATCTGAAGGGCCAAAAGTTCCTCACCTCTGTGATAACACTTTACCAATGTTAAAAAGACAGGCCATGGGGCAGGGATGGCTCACCTGTGGACGTCCAGATGATCTGGGGACTTCAGCTCCCATGAATCCCAGCCAGCACAACCAATAGTCAGGAATGATTGGAGTTGAACTCCAGCAACATCTGGAAGGGCCACAGGTGAGCCATAAAGAATGACATATATTTATATATTTTAAAAGATGGTTTATTTATTTCCTTTGTTTGATAAACATTGTGAGGTAGGTGCAATGGCTTCTTTAGGCTCACACACTACAATGGAAGGTTCAGTATGTCACCTTCAGTTTCCCTAACAGAAGGAGACAATATCATGAGGAAAGTCAGTGAAGATTTATGGGCTGTTGAACACCCTATTCCCTCCCCACCGCCTTTCCCAACAACTAATGTGAGCAATAAAGAACCACAGAACACAAAACCACATAAGTCTTTATGTCAGTTTTGTCACTTGGATTCAATATATCCTGGTATGAGATGACAGTCTGCTATTGTGTGGGTGACTATCCTAAAAAAGGATGTGGCTTGCCCCCTTTACCTTCACCAAGAAAAAGAAAAAGAATACTTGTAGAATTTTGCAGATAAATTAATCCATTTGTCTTGTTTATCCCTCCTGATTTTTGAGCTTTGTACTCATTTGAGGTGGCTGTCACACTTACCTCTTCCATGTTCTTTCCTCTTCAGTGTTTTTTTCAGAGGTGGGGGCAGCAGAGTGGTATCAGATCATCAATAATTCCTGACAATTTACTCCCTTTTCGGTCAAAAACAACAAAATCTTACCATTGTGTTGAGTGGTTTCTCCCTCCCTCCATTTTCCAAATGTCATAGATAACGGTCCAGAAGAGATTTGTCACCTTCAGAAAATGAAAACTCACTCTGATGCATGTAACTCTAGTTTGAACTTATCACAGTACATTTTTTTTGTCAACACTATCAATAGTGAAAACAGCATTTCAAGCCCCCAGAATTGGATGGCAAGGCAGGGCATGTGAGTTCATTTAGTTTTGTTTTTTTAAGACTTAGAAGAAGTCCTGAAAAATATATAATTGTAACAGAAAGTTTTCTTTTGTCTGTCTGAGTTGGGTGAGATGTGGTCGGGTACCACATACATTCTGAGGAACATATAGTACATAAAAGTGGAATTCAATGTTGCACTATAACAACATCTGCATATGTATATCAGCTTGCCAGATGGAATGACCTCTTCCTTCCCCCCCACATGTTCTTCTGGGTCAGAGCCACTTCTCTTGTGCAGGGCTTCTGCTGACTGGGTTCATTAGGTAAATCCTACCCTATACAACTGCTGGTGGGACTCTCTTTCTCAAAATGTAGGCCAGTGTTCACATCTTTAACAACAACATCCATCCATTACCAAAAAGGATGGTGGGATTTACTCTACCAGCTTCTAAAAGCAACAAAAAGGCATAGAACAATTCACCTCAATCAGACTAGAGAGCATATAGTCTTCCATTCACCTCCTAATTTTGTGAGACACTCCATGTACAAACAGATGTACACAAATAGCCCTGTTATAAAAGTGATGATGCCATTCAGTCTGCTACTTGAGAGAAGGTGTAAGACAGTGATGGCCAAACTTGGCCCTCCAGCTGTTTTGGGACTACAACTCCCATTATCCCTAGCTAACAGGACCAGTGGTCAGGGATGATGGGAATTGCAGTCCCAAAACAGCTGGAGGGCCAAGTTTGGCCATCACTGGTGTGAGCGATAAAATTACCCCCCTTCTGCATACCCTCCAACATGTCCAGGCCAAATACTGGGCCGCAGTACTGGGCAAGTCACATGACCCATGTGAGATTGCTGCGCTTTTCCAGGCTGAGATTGCAGTGCCCAAAATAGATGCTGTGCTCTTGCATGAAAATGTGGGATGTCCCGGTTTTCCCGGGACAGTTGTGGGGGGACACATCAAATTTGTATGTTTGAATTTATATTTATAAATGCAAAATATAATTTTATACTTTAAATAGAAAGACAATATATCTCACCTAGTATAGTGCTAAAGGATGTCCTTCTAGCTGTCCTTTCTCAGCTTCTCAAAGAGGCTTCTATTTTTCTGCTTCATTCTTGGGGCTTTTTCAAATTGTAGAATTTCTTCAATTTTTGTGTGGGTGTGGGTTGAGCTTTGTTTATCATTGCAGTGTGACCCTGGGTGATGTGCATTTGCTTTCTTTCCATTAAACATTTCTCCAAGCTTTGCAAGATCCCTGACTGCACGAACGTCGTGATCTGGAGAAAGCCCATAGGAGGAGCTTTAATTGAAGTGAGAGAAGCTGGTCTGAAATCGGTGCATTCACTGTTTTTGCTTTTAAAATAAGTCCTTCGTTTTACATTTTGCAAACAAAACCTTCCTATTCTGTGTTCTTTAAAGGGACGCACGTGCGAAGGTTTTCCTTTGAAACGACAACAAACAACTGCCAGGTACACAATAGGCCACCTAAGGATGTTGTGGGGTTCTCAGGAGGGATTAGCACCCAGGGAGACTTCAGAGTACAAACTAAAGGAATTATATGAAAGAATGACACTTTCAAGCAGCCCTTGGACACAATGAAAGTACATTAAGCACAACAAAATCCTGCACCCCTCTCATGATAATGTTGCCAATATTTTCCATTCTCTTTGATAATTCTCAAATGGAGTTTATTGCACTATTAATTTTTCGGAGAATGGTAAAAATAAAAACAAGACAATTTCGGGCACAGCATTAATCTTGTTACAGCAGAGAAGAGTGCGGCGAGGTGACCTGTATGCTATGGGCAGTTTCAACGCCTTCCCTCCTTAGGATTTCTAATGTTTCAACCTTCATATAGAGAGGACCCCTTCAAATAGAGGACTGGCAGACTTGCAAGTAAAAATGTGCCTTCTGCAGTATCAGACATATGTTGACTTTACTTTCTGCTCAGCCAGTAGATGATATCTCTTTGTCTTAGCAGGGTTATATCACCTAGGTGGGCTACTGTGATACCTACTTATTATAAAATAACAATTAATAAGAATAATACTTCTTGCATTGAGGCCTAGTAGCTGCACTTTGGAGAAGTCTGCAGCTGAGGCCTACGCTCACGTCACTTTGAGGACTGTTTTACACATTGAAGGTGCACACTAAAGCTTTGCTCAGTCCACGACTTCTTGTAGCACAAGGCAGGGATATTGATGAAATGCCTGTACGCTTTGTTGCTAGCGGCTGAGACTTTAGGGGTGAGGAATGTGTATGAATTGGCTGCAATTGGAACATCCTGCCTTCCACCCTCAACAAACAGAATCTGATTGTCAGAGCCATTCCACTCCCCCCTTCTAATTTTGTTTATTCTCGGGTTCTTAGCTATGCCTCATTACTTCGCTTCCCCTGAGGCAAAAGTGACATTTTTACAAGGGCAAAATACATGATTGAGATAACAGAAATAGTTTAGTGTCCAAGAAACAACCTCAGACAAGTTAAAGCTGTAAGGGTTTAAATTACAAAAATTAATGTACTCTGTGCTTTTCTAATTATGTTTTGCTATTTCCCCGCTTTGCTGTTTTGCTGTCTAGCCAACGTGCCAGCTGAAAAGCTGTTCATTGCTACCTTATTTTGCTTTCTTTATTGAGCATTTGATGCAGAGAGGGAAAAGGGGGAGAAAATTACAGTTATAATAATATTGCTTTCATTCCATTGTTTTTGTTCCCATAATTAATACCATGTTCTGCACTGGAGAAGGATGAAATTATACCCTCATTACAGAAATAATTAAAGTCAGATTAAGCGAATTGATTCATTTTCCCCCTACTACTAAATTTTATTCTCCTTCTGGCACCAAGACAAAAGCCTAAGTCACAAATTGTACCAATAGCAGCAGGGTATTCAGCAGAGATGAAAAGTGGATTATATGTTTTCACCAAACTCCCATAATGTTAGTCTGGCCCCCAGAAGATTAGTGACAATAGTGGATGAAATATTTTGCTGTTGCTCCATCATGTTTTTACCAGCACTCCTCCTCCCTCTCATTTCCATCCCTTTTTCACTGTTGGCATTCAGAGTTAAAATAACAGCCATAGCTGAGTGGTAGAGCATCTGGTTTGCATGCAGGAAGCCCCAGGTTCAATGCTCAACTTCTCCAAGTAGGACTGGGACTGCAGTCTGAATTCTAGAGAGCCACTGTCAGTCAATATAGACAGTTCTGAGCCAGGTGAACCAATGGTCTGACTCAAGGACTTTGAGCTAGTCTGCTGACATCTTTGTCCTTTTTCTTTGAAACTTCAGTTAGTTTCAAAAGACGTCACTATGAGACATGGTAGAAATGGTGAGCTCATGGTACTAGTTGCAGTGTTCTTTGGATATTGCCTATCAATTTTGTGACTACGGGCAGAATTCAATGTCACACTAAGGCAGGGGTGCCAACTTGAATAAAATATTGGGGGAGCCCAGATAAGCCCCACCCCACATAATATCACAAGATGTGGCACATGCGAATCATTTGAATGGAAATGCTCATCAACTTTGGGGTGGTGGTGGTGGCAGCCCCCTCAAATAAATTATTGTGGGGGCCAAAGGGACCTTGGCCCCTAGGAGTTGGCTTCCTCCCAATCCTCCTATACTGTTCTCTTGACCGCTACCCCCAGGCAACTTCTGTTGGTGTGGGAGCACACAGGGGGAAGATGGACAAAGCTTCATTGTACAAGTGGAAGTCCTTGTGCAGAGCTTCCAGATGATCTTTAAGATGGAACCTGAGATGTAGAAATGTACAGATGGAGCCAGCCTAGAAGGCTGTTCATAAGATTCAGTTCTTTGTTTGATTTCCACCTCCGAAACTACAATGGATGGATATATTTTCCCAATCTAGGACAGAGTAAAAATGGCTTCCAAAATTCATCACTGCTTTCGCAGGGTTGGGATATACCAGCTATTCTCTGGGAGCAAGCAGAATTCTCTTGCTATTTGGGGATAATCCTAAAAGAAAATTCTGGGGAAATTCTCTTCTTTTATCTTGATTAAGTTTCTGAATGAAACTATATTGTTAATACATAGTGGTGGATAATAGAAGCAATAGAGTAAGAATCCCCTTTTTTTAGTTAGCATTGCTGGGTGATAAAACTTGCCCAGGAGTGGGGGTGGGAATCAGGGGAATTCAGATTGAACAGGTCTAGGCTAGTAAGGTAATGCAAGCCTACATTGCATTTAAAGGAGGGGGGGGGATGTTTCCACTTTAACAAGGACTAGAAGAGAGTTTCAGAAAGCAAGACTGAAGCAAACAAAGTATTGCTGATACGCTCAGGTGTATGCACATTTAGCTTTAATTAGAAGATGGCTATTTGCTGTTCCAGCAAAAACAAAATCTTAACAACAAAAATGTGCCACATGACTCCCTTGGCAAATGCAAAGAAGACTTACATTCCTATTAAGCAGAACAGAAAGATCAGCAGAAAGAAGAAAAACAAAGGAGGATGAGAAAGCCCATGAACTGCTTCCTCAACAAAGTTTGGGACAATGGCAGTTGCAAACAAAGAATTAAATGGGAATGGAAGAACTGAGGTGGCTGCACTTTGTACTACTTGGAAACTATGAAATTCTTCCTTAAGAAGGCAGTGGGCAATGATATTCCATCTTCAGACAGCCTATGCCTATTTCTTTCTGGAGTAGGGAAGAAGTCATAGGGAATGGCTGCTAGGTTATCCCCCAGACACTCAATCTAAACATTCAATGAGAAGGCACACAAGACTCTGAGGACCAAACTAGATATGATGTGGAAATCTCCGACATCCATATTGTATCTGTATTGACTCTTCCTTTCCCCCACATTTCTCAGCTAAAAGCAATTTTAGAAGACATCTTATATTAGAGGAACAGCGTGGGAAAATAATTACCCTCCCCACTTCAGCACCGAGGCCTCAATCAGGCCTCACATCTACTAAGAAAACAATGCAGGGAGATCTAGTCAAAGAAATCCCATAGCATGTCTTGGCTTGCTATAGGCAGAACAGCAATTTGAGGAAGCGTCCAAAGAGCAACTTGGGTTCCTTAACACACCAATACTGAAGCGGCAGGCTCAGAAGATGTTGAATCACCACCACCACCATTTATCAAAACAATTGGGGGGGAAGTGTCTATAAAGTTGACACTTTATTTTCAGACAACCCCACCCCTAAATCTTGTGTGTTCTTGATCCTTACATCTTATTTATGCTTCCCTGTATCTTGGTTAAAAATGATGTGTCAGAGAGGATGTTCTTATTTAACCTGTTTGCTTACACATGAGTACAATGAACACCTGAATAGGGCTTTTGCTGCCGCTTCTAAGACCTATTTGGAAGAAGGAATAACATATTAGTTGAAACAAAAAAAATTCCTTCCAGTAGCACCTTAAAGACCAACTAAGTTAGTTCTTGGTATAAGACTAACTTAGTTGGTCTTTAAGGTGCTACTGGAAGGAATTTTTTTTGTTTTGACTATGGCAGACCAACACGGCTGCCTATCTGTAACTGGAATATTAGTTGAAGAGTGTAATGCAGCCATCCTATAATTATTATTTATATTATTAGATGGCCCTTTAACCAGAGTTCCCATGGCAGTAAATGTACAATTTCAACAATAAAAATGTGAAATTTATCATAAAATACTACTGGTACATCATTTACAACAGAAAGAAAACAAACCAACAATCCTGCCAGTCTCCAAGGGCCATGCATAACAGATATGTCTTCAATAGACATCCATGTGGAAGAAAAGTGTTTACTCAATGGGAGGGAGTTCCACAACATGGGTGCCAAAACTGAGAAGGTCCTGCTAGGAATTACTGCAGAGTTTGCCACAGCTATAGGTGGAAATATCAGCAGGATCTCCCCAGAAGACCTCAAATCAATTATCAATCGCTTGATAGCACCCTATAATCATTAGTAGGATACAGCCAAACTTTCAACCTGCTGATTTTTTCCTTTTCAAAATAGACATAACTACTACAGTGGTACCCCAGGTTACATACACTTCAAGTTAAATACGCTTCAGGTTACAGACTCCGTTAATCCAGAAATAGTGCTTCAGGTTAAGAACTTTGCTTCAGGATGAGAACAGAAATCATGCTCCGGCGGCGCGGCAGCAGCAGGAAGCCCCATTAGCTAAAGTGGTGCTTCAGGTTAAGAACAGTTTCAGGTTAAGAACGGACCTCTGGAACGAATTAAGTACTTAACCAGAGGTACCACTGTACTACTTTACAATGTTCCAACAGTGCAGGTTATCTGGCCATGCAAACAAGCACCTGGTGCAAAGGATACATGTAACAACAACATTCCTCCAATAAAAACAACACAACTTTGTTTTCTTAGTTACATTTTAATAAAGTGTTATGTTCTCCAACTGATCCAAGCAGAGATCCTTCCAAACTTTTCTTATGTATCTTTTCGGGTAATATTGAAGAATGTAATTGTTTCACAGGTGATCTATTGCAGAATGCCTAATAAGCCTTCATGCAATCCCCTGGGGAAGCCATTGCCCTTCTAGTCTTTGAAAGGACACTGTAAAATGGAACTGTTGGGCTATTCTTTTGAGGTTCCTCACAGAAGATTGATAGCCAACAAAGCAACAGTCTAGGTACAATACCATATTTCACTAGGTGAAAGAAATATTAAAGTTCCCAGCAGGGATAGTATCAACCTGAGGGGTTGAAACAACCACCAACAGGGGTTTCTTGCGGTCTGTTTTCCTCATTACTGCAATGAACTCAAGTGTGGAGGGGGAGGAGGTAAGAAAAATATTTCTAGTGAGCCCTTCAGGAGAATATTTCTCTTACCAGAACAGACGGTCCATACAGTAGGGTTGCTGGCTTTTACACAATGCTGAGTGCCATTCAGGGACGTGGTCCTGCTTGTGTTCACTGGCATCTGTCAACATCAGTTTTCTGTATATTATTTGCTTGATTCAAAATGCAGCAAATGAATACACAATCGTTTATCCGTGGACAAGTCAAAATTACTATCAGGGATTCTTTGTTGTTACCTTGATTTAAAGGCAAGCTGGCATACACAAACTGTAAGAAGCCCCCTGTCACAATGCTGAAACTTTGCTTGATTGCATTATCACACACACACACACACAAACACAGGCACAAAGGTAGTTCAAGAAATAGGAGCTGTAATTCATCAAAGCAATTCAGTCTCAGCCAAGATAGGCATGAAAAGCCTAAGACACCACAGAGATACTGATGGGGAAAGACGCTATGTGCCACCTGCTGGTGGATTATCCTAATGTACCTATCTGTCATCAGAACTCTTGCAACAAAGACATTTTTTTTAAGAGTGACTAACTTCCAAATCCTAGCTTCAGCTCTCTTAGCAGAGAAAGAAATGGCAGCATAAAAAAAAAAGTTATAAACAACATGCATCCATCTATTTATTTTCCTTTCTTCCTGGTCTGGAATAGCTTGCTAATCACACTCTGAAGTTTATGTACCATCATATGCCACCATCATTATAGGGCCAGGCAGGTTAATTGATACGGTAAGTCAGCCACCGGGAAATGCTGCAATAAATAATGTTTCCTAAAGTGACTGTACTGGGTTAAGGAAAACAGTGTGGCAGTGGTGAACTTTGTGGATTCTCTCATTTGAAATATATATATGTGTGTGTGTGTGTAGTCATTCATATGTAAAACAAATGCTGGTGTGCATTGACATTGTAATTATCAGCTTTCCCCATTCTCTGTAATCAGACCTTAACATAAATAGCATGGGGTGATTTAAGGCTCCATACTTAAAAGCATATATAGGATTGCACTCTGAGGCTTCAGCCCTGTGCACACATACCATATTTAAAGTTAAGTAAGTAATATGGAAGTAAACCATATTTAACACAGCAGGGCTTACTTCTGAGTAAAAATGCATGAGATCAGTCTATAAGTGTATTTTTCACATTGTGCTGTTAAGGTTTGACTATTGTTCATGAGACTGAAAAGAGTGGGCAAGAGTAATTTGTGAGACAAATCAGCTTTCTGGCCAATGTATGTTTTACAATTTCAAAAACAGCTTTAAGCATTGTTTGAAAGCACTAGGAAACAAGCCCGGTTGAGTTCCATGGGTCATAGGCCACTTCACTATATGTACCTAGCACTGCAGGCCAAGATTGTTTTAATTCACCTGGGAGATGAATAGGAGATTCTTGTTCACTCATACAGTAAAAAGAATCATCAGAGGATTTTGCCTGACGTATATTTGAAAAGAAGTCTGTTTGTGTGAAACATCTGAAGGTGAGATGGAGGGGCGGGTAGCAGGAGTATCCCTTGGGTGACATTGTAGTGTTGTAGAGCAAAATGTTCCGGTTGGAAAACTACAACCTATCTCTCTCTCCCTCAGGGAACCCAAGAGTGTTTTTAAGGTGAGGGAGAAATATGACAATGCAATATTAAATCAAACAATATTGAATCAAACCCCACCCCCTTGGATTGAAAAGACAGCTCATGGACATTATAGAACAGCAGATGAATGAAAGGCTCACTGTTAAGAGTTTGGCCTCTTCACTCTCAACCTCAACTCTATATGATGCTGTCTCTTCTCTCTTCTCTCTTCTCACATTAGTGTTCCAATCCTCCATCCACAGCAAACTCTGCTCCCAAAACACCACAAGCAAGATGGTAGACTCAGTTGCTGGGTCTTATAAAACAGGCTTCACCTCTACTTCTTGACTTTTTATGAATTACATTTAAATGCAACAGCATTTAGTCTGTTAGGGTGTAGTCTGTTAGGATTCTTGCTCCGTGTTTGCAGTCATGAGATTGTTGTCGATCACATGACGGTGTATGCTTTTATTCCACAGTGTGGGAAGTGACGGAGACAGGATGTTTTGGTATCACTGTGTTCCGTGATGTAGGACTATTGTCCTTTGTTCTTTCTCTCTTTGCTGTCTGATGTGAAAGAGGAAGGAGCTGAGTCAGAATGCTCCGAGTGTATTATATGTAAATAAAGAGGATTAGGCAATATGCTGTGCTACTGCGTTTGTTACATGAACTGCTAACAATCTGCAGGATCCTAAAGCATGCCAATGCCTTTTGGTATCAGTCACTGTAATGTTTGGGCTGGAGAAAGCTTTTGAAGCTCCCCAACGATTGACCAGGAGGGAGAGCCGGGCATGTGTCTCTGCCGGGGTCCTACATGCGAGTAGGACGATCCTAACATAGCCCCCGGTCCCCTTCAAAAGCTCCTGTTCTCTGCAAGATGAAAAGAATAATTTACCAGGTGCAGTACTGGATAAGCTTAGCTGTGCTTGGGAGATGTCTTGGCTGGTGGTCCATGCCTGATGCCCTGGGTATCTCAGTGGGATTGGGATAACGCCTGCAATGGCATTGATAACTGGTTTACTATGCCATTTGTTTGCTAACGTTTCAAGCAGTTTGATTCCCTCTATAACCCTCTTTAATTCCTCCCCCCTGCAAGTGCAAGCAGCATGATACTGTGTGTGATGTTTAAGAGCTGATTCAAATGTTTAGCAAAGGCACATGGTACATTAGCTGATGAGGACCTTGCCACAAGCCTTTGAAAATATTTGAAACAACTTTTCCTGTCATTTATTCAGACTTGGTGGTGATTCTTCTTATTCCAAAACAAACCTCTTTTTTTGTCTGTGATGAAATCCGAGTATCAGTTCTTTCTTCCAGAAATTTTTATGTAATAAAATACTTAGCACCATCCATCAGTGAGCACCATTCTTTGCTAGACAAGATACTAAACGTTAGAGTTCTCTTCTGATCCCAAATTTATTCAGTAATGACTTGTGAGTTGTAAAGCTGCTTGTGTGTTGAATGCTTGAACAAATGTTCCCTCCATCCCATAGTATGATACCTTTTTCAGGCATTTTGCTTTTTTCCTTGGCTCAATTAGCCTTTATGGCAGTACGTGTTATGTAGCAAATGCAGCTAGCAACAAAGAAAATCCCTTGAGCTCTCGTCATGGGGCAAAACAAAACCTGCATCCAGGAGCTCACAACATGATCTCTTCCAGTAATGAGCAGTTTCAAACTTTATCTTAGAGCATCACAGACTCTCAGTACATTATGCGATTGAGAGCCCAGCACACTTTCATCAATTAAACACTGTCCCAGAATACACTGGGATGCCCAGAAACAGTTATATCCAGGCTTTGATTTCATATTGTTACAAGTTTCTGGGTGGCAGGCTCCCTCAAATTTCTGGAGCCAGTAAGTGTTAGAATTTAATCAAGGCTTGGGGTGTTAAACTGGGTGTCAGACACTGAACCCCAGGATTCAGCAAGTCTTTAAATATAAGCCAGGTTCATTTCCTGGTGAGGTAAGTGCCTTGAGGGATGAGCCATTAAGAAAACAATGGAGAGGGGATTCTGTGCCAGACTGCAAATGGGTGGGATCCCTCCTCTAGCTCTTAGATGGTGCAAAGGACAAAAGCCAGAGTTGAGAGTTAATGGTGATGTGACCTAGAAAAAGAAAAGGTTGCACACTGGAAAAGACAGAGGAAGCACAATGTTTGATTTCTGGTTGAATCCAAGGCTACAGCTATTGGAGAAACACAACCCTTTTGGGGTGTTAATTCTGGGAACCCCTCCATCATAGGCTCAGGTTGTGTATATAAATAAACCATATGTTTTAAAAACACCACAGCCTCTGCCTGAACCCTGGGTAAGGGCCAGGAACCCTTGAAACTTACACCACTTAGAAATTAGTGTGGCATGCAACAACATGAACCTGGATTATCAAAGCCAACGAACAGGCCTTCCCTCGTTTGTTACTTTAGTGCATCACACAGAACATGGTTTTGTTTGTTTTTTGTTTCTCTAAGGAAAAGAACCCCACAAATAACTCCAAATTATTTGAGGGACATAAGACTAATGTATTAATAATTTTCAGGGAGACAAATGCTACCTCTCATTTTGTCTCCATATGTGACTTGCCAACCTACCCTTTGTACGCCTGAAGCAAAACTGTGATATTATTCATACTTGTATCTGCCTTTCCTGGTACAACTCAGTTAATGCATACCAACCAGATGAAAGTTGAGCTGAAATCCTATACTTACTTCTCAGCAGGCATGAAACACATTGTAAGTTCACAGGCTCAATTGTGTTTGTCAGCAGCTTCAGAGAACAGTGTATCATGTAGTTCCTGAAATTTTGCATGAGTGGCATTCGCCATGTTACTACTAACACATAATAAGAATAATATAAGCTGAGGTGGTGAATGCATGTTTGATGGCATCTTCAAAGAGCCTTGGAATATTGGCAGATTTTCATTAGTTATCCAAGACAATCCATTAACAACATTCCATGTATATGGGAAGAGCTGCAGCTCAGTGGTATAGCACCTGCTTTGCATGCCAAAGGTCCTGGTTTCAAATCCGGACATCTCAAGATAAGGCTGGGAATGTCCGCTGTCTGAAACCCTAAAGAGCCTCTGTCAGTCAGTGCAGACAACACTTAGCTAGATAGACTAATGCCCGACTCAGTATAAGTCAACTGTCTTATGGTTTCGATCCATGGGCTACTTTTAAAATGAGGCTGCAGTTTAAATTGCATTTTAACCTGTTTTTTAAATTGGTTGGTTTTTTCCTATTATGTTTTTACTGTAATTTTACTGGTGTTTGCCACCCTGAGCCCGGGGAGGGCAGAGTATAAATAAAATTTATTATTATTATTATTATTATTATTATTATTATTATTATTATTCCAGAAATATCCAGTCCTCTTTTAAAATTAAAGAAGTGCATCTGGAAATCCAATGTACAGGACATATTCTCTTCTCAGGGTGAGAGAAATGATCAGCGGTACTTCTATTACAAAAGGTCTATTTGCCTTCATGGCATATAATGGGACTTATCCGTACCTCTCAAACTTTTCAAAGGAAGTAGTAGATTTAATTGTGGAACACCCTGGAAGCCATGTAAGTCATCCCCTTTGTTGTATGTGGAATAACTCCGAACTCTTAGGCAAGCATTGTTGTACACTTGTAATTTACTTACGTTCACTATCAGTGACAAATATGTCATCCTGGAGTCCTTTCAAGTCATTGCTCTAAAATAGCTAGGGCAATCTAAGTGCTGCATGCTGGCTGTGTCTAGTGAATTGCAAAGACCAACATTCAAATGTATCCCTTTCCTCAAGCAAGCACCTTGAGAGGTCAGTGTTCTCTGTAGCTGACTTGCAGTGTCGATTTTGCTCATTGTCATCTTGAAGCTTGTTTAGTTTTAGAAACATGAGGAGACCTGTCCGATCCACATCTGGCATGATAAAAAGATTCTGAGACACTGAATCAGATGGCTACTTGATGTATCAAGTTAAAGAAAAAGTGTTTAAACCAAGTGGTTTTGCCCATTTTGGGTTGGGGCCAAGGTGTGGAAGTGCCTTTATGAAACAAAAGCCTCAATTTTGTATCTCATTATAACAAAGTATCTCTTTATTCCTCAAAGAAAGGAAACATCTATGGAGGTGTCTCTTTACCTTCAGAACAATCCTATGAAATAGATTGGTTGGGATGGTGATTGGCCCAAGTTCACTCACCCAGGGAGCTTCACATATTTCTGCATATCTGAACCAGAGTTTCCCCAATCCAAGTTCCAAATCGTTCTCCGTTGACTTTCCAGTCTAGGTGACACTCATGTGTATTTTTGTTCATTCTGATGGAATATTGAAAGGGCCACATCTGTTGGAGATGTGAGCAAGAAAATACATGTTCAACGTAAGTTGAATTGCCAAAGCAAATGTAGGTTTACATTCAATTGCATCACTGTTTTAAAACAGAGTATTTCAGGTTTATGGTTTGGTGTTTTTTTCTTTAACTACATTGATCTCTGTTAAGACACCTGCTCTGTTTCTTATGAATTGGCTCATTTGTCATCATATTTTCTGAAAGAGGATTTCATTTGCTTCCTGAGTAAATGCTATCTGTGTTTCTAAGGTGTTCTGGCCTGCCATACAACTCTGAGAAACCATTACAAAATATACTACATTTGCCATAAGAGCTTTTCCCGTCATACCCACCATATCCAATTAAATTTTCATCCTAAAGCAAAACACTTACAGTTCATGTCTGAAACAAACACTTGTCATTTGTAAAAAGCTCATCCTGAATGTTAATCACAGCTTCCCACTAAATGATTGCAAAGAAAGTACATTTTATGTTGACATCTATGTGTCTTTTTCGTCTTTAAAAAAGAATAATAACACTGATTTGTTGAGCGCAATGTAATTACAGTTGAGAGAAGTTCTGAAGACTTCTGTAAAATATGTATATTTTAGTCTAAGAGAAGACAATATGCGTTAGTGATTCAGCTTACAAATGTACCGACCAATGATGCTATTCTTGTTTATTTCTTAAAGTTAAGAGGAGTGTTGTAAGAACATTAATCCTGCTGCTTTTTCGCACTTTTCAAGAATATTTGGAACAATCGATCAGAAACCTCTTCTTTATAAGCCCTGTTGAAGTGAAATCTGCAGGAACAGATTTGTGCTATTTTTGAAAAGCACCATTTGTGTAACTGGGATTGTGCAGGAGGCACTCCAGATTCCTTCTGTGCATAAGGAAGCTTTCACCTGTTAATGTAGCTAAAAGTGTTGAAATTTTATTCCCAATCCTGAATAAGCATGTTCAGTGAGGGGGCGACACTGCATCAGTGCACCATCCATTACAGCTAATGGAACTGCTTTAGTATCTAGGAGAGGGAGTTGCTTTCTTTGTACAGAAGAATATGACCAGAATGTGTAGCTTGTTAAGAAATGTTGCTCCACTCTCTTGAATAAAGCTTAACTACAGAGAGGTGCCAATAAGTCTGCAAAGTTATGGGTAACCGTACTGAGGGCTTTTTCTTATAAGAACATTTCTCAGACACTCCAATGTTCTGCCTGAATATATGTGAAAATATAAAAATGTAATAGGAAGAGCCAGAGTACTCATGGTTGTTGTTGTTGTTGTTGTTGTTGTTGTTGTTGTTGTTGCTGTTGCTGCTGCTGCTGCTGCTGTTGTTACCTTCCACATATATTTCTTTAAATGATGTACATAGCATAATGAAAGCAGCTGGGGAAACCCCCATACAGTTTAAAACAACTCAGGAAAAAACAGCATTTTTTCCCCCTGTGTATTTTTCTGTGTATAAGACTAGGCTCCCCCCCTAAAAATAATGTCAAAAATTAGGGGGCGTCTTATACACTGATATATCTCCCCCCATTTTCTTAAACCTGAGTCCCTCAAAATCAGGGGCGTCTTATATATGGAAAAATATGGTAACTGAAAAACAATAGGAGATGCCCATGACAGAGACCTGTTCATTCAGCTGTGAAAGCTTGTTTATGTCTTAAATAACATGTTTTAATGCTTTTTAATACCTATTAACGTATTACACAAATTCCATATGTAATTCTCAGGAGTGGAGACACTACCCTTGTTCAGTCATTCATTTATGTGTGTTCTCAGGATGTGTGAAGGAAGGATGTCTGCTAGATTCACTGCCAATGTCCCTGTTCCTGATGGTCTGCAGTCTCAGACCTTAGTCTGTTGAGCAGAACATCTGAAGCGGGGGATCTTTGTGTAGTCATCTGAATGCACATGGAATCCCCCAAATGTATGGGAATCTAGCATGATAGGGGTTCCCACTCACATGGCAGATTCCAACCACATGCAGAAGAATGCATGACAAGTCCCCCTTCAAATCGTCCCAGTTCATTGCAAGGCCAGGGATGAGGCCAGTAGGGATGGGGATGTTAGGGGCAGGGCTAGCACCTGCAAGCCTAAGAACATAAATAAAAGCTCTGCTGGTACATAAAGTCCAGCATTCTCTTCCCACAGGGGCCTAGTTGCCAATGGAAAGCCTACAGGAAGGATCTTGAATGCAGCAACCTACTTCTCCCTTCAAGCATCGTCAGGGAGCACTTGAAAAGAGCTTGAGTGCCCCCACTTAGGAGGGTGAGAAGACCACAAGAGGCAGAAAGGTTAAGAAGCCATCTGATAAGTCAAGTATTTCACCATCCCCTGTTCATCCTATGCTTGGAGAGATGCTTTGATCTGAGCATGGCTACTGGTTGAAGGAAACATTGGGAGGAATTCAACGGCACACCATGCCTATCATTTCAGCTTGCCGACAGAACAACTGACTTCCTCCTACCATGTGCTGCTCTGGGGGATCTCCTGACCCACTCAGATCCATTGGGAGGCATGGGGGAGGGGGGAAGCCTTGTTGTGCAATCAGAATCCACTGATGGGACTCATTAGTTGGGTCCAGCCCTTTATTGGCAACATGCTTCACATCTTGGCTGGTTGCAGCATAGGGGCCAACAATTTTTTTCAGTCTTACTTTCTCTCACCTTCTCATTTTTCCAGTCTTAAGTTTGCTTCTCTGCATTCCCACTTCAGTTTGCAATTTCCTCATGAAAGTTTATCAGTATTTTAATGTGCATTTCCCCCTTAATATACATGTTTGTATGCAATTTTGCTTAATACACAGATCTTTGCAAAGCAATTTTGCCTAATTTTTAATATCATATTTTCACTAATATGTGCATTATGGGCACTTTATCTCACTATGTGCATTTTGTACACATTACTTGGCTGGAAAACTGCACTGCAAAATTTGGAGAAGTGTGAATTTCAAAGCATGTGTGTTGTGTTTTGGTTCTTGTGTGTTTTTGAAAAGGGTGAATTAGATGTGCTTTTAAATGTGAACTGAAATGAATCCTCTCCCATATCACTTCAAGAGTAGCCATGGGTGCTTCCTCTGTGTGTGTTTCAAATATTGGCAGGTATGAAGAATGTGGGATATAGTCCCTGGATTTTCCACTGAAATTAGTATCCAGTGTGTTGGCAAGAGGGAGAAGCTGGCCCATCTTGAGTTATCATTGAAAATTACCTCATGCTCTTATTTTCTTGTTCAACTAACCGCTTCCATCACACTGGGGAATCTTTTGTGTGTGTTTGTTTTGTTAACTAGCTGCCACAATAAATGACCCACCTTGCAAATCTATTTTCATTAATACATCTATTGGCAAGGCAGGAGAAGGGTTTCTGCACAGACCATTTTCTTTGCTATTGTTGCATTTTTCATTCATCTTTTCCCCCCTTAAAGAAATCACGTCAGCATAATGCATTTTATTGTGACTGACAGACCTGTAATGGATTTTTTTGCTATTGTCATCAGATTTCTGAAGAAACTGGGGACAAGTTCACCAGTCTAGCCCCATATGGGTTAGACAGCTCTTAACTTATAAATTATTGTGTACCTTTTTTAGAAGTTGATTACCTTTTCACGGGGGTGGGACAGAGAGTTAGATATAAATAAAAGTAGACAAGACAAAGCACTAAGATGTCCTGCTTGAGCTGTTTCTGTTTCTGAAAAGAATGTATTCTCTTAACTTGGACCACATTTTCATGTTTGTGTGTGTGCCCACACAGATGTGCATGTGCTCGTTTTTACCTTCAACCCTGTATAGTATTTATATCCTTCCTGATTAAGAAAAGAAGATGTGCCTTCCTACTTAGCATGTTTTAAATAACACACACACACAGTTGTATACAATATGTATAATGCATAGTGGAGTGCCAGTGATTTCTGGTATTCTGTGTTGCCTGTCAGCGTAAGTGTGGGCTACATCTGGAAATCCCTCTGAGTCAGGATAATACTTGTGCTTGCACACTGGTATGATAGAGGGAAACAGCTTGCCTGAAGCTTCCTTGTCCTAAATGGCAAAGAGTGAATAGAAAGAAGAACCATGGCCTGTCAGGGCACAAGTGAATCTCATAAGGGCAATTCTGAAAGCAGATGAAACCAATCACTGTGAGAAAAAGGGTCCCTGACCATTGTGGCTAAACCAAACTAGAAGACAGGGAGGCAGTCTTATGAGGTCTCACATTTGTGGTGTTTAAGGCTTGTATGTGGTAAAATTGTGGAAGACCAGAGTTTTGGAACCAGGGTCTCATGAGGTTATTCAAAGGGAACTGGGAAGCAGGCCATCAAACTGTCAGGCCATCTGAAAGAGCAAGTAATCAACATGACCCACCTGCCCTCTTGGGAAACAGAGTACAATGGGCTTTTCTTTAGCACTAAGTGTGTGTAGAAGAAAATGTTGATGTTGGGTTCATGGTTAATGCATGTGTTACATTAAACCACCAGAGAAAACTGTTTGTCTAGTGATCTAACCATACCCCGCTGCTTGTAGTCTCTCTGATTTAGTTAAATTCGCCCCTAAAAGATGAACAATTTTGTTGATTGTTTGCTCACAACTTGCTGAGAAAAAATGGTGTTGTTTTCTCTTTCTCATCATTTATCTTGTAAATAGTTCCTGCATGAATAAAGCCTTTGAATGCCAGAAACTATAAGTGATTATTCCATGGTCAGACTCATGTTTGTAGCTTCGAGAACACGGTCCAACCATCTCGTCCTCTGTCATCCCCTTCTCCTTGTGCCCTCAATCTTTCTCAACATCAGGGTCTTTTCCAGGGAGTCTTCTCTTCTCATGAGGTGGCCAAAGTATTGGAGCCTCAGCTTCATGATCTGTCCTTCCAGTGAGCACTCAGGGCTGATTTCCTGAAGAATGGATACGTTTGATCTTCTTTCAGTCCATGGGACTCTCAATAGTCTCCTCCAGCACCAGAATTCAAAAGCATCAATTCTTTGGCGATCAGCCTTCTTTATGGTCCAGCTTTCACTTCCATACATCACTACTGGGAAAACCATGGCTTTAACTATACGGACCTTTGTTGGCAAGGTGATGTCTCTGCTTTTTAAGATACTGTCTAAGTTTGCCATCGCCTTTCTCCCAAGGAGCAGGTGTCTTTTAATTTCGTGGCTGCCCACATACCTGGGATAAATCACATGGAACTTAATCATTTTAATCTCTGTTAAAAATGAACTGTCAAAGATTTATTTTAATCTTTTGAAAAAGTTGGATTTTATTTTGGTTTACTTTTTTAAAAAAATGTTTCTCCTGTGAGTTATTCATAAACTAAATGACAGGGTGGTTTTAGTTATTGCTGTTTTAATCTATTGAATGTACTTACCTCCTCTAGCACTCTTTTGCCAAGATGGCTAATGGAGGGGGTCGCAGGTGGGGACAGAGAGAGAGAATCATAATAAATGAAACAGGAGTCTCAAGTACCCAGAGGATTCCTTGGAAAATCTTTAAAGTTTCAAACAAACACCACACTCATCCTATTTGCCGTAGCAAAATGCTGCATAACTGAGAAAATTGTCACTTATTATGTCCCTGGGGATGCACTTCAGCAGCAGTAACAACTTAATCCAAAACACCTTGAAATTAATGAAAAGACTTGGGTTGTAAGATTTATTATTTGTGCCAGAAGCTATCAGCCTTCTCATTCGCATCCACTATGACTAGTATACCTAAAGTATATTCATTCTTTGTCTCTGAATAGGTTTTTATTAATTTAGCTGAGCCTAACAATTGATATTTTCTCTCTCTCTCAAACGCAAGCACAATATCATTATAACTAAATTCCAAATGGACATAACTCCTATTAAGATTTAGAGGTGCTTCATCATGTCAGGAGGATTTGCATACAGAAAATAGATTTCCACATCTTTACTTAAGATAAAACCATGCAGGCTCCCCCCCCCCCACCTCTGCACTGCTGTGGCTGTGGTCATATACATAGGAAGATGCCTTAGTAAACTGAGTCAGGCCAGTGGTCCACATAGTTCTGTATTTTCTACATCAGTGGTGCAGAATCTGTGGCCCTCCAGATGACTCCAACTCCCACCAGTCCCAGACAGCATGATAAATGGTTGTGGATGATGGGCATTGTAGTCTAGCAACATCTGATAGGCCACATGTTCCCTGTCCCTTGTCTACAGTGTCTGGCAGTGGCTGTCCAGGATTTCAGGGGTCTTTCCCAGTCCTATCAGGGATTAAAACCTTATCCTAAATGTATAACGTAAGCTTGAGCAGATGCTATGGCTACGTTTTTCCACATTCCTGGGACCCAATCTGGCAGAGTTTCTATATCATTTTCTAGCCTTTTAAAAACCAGAGGAAATAAAGAGTTTAAACAGTGGATGGGGAGCACATGTTCACCATAAGCCCCACTATTGCAGGTTTGAAACAAAGTATTTTCTACATATCGTTCTTCCCCTGAAAGATGTGTTCATTTGCTATTTCTGTAGTCTTCCATTCCTCATGAATTGTGGATTTAGAATCGTTCTCGTTTTGCAAATGAATGCACAATGTCTGACTCCTATACCCTGATAACTTTTGTGGCTTGTTTATTATTGTGTTGTTGTTGTTGTTATAAAGAAGAAGAAGAAGAAGAAGAAGAAGAAGAAGAAGAAGAAGAAGAAGAAGAAGAAGAAGATAACAAAGAATATGAAGAAGAAATGGTAGCTGGATGGTGATTTAATAGTTAAAGACATGTATATGTATGCAATCAAATTTATTGTGCAACACTGAACATCTTCATAAAGGGAGAGCAGAAGGAACCAGAGACATCACAAACACTTCTCTGCTACCCATAAGGATACACTTCAGTAGTGCATTTTTATATGATCCTTATGTACATTCTAAAAAATCCCTCAAACTATTAAGGAGTAACTGGAGCAGGGCGTGTCTCAGGTCATATCTCTTTTTAAGATGTCACCAAACCCATACATTATGGTCTGACTTAGCAAATATCAAGTTAGCAAGGGAGGAGAGTTGCAGCAGAATGTTGCAGCATGGAGGGCCCCTGTGCAGGGTTCCAGCCCGCTTCTTTTCAAAGATGCTGTATTCCATTGCACTCTCCCTGTTTTTCCTTTCTCCCTTCTCCAGCTGTGTTGCATTTGGTGCATCAACTGCATCATCCTGGTGGTGGCAACTGCAAGGTCAGGGGAACCCCTGTTTGGTGGCTGCAGCCCCATAGCTGTGTACACCTGCAGGATAATAATAATTGATAATAATAATTTCTTATTTATACCCTGCTGGGTATCCATCTTGTTCTGCCCCATCTCTGTCTCAGTAAATACAGCACTGCCACCACCCCCTCACGAACCACTGTCGGTTCCATGCCACCAGCATCTCCTTCAAACTGGGACTTCAGAACTACTGCTATAATGAAGTGGGGTGAGAGAAAGAAATTCTGTGCTTTTTTTTTTTTTTTTTTTTTGAGCATTACACATAACTGTGGAATTAGGATTGGCAGTAATCAATTTACGTTGAAAATGCAAATGTGAAAATTGGGGACATTCAATGCCATCCAAATCAATTAATGACAGGTGATGAAGTGACATGTAAAACTTAGGTAAAAAGCTGTAAAAGTTGCCGTAACCTGAGCAGGGAAAAGACAAATGGAGAAGGTAGCTGAGTTTATGATCAAATATTTAAGAGAGTGATTACTTAACAGGGAAGAGTTGCTGATATAAATATGCCTGTGTTACTTTACTTTCATATATCCCATTGAGTAGATCTACTGTGTTCTGTGAGCTGTACCTAAAGTTACTTAAAAGCTTTTCACTGCTATGTGTTAAAGGAAAAGAGTAATAAATAACTTAGGAGAACAAAGTTTTGACCTTTCTTCCTCGCTATGTTCTTCTAAGCTTTTATTTTTAATTCGGCCCCTGGATTGGGTGAAAAGTTGAAACCAAAGCAAAACAAAGTAGTTTGTGGAAGCTACATATCCAGCTAGTAAAACACCTTTCACTTACTGTGGGGGAGGAGGATGGGGGATGTGTCTATAATGGTGGGCTTGTTACATTTCCCACCACATTCTTGTTCTATGATTAGCTAGAGCCAACATGCTAGAAATGAATCCTTGTACCTTCCCCACATCGCATAAAAATTGGTCACAGCAGTAATAATAATTTCTTTTGCCACTATAAGCCAGTTTTCATAAGATGTTAGAAAATAAAAATCAAGCTTAAAATATTAGTGACATCACTTAGAAACTTTTTTGGTTAAAGAAATCTTGGGATGATCAACTGCCTTTGAAAGTGGTAGTGGCATACCCAATTTCCTTTCTACCTCCATTACATCTAGTAAAGGAGGAGTCAAAATGGTGCCTTTCTGGCTGCCGTGGACTACAAGTTCCATCATGCTGAGTCAGCATTCTCTGGTTTGGTGGGCATCTGTCTGTCTCGGGAGACAATGGAGGAGTGCGCCTTTGGGGTGAAGTCAAACTGCTGAAAGGTTGCAGTGCCTGCTGTGGCTGTAGAGACCGATATGGGAGAGACAGGTTTTATTGCAGCTGGGGCAGACCAAGGTGTCCGATTGTGCTGCTGCAGATGCCCCTTGGCACTTCTTCTCTCTGCGCTCCCCCAGCGGTCATTCCTCCTCTGGTCACTGCTATGGATTCACAACCTGACTGATCGTCTCCAAGCACTGTGGTTGTCTGCAAGGGATCCCCACACGGCGGGTTTGATGTTGCCAGCCTTCATGTCACATATGCAGACATAATTCATCTGCCAACAGACCTGGTGCCTGAAGCCAGCTCCCCATGGTGCCTGACCTTGGGATCCTGCCATTTCCCATTCTGTGGATATGACCAAGCCTGCAAGAAGTTGTAGTCGAAAACATCTGGAGGGCACCACATTGACTATCTCTGTTCCAGCACTCATTAACTATGTTCTGATGTCATAACATTCTGAGCTTCCCTATTCCACACCCCCATCATTATCTGCTTATGACTAGTGGGGAAAATGCAGAAAAGTTTGACAGTAAGTTATGGAGGGATATGCGGCAACCAGATGTGTGGCTGCCATTTTTGAGAAAAGCATCACATTGTCTTAAGCAGGGCTTTTTTTCAGACGCAACTCACTGGAACTCAGTTCTGGCACCTCTCAGTTGGGCGGCATTGCCAAGGAAGGTGTTCATGGCGAGTTCCAGCACCTCTTTTTTCTAGAAAAATAGCATTGGTGTTAAGTAGTTTTGCCCTTAATGAGCATGGCCACAATAGACTGCACTGTGGGCTTTACACTGTTGCCTCTCCTCATCCTGAAACACCAAAAGAGGCTCTGCAGGATAGATATATGCAAATGAAACCTAAGGGGACAATCTCTCCTACCCCCCAAAAAATCCAGACCAATGAGAATTGAGCCTCTTCAGTGGGCACAGACTGCTGAGTGTTGAAAACAGAAAATCTGATAGGAGAATAGAATGGAGTATCCTAAAAGAAGGCATGTTTGGCTGGCTGGAACCCTAAACAAGAGCACTGCACACTGCAACATCTGTAGTTCCATCTGTAGACATGGGCCTCTCATAATGCACCTCACTTCCTTCTGTGTGAACCAAGACATAGGCAAAGGATTCTTTAGCCTATTTTCTCCCCAACCTGGTGAAATGTTCTTAGAGTTCTTCCCCTTCTGCACTCCTGTGCCTGCCACTTATCCATGGGCTAATAGGAAATTGGAGTGAACTTCTGAAGTGCATTAGGAGAGAGTTAGGCTGAAGCTTCTCTTGCCGTTCACATGGTGTGAGAGTTGGTATTAAAGGGACCTGTTGAGTGAACACTGTTCCAATAAGTGTTTCCCAAAGCCACTGTTACTGCTCCCACCAGAGTTGAAGGGCCTCAAGAGTAATTTGCCAGCGTTGCTGGCCTGCCATCCCCTGTTCTGTTTATGGAGCGAGTCAAGTTCCTGAAGTAGGAGTGAGTTTGAGTAAAAGCAGAAGAGATTGTTGGGACATAGGGTGGCAGAAGTGGTGAAACCATGTCTTTTAGTTTAGATGCAGATTTTGATGCTGGAGGTTAGCATTTCTGGCCGCTTCTGATGACCCAAGAACCTTCTCTGAAATGTTTTCCTCCTTATTCATTTAACAGTCGAACATCAGCAGCTGCCTGCAAATGCTACACATACTAGTTCATGCTATAGACAGATGAATTGTCCTCTGCCTGTGATTGGGAATCAATCATCATCACAAAATATTATAGATCATTTCATTTCAGGCACTCATATTAGGTTTGATATTAATGGTTTGCCCTTTAAATGAATGTGACGGCCTGCGTTTTGTAGCGCTTGAATAGTGGTTGCTTCACACTGTGTTTGTGGTTCTATCAATCCTGGGTAGGGGAAGTACAATGTGCTTGCTCACTTGCTGACAAGTTGATGTCAGTCAGCCGATTATTGATCTCTGGGGACTGTAGTGAGCTGTCCGTCTTCTGAATGTGTGGTTCAGATGAACACTGTGTAGAAAGGGCAAGTGGTATATTTAGTCAGCTTGAGAGCTGCAGAGCAGAACAGGAAATACTTCCTTTTAGTTGCTATGAAATCCCTCTCTATGTATTCACTTTGGCACATCCTTTCCCCCCATGATAAATGACAGAATAGCACATCAGCAGATGCCACCACTCTTAGCAGAAATTAGGTTGTTCTAACAACAGATACTTTGTGTCAAGCACTATCATTTGCAGTCCAATCATAGCATTTTAGCATTGGCAACGGCTGCTGCAGGAAACCTCTACTTACCCAAGCTCTGCTCTGTAAGATTGCTTGTGTGTTTCTAGGGGTATGGATGTTTTGATGTGCAAACTTCTAGTCTGAGAGACACACAATTATATCTGTCATTAGCCACATCTGATTGTAGCCTGGTGCCTTTATAACAAGGAGCCACCATACAAAAGAAGCTATCATCAATTTTTGCTGGGGTGGGAGAGAGAACTTCTTGAAAGATATGGTACACTCCAGTTCTAAAAGGGGGGGGGGAGACTCCATATTGAAAATAACTGTGTGGTATGGAAGGCACATATATTGACAGAGGTAATAAAGAGAATGGAACAGCTCAGCTTCAAACTAATTTCAGAGGAAAAATATTTCTGTCATCCTGAAGCAGCACTTGTGACCAAGGAGCACAGTAAAAGTTCACTGATGTTTTTGAAAAAGGCTATCCCAGCCTGTTCTCCTTTCCCTCTCCATTCTCATAGAATCATTGAATTGTAGAGTTAGAAGGAACCCACAAGAGTCATCTAGTCCAACCCCCTTCAATGCAGGAATCTCAGCCAAAGCACCCATGACAGATGGCCATCTAACCCCTGCTTAGAAACCTTCATGGAAAGAGAGTCCACCACCTCCTGAGGTTCCACTGTTGAACAGCTCTTACAGTCAGAATGTTTTTCCTAATGTTTACCCGGAATCATCAGGGTCCCTAAATCAGAGGGCCTAAAATACTGTAATTAAAAGACGCCTGCTCCTTGGGAGAAAGGCGATGGCAAATCTAGACAACATCTTAAAAAGTAGAGACATCACCTCACCAACAAAGGTCCGTATAGTTAAAGCCATGGTTTTCCCAGTAGTGATGTATGGAAGTGAGAGCTGGACCATAAAGAAGGCTGATCGCCGAAGAATTGATGCTTTTGAATTATGGTGCTGGAGGAGACTCTTGAGAGTCCCATGGAATGCAAGAAGATCAAACACATCGATTCTTAAGGAAATCAGACCTGAGTGCTCACTGGAAGGACAGATCGTGAAGCGGAGGCTCCAATACTTTGGCCACCTCATGAGAAGAGAAGACTCCCTGGAAAAGACCCTGATGTTGGGAAAGATTGAGGGCACAAGGAGAAGGGGATGACAGAGGATGAGATGGTTGGATAGTGTTCTCGAAGCTACAAACATGAGCCTGACCAAACTGCGGGAGGCGGTGGAAGACAGGAGTGCCTGGCGTGCTCTGGTCCATGGGGTCACGAAGAGTCGGACACGACTAAACGACTAAACAACAACAAAATACTGTATACCTGTATACCTACTGTATACCTCCATTTCGGAGGTGTGGTATTTCAATGAGAGCTCCAAGGGCAAATCTTAGCAGTTGTGTCACCTGGGGTGATGATACACACACTAGATAGGTGCATGGGGCCTGCAGGGAGTGGTGCTGGCCAGTCAATAGCAGCACACATGCACAATGTTGCTGTCCCTGCTGCAACATTACTTCAGTGTCACAGCCAGCTAGCCAGCCAGTCATGTCTTCTTTCAGGATAGTCTGTTCCATCCACCTGACAGACAATATGTTGCCACTATACATGCAGAACAGTGAAAAACTTTTAGTAGTTTTATTCCCCACCCCACCCCCTATTTCATGTAATTTATGAAAGGGGACCAGAATCTCAAAGTTCTTTCCTTTCCCTTCCTTCTCTTAATCACACAATTTCAGCAAGTTTCAACACTGTGGTAACATCATAATATAGTTTATTAAACCTCACGCCGTTTGAATGATGTGAGCACACCATTTAGCTGCCATCAACATTTTGGCTGCAGTTCACAAGGTTCCAATGGAATTATGGTGTCCCACCCACCCCTTTCCAGTCTTATTATATGAGAACTCAGGGTCATCCCATAAAACTATTGGCAGAAGATTGAGAAAAAGAAAAAGGGAGAAGTATAATTTAATAGAGTACAGTGCTATGATCCCTGGGAGTGTGTTCCAGAAGCCATAGGATTTTGAGAATCGCCTTTGCTGTGAGTGGAGATGGACATCTGCCATTGGAAGCCCCCCACAGCCCAGCCTGTGCGGAAAGGGCTACCCTGGCACTCCAATGGCAGAGAGAGCAAAATGGGGGCCTTCCAGAGTCATGTTGGATGCAGGCCGGAGGCCCTCCCCTCCGTTTGACATGTTCCCATGATGGAAGTAGGAGTTCACCAGCTGAGGAGCTGGTGTACTTTTCCCTCCAGCTGAGCCCCCACCTTCCCCCAGAGCAGGTGTGAGACTGACATGATTTGACAGTTCAGGGCTCATGATTTGACAGTTCCACCGCTGTCAATTCTCCCTCTTCCACCTTCATTTGATTGCTCTTCCCCTTATGCAATCCACAGACATAGGATGTGGTGCTGGTCACTACCATATATGGGTTGAAAAGAGGACTAAGCAAATGCAAGCAGGTCTATCAACAGCTCACCATGCTGGAGCCTCCATAAACAGAACCTCCATGTTTGAAGGCAGTGTATCTGTGACTAATAGCTGCTGGAAAGTACCTGTGCACTTAGAAGCATCTGACTGGCCACCGGGAAACAGGGTGCTGCCTTAAATGGATATTTCAGCGGTCCAGGAGGATTCTTCTTATAGTTTCATGTGTGAGATAGGGGAAGCGATCACACAGTTTTGAAGTCTGTTCCAGATCCCATGCATAAGGTATAGTTTAATGTGAGACAAACAAGTGACGTTTTCAATCTTTGCTGTTAAAATTAATTCTACTGCCTAAAAACAGAAACATGTCAATGTATACTGTAGCAGTGTCTCCTTTATATGTCATGGGATACAACTATGGTGATAATAGAAACTACAACATAAGGTGTAAAACCCACAGCTTGTCAGGCTACATAGAGGAAGGAGCAAGGAATGGGTTTGCAAAAGGAAAAGACAGGTATCCCAAGAGATTGTTCACCATTTCAGATGCCGGAGTTCAACTGTTTCCTGAGTCCAAGGGGAAGCTGTATGTCTCCAAGAAACTGTGTACAGTGGATCAGCCAGCCGCCTTTTACATATTGCTGAGAGCTGCAGGATTTAGTCACCGAGAGACTGAACCACACTGCCATCTACAGCCTGCTGCACTAGACAACAGTCATCACGAAGGGTTGCTCTGACAACAGCGATGCACCATTTCTATTTTGGGTGGCTATTGCTTTGCTGCTGCATGATTTCCAGCTTTTCTCACTGTGGCTGTGACAGCATGCTTCACTCGCTCACCAAATACGGAATGCTCTTCCGAATGAACTGGTTGCATTACTGACTGTTTGTACTCTGCGGTGGCAAGGAGAGCAATGCCGATAGAGCTGACACAGACTGCTTTCTCCCCAGCCTCCGTCAGAAACATTCTAAGTCAGTCTGCCAATGCCACTTTTCTCACTTCCCCCTTCTCAAAGAAACATAGTGAAGATACATGGAGAAGCTCACCTGATGCTGCTTCCTAGCTCTGAAATTCCCCTTTGGTTTAAAAGCTCATTGAAGGCTAAGCTTGGGCATGTATCACAAGCAATGTAAGACTCCCATCCCACATGACAACACATACAAATTCTTTACAAATAGATTTTAATGTTTGAGGATAGGTGCGGCAGTGTTGCTGTTTCCTTATTTCTCACATGGTCTGGGAGCATAAAAAAACCTTGAAGACAGACCTCCTGAATTTCTACTCTGCAAAACAATCTGCAAGCTGAAACACAGCCATCCTCTGACATTTCAGGTCTCTGAAATTTGTAGCGCCGTTCTCCAGCCCAGTAATGTGTACAAAAATGCACAAACTTGCATAAAGTGTGCATAGAATAGTGGAAATAACATACAAAACAACATTCTATTAGGGAAAACTGCATTGCAAAATGTGTATATTAGGATGAATGTGTGCTACAATGCTGCAGAATTCTCATGAGGTTGTTTAAAAATAAGTAACTAAATCAGAAACACTTGTGGCTATCTGGAGAGCTGACTAGGAAAAGTATGAGAGAAACCTGAGAGAAACTAAACTAAGATAAACCAAAATGGACAGATTTACCCATCCTTAACCAGGATCCAAAGAACAATAAATGTACTTACACTTGATTGGAAGCCACCCAGAGTGGCTGGGGAAACTCAGCCAGATGGGCGGGGTATAAATAAATTTATTATTATTATTATTATTATTATTATTATTATTATTAGCAAGTGCACTCCAAGAGTTGCCAACAGGATTCCCTATCTCTGGTAGACTGTATGTGAATTGGACTCTGCACTGACCACCCAATTGCCAGCAATCTCTTGTCGAGAACTGCTGCTTATATTCATATATTACCAATATGGGCACTTTGAATCCATAGTCTGGATTTGACATACATTCATTTAACAAATTTCTAACCTGCCTTTCAGAGTTTCTGCCCTCACAAGGCATTTTACAACAGTTATAAATAGTGCGAAACCATAATCATATAACAGATCATAATTTAATAACATTAATATAACATTAAAAAGATAGCAGCAGCTAACAGAAAGAAAAACCATCTCAAATGGGGAAAATAAACAGTTTGAGTACCATAATAATTAAAAAGCATTTCAACATTTAGAAAATTAAAAGATACTAGCAGATAAAAAGAATTCAAACAGAGAAATAAGCAGCCCAAGTTCTTTATGAATAAGATCAGAATTTAACAACACCCATGAAAAAAGAGCAATATCCACATGGCACAGTAGATCAAGTGGCATCAGAAAATGAACAAAATACCTGGAACATATTTTTCAGTACCATATTCTTGTTTTCATTCAGAAAGACTCTAATGATGACCTCTGAGAAATAAATTCAACACTCATCTGGCCTCCACTATTGTACCCTGCACTGTCCCCTCCCCAGTGCTGTCTAGGCATGAGAGGCAGGGGCGGAGGAAGGGGGGTGCGGTGGGTGCGGTCCTCCCCGGGTGTTGCCACTGAGGGGGGTGACAAAATGCAATAATCAATGTACTGTACTATAAAATAAATAAGACAGAATTGTAGATGATAAAAAATAAAACCAATTTTTTTTCTTACCTGCACTGATGATAGTCATTATTTGGATGGGGGGCTTTTATCCATTTCCGCAGTCACACATCAATCAATTAATCAGTAGCTGGACTGGGTTCCACACAGTCACAAAAACAAATTAATCAAAAAAGCCTCAAAAACAAGATAAATAGCAAAAATGAAAGCGCCAAACTTTATCAGTTCTGGAAGTCCATTTGACTTCTGAAATGTTTGAAAACCAAGGCACAGCTTCTGATTGATGCAGGTGCCCTGGAAACAATAGCTGAGAGCCGCATCGGATGTTCGGCTTCCAAAAAATGTTCAAAAACAGGAACACTTACTTCCGGGTTTTTGGAGTTTGAGAACCAAAGCATTTGAGAACCAAGGTACCACTTTATTATGGAGCATTAGGGTGGGTAGGGGATGTCCAGTGGCTTCCGGAGAGAAACAAAATGGTTGCTGCTAGGAGGGGCTGTTAATGTTTATTCTGCTGTTGCCACTACCACAGACAATGGTGAAAATTAGTACAAAATATTGATAAAATGGGCCGGGGAAACCCACAGCACCCGCAGATAACTGTGAGCTGTCAGATAAGCGGAGTGCTAATGACTTTAATCACAAAAACAAACAATATTTTAACAAATGACACATGAAACAAAGAAAGCTTTCAGTAATTAAGCCTTGTGCATGCAAGCCTAGGCCTGCAATGTTACATAGGTTACAGATAGTGATTCAGACACCAAGACAGAAACATTCTTAATGTGTGCAACTGCTACTTATCAAAGTAGAATAGGCTAAAGTCTGGCCACAAAAACAAAACAAAACAAAACAAAAACAAACCCAAGAATACCCACGACCCTTTTCTGTCATTGCATTTACGGCAAAGTCAAGACTTCAAGCAGAGAAAGAGGCTGTGTTCCCTTCTTGAAATACTTCACTGAGGAAGAAAGTGTATTGCATCCAGCCTCATCAGCAATGCTTAGCAGTTTCACAGGCTGAAGGGTCTCATCAGCACTCAAGACTTCTCTAAATATACTATAAAAGTACTCCACTTGTCATTCTTAATGAGTCTCTGCTGCCACTTAAAGTGATTGGAGCTCCATTTATAGGGTTGGTTCCCCCCCTCCCCCAACTGAAACCATTTAGATCTTGGAACAAATTTAACAAATCACAGTTTACATTTCAATGTGAGGAATAGGAATGTTAGCACGGGGAGGCTTTTAAACACATACGTTCCATTTGTAAGGCTTCCTCAACCTAGTGCCCTCCGCATGTGTTAGACTACAACTTCCTGAAGCCCAAGCAGCACAGCTGTAGTGGGTTGGGCTGATGGGAGTTGCAGTCCAGAACATCTGGAGAGCACTAGGGTCTGCAAAGCTGCCACAAGCCACGAAAAGCTATTTGCCTCCTTCAGGAGTATTTTTCACACATTGGATTAGGGTGTGAGGTAGAAGCGGGGCTATGCTGCATGCATAGAGGCCTCCTTCTCTTAGTGTTTGTATTCTACAGTGGTACCTTGGGATGCAAATGGGATCCGTTCCAGAGCCCCGTTCGCATCCTGAATAGAACATAAGACACGATGGCGCGTTTGCGCGTGCACAGGTCTCGTTTTGCCGCTTCTGCGCATGCGTGTGACGTCATTTTGAGCGTCTGCGCATGCGCGAGGGGAGAAACCCGGAAGTAACACGTTCCAGAGCGCAACCCGAAAGCGCTCAACCTGAAGCACATTCAACCTGAGGTATGACTGTACATTTGAATGGGATGGTGGTTGTGTTGGCTCAAACTGTAGAGCGCGACACCAGGGCAGTGTTTGCCTGCATGTGAGCAATAAAAAGAGGCTTATTGCATGGCTTCCTTTAAATAAAGGGGTGCCAGCTGGAGAATCCAGCATTTTCGCCTGTTTAAATGCTGTATCCGACAATAGAAAATAACAGCCCAATAAAAAGAGTCCCACAAAACCAATCTCCTTTTTGGCACAACATTAACAAGGAACGTTCACCCTTGACCTTCACAGCACAAAGGCATAATGGGATTTTGTATAAAATGAGTACGTTTCTTGAACACTGAGGATTCGGCGATAAGGAGAAAGAAGACAGAAGTTCATGAGAGGAGAGGATATGAAGATAAATGGTTCAAAGAAGGCCTTTTTAATTTTTTAGACTTTCAAAACCATCCATTGAAAAATTGTTCACGGGGTGGGGGATTTTCAGTGGGGGTGGGGGATATTTTTGTTCGTAGAAAACTTACTTCTTTTTCTAACGGTGTAGGCAAATAGCAACCAAAAATACTTTCAAACAAAATATTAAAGCTTCCTCAAATTTTGGTCTCTCTGTTGATGCTGCACGGCCTGATCGTACATATCTTTTACTCAGCAGTGAATCCCACTGACAGTCCAACTGCACATTATGGTATTCACACTTTTTTGCTGGGGGGGGGGAGTGAGCTTAAATGGGCCACTTTATTCTGAATAAAAAGCTGCTATGCAGATATGGATAGCAAAGAAATATGATTCAGTTTGCATTTATGACTGAGCCTACCTAGTTTACATTTTTCAACGCAACACATAAACTGAAATGCAGCCATGCTTTGATATTTGTCCATCTCTGAGTTTTGCAATGTGGTTAACTAGCAAAGTAACATGAACTAGAACAAAAGACCATCCAAGTGGTTTACAGGGCAGTCTAAAAGACTCATTTAAAATCCCAGAAAATCATTAAAAACAGACTTTTAAAAACCCCACTAAAACAAAATCAGTAATTTTAAAACATACTAAAATTACACGTCAAAATCAGAAGCTGATACAAAAAAGTTTTTAGCTGGGCTGATCAAGCAGAGTTTTTCTTATATTCTTAGACAATACTTTAGTCCTGATAGTCCACACAATTTCCAGGAATCAGCAGATTCTTCATAGTGGCTGTCAGCGGCTGCCTCCGGTCCCAGCTCACAAAGGACCAACGCCAGTTGCTCTTTATAAACAGAGTTCATTGTTGGTTTGACATCCGTGGCGCGCAGCGCTACGTCTGAGTCCTTAGACCGGCGAAGTTCCGTCTGAATCCGCCCCTCCTTTACACCAGTTCAAGACCCGAGCTTTGCTCTACCTCTTCCTTTCCTCCCTCTGCTCCTTTCGCCTCCGGGTCCTCCTGCCCTCTGGGATTTTCTGCTGTCCCGCGCGCCTCTACATTTGAACTTGGCGCGCGCGCCCAGCCGCCCACTTTCCTCCTAACGGCTACACTGCTCCCTTCACTGCTTTCTCCTTCAGGGAGGCTGGCCAGCCATGCTCTCTCCTCCGCCCCTCCACTCTCTGACGGAGGCGTGGTCAGTCCTGCCTCACTCTCTCCTCCTGCAGGAGGAGGCTTTTGTTCTAATCTGTGGGATTCTTCCCCCCCGCTGCGCTCTGGTGGGGAAGCTAGCCCTGATTTCCAGCTGCCGCTTGGCGACTCCCCACTGGCCCCCCTTGCCCTGACCCTGGGGGCCTCCTTCTGGGAATCTTCTGATTCGCTGGAGAGACTCAGGGAATCTCTCTGGTCACTGTCATACCCTCCTGCGCTCCCCTCCGATTGTTCCCCTTCGCTCTCCATCTCCTCCTTCTCCTGTGGCTCAGTCCCTGAGCCCCTGACAGTGGCCTTCTCATGTTTTATCAAGGTGTGTGTGTGTGTGTGTGTGTGTAGACACACCTTTCCTTGAGCTGCAACTGTACTTCTGTGTGTGCAGCATGGTGCAAACCAGGATGGAAACAGTTTTGTGGAAGACAAGTCCTGGGAGTCCAGCTGTAGAGCGGTCAGGATGTTAGGAAGCAATTCAGGTTAGCTTTACATAATTTATATATAAAGGGTGCTAAAAAGCTATTTCTCTCTGGGAATGCATACTAACTTACGTAACCTTAGATGGCATCATAAAGCCCATTCATGCAGTGCCTCATTCCCTTTGAAAATATGAAGGATGATGACAAAAAGAAAAGCCTGCTAGCTCTGAACGCTGGCTTGCTCTCCTTGGCTTTCTGTTTTTCTTCCCATCCCTAGCAACTTAATTCCTTAATAAGGGCAAGTACTGCACAGAGAGAGCCTCTTATGAAATGGATTTTCCCATTGAACATGCCCAAAGATGGCAAACCTTGAATGAAAAAGCTACACTTAACTCAGTGGGATCTTTTAGCTAAAATTGACTTGATCAGGCAACAGTCATTTCTATGCCAGCAAAGCTAAATTTTGTGAGAGCATTATGAATGTCTACCCAGGATAAAAATGAACCAGCAAGAAAAATTGTCTTCATTGGGAAGAATAACAACGTTGTAACCAGGTACTGGTGTGGACACTCTGTGAGAGTTTGATGACTTAATCTTAGCAGGATTGCATTTGGTTTGACTGTTTTTAAGGAAAGTGGCTAAACAAAAAGCAAGTGAAGAAAAGGATTGCAGTTCTGGATAAAACACATAGCATGGAAACAGTCTAACTAGTATAGAAAAGGTTGAAGACAGATGTGGGGGGAGTTGCTTGAAGAGCAAAACATAAATATAAGCAGTTAACCACATTGCCCAATGAAGTCAAAGCTGTGTCCCAAATCAGACACAGTTGAATAATGTTATTTTAATGAGTTCCTTTCGCTGAGTGGAGATTGTATATTTAGTTGGATTTGTTTATTAAATGTACATACTGACTTGGGTCAATAAAAGCTCACAAGGCAGATCAATGATATAATGGAAGAAGCAGAATATGTGGAACTTGTATATATCAAGGTTCACTCCAGCGTCAGAGCCGACCAATACCATCTGCCCTGTGGGAAGGGAAAATAGGTAAAAGAGGCAGGAAAAGGAACATCAAGGCCTGCTCCCCACTTCACCACAGAGTCCCCACTTCATCACAGGGTCAACTGACACCATTTGCCCTGTGATAAGCTACTGTGGGGCTGGTTCTTTTGTTTTGTATGTTCTTCTTGATGTATCTGTGTGTGTGTGTGTGTGTGTGTGTGTGTGTGTGTGTGTGTGTTGCTAGCTGCTTTGAAAACTCTAGATCTTACTACTACTACTACTACTGTTAATAATAATAATGTAATGGAGGTAGGCAGTATATTCAGTTACTGGTAATAAGCCTGTGACTGTAGTCATCACAAACTGGGAAGTAATTGAATCCACTGCTCCATAAAATAACATATTTCTGGATTAAAGCTTGATAACATCTTAGAAATGGCTCGAGATTGGTTAATTAAGAATAATTCACATTCTTATTTTTTTTAATTAGATGATGATGGTGATTTATGCTGCAAAGTAGTTGTGGGCTTTGGTTTCTGAAAAACCTCCAAGGCAGGCTACAGAGTTCTTTCTATACAGTAATATATGACGGTCTTACCTCGGGAGCTGGTGCATATGCCAGAGAAGGTGGCCAAGATATCCAATCTATACAGAAGGCAAGCTTTGTTTGCTTTCGGTAACCAGTAGTTATGATCAGCACTTTATATTAAGTGCCCTACTTCATACGGCACTTCATTTAGAGCTAATAAAATAGTGATTGGATGTTAAGTAAATACTGAGCAAGTATTAAGAACATCAATTTATTAAAGTATCACAATTATGCAACACAGCAGTCAGAGTAATTTGTAGCTAATTTGAAAAGTGATCCAAAATTCATGCAAAAACTCAGCACTTTTTTTGCTCTTTACTAATTTGGCTGAAGCTGCTTAAAAAAACCAAAAACAAAAAAACCCCTGGCACATCCACTTTCCTCATAAGGCTTCAAAAAGCAACTCTTGCTTTTGTCTTAATTCCCTTTTGAATTTATTACTTAATTTCGGTCGCCAAAGTGTTGCTGATTCTTGATAGTGACATTGTCACACAATGGATTGCCCATTCTTTTCACAGCACAAATCAAGGGCCTGGAAAGCGTAAGCCCTACATACCCTAGGGACTGCCAGCTTTCCTTTATACCAGCAAAAGCATTAAGACAAAGTTATATAGGAAACTACTCAGACTATCCAACGACTGGAAGAAGTGGCATATAAATTTAATAATAAATACATCTGTTTTCCTTTCAGGGCAAGAAAGGGCTCCTGTGAGATCAAGTACTGATTAAATTAATTTGGTGCCACTTCAGCCAGCCCTTCTCCTTCTCAGTCAGTTTTCAGACTGTTGCTATTTACTGGTAGGATTCAGTCCCAGAATGAAAATGCAGCTTGCACAATTAAGTTGGCCAGAAAGTATTGAGCAACAAACCCATTTGTCTCTCACAATTGTAGTATTCTGACTGTCTGTCATACTGGCTGTACCATTTAATGGTCAACACTGCAGAAACATGGTGCCATGCATCTTTGTGAAAACTAAATGTAGGCAAAAGGCCCAGAATGACAAGGAAAGAACTGGAGATTTCTTGGGGGTGTTCCATTCTGAGAAAGTGAGCCCACATCACAGAAATGAACTGCTGCTCTTGCTGGATAAGAACCAAGGGAAGCAGGTTCTGGAACAATGAAGAAACTGTAGTTTTCGATACTTGCAAAGGAAGAGATGAACTGAGACCTGTAGGCCAGAAGGCACTTTTTGTACCTCTTTCAGTCAGGAAAGTCACAACTTTGGCGGTATCAGGCCTTGGGTGGAATCCTTTAATCTATCTTCCCCAAACTGGGGGTGAGCGTGTAGCGTGACTCACACACCCCTTCTCTTTGTGGCGGCGATACCAGGGTTCCCCGTTAAAGGGGTTGTTTGAGGGGAGGCTTTGGCCATACGCTGAGAGGTTGTCATTGTTCTCCCTTGCGACAGCGGCGTAACGGGGGCGGGCTCTCTCTGCTTGAACATATGTTCTCCAGAGCCAGCCCATCCCCACACACACACTCTGAATAACCCTGATGTTCCCCAGATCCCTGGCGGGGACTAGGAGGAATAAACACCCAATGCCTGAGCCAAGGTCTACCCACATCTGAAACATAATAAAGTTGTGGCCAATTTTATTCCCATAGCACATTACCTTGAGTCTTTATTCCACACGGAGGCCACTCAGGGTTTTGGGGGACTTTGCCTGTCCACGCAAAGTGACATAGAGCAGTGGATTTGCTGCTTGTACAAATGCAAAGCTGTTTTTCTCCATTTTTACTCAACCGAAATGTTCTGAAACACCATTTGAGTTTTCATCAGCCTCTCATTCCAGATGAAGCCAAATGTGGATACTTTTGCCCCAGGAACTTCTCCCTGCTCAGGAGAGAGACAACCATAGATATGTTGCTATTTCACAGAGCAATTTTTTTTTGGGGGGGAGATGTTCCTGCAACCAGAAAAGTCAATGAGGTAGTACTATCATCATAGTAAAGAACGTTAGAAGTTTCATTCATTATCTGTGGCATCCAGGGATTGCACCTATGCTGTTTGGCCTCCTTTTTGATCAAATAAAGTTTGATCAGGCATTTCTAATATGACTTTGGCTTCCAATGCCTCTGCAGGATCTATTATTCATCCATTTTTCTGGCTTTCTTCCTAAAACATTATGACTCAAATCAATGCATCTTTGGCTATTTCTTGGGCTTTTTTGTTAATGTAAAATATGAAGACTCCTTTAAAAAATGTGCTTTTGGTTTATCTGTAAGAAGCAGTTCGGCATGCAATAGTACAGACAGCAAGGGATGGGGAGAAATTTCATGCATTTTAATGCAAAACCTAATTCTAATTTTCTGAAAAAAATACGTCAACAGAAACATTGCTGTCCTTTGAAATTTGCACTTCCCAATATTTTGTTATATTCTGCAAGTATTTCTGTGTACAAAAATGTATGCGTTAGGGGAATGTATGCATAAAAGGAGTATATTAGTGCAATTTTCTCCTACACATTTTTCTATGCAATTACGGTATGTCTAATGTACACATTCCTGAAAAGCAATTCCCTCAATATAATACATTTTATGCTATTTACCCTTATATGTACTTTGCTGCATACTTTGTCTCAGCATATGCATTTTGGTACGCATTACTTGGCTGGAGAACCACACTGCAGTATTCAAAGAAATATACATTTCGAACAAGGGCTATGTTTTGGGTTTGCGTATTTTTTCCAGAAAGTGTGGACTTGGTAGATTCACCTTTAAATGCAAACTGAATTGAATTTCTCCATACCTAGCTATGACAGAAGACAGAAAAAGAACTAGCACAATTCTTAAAGTACACTTTCACTGGACAGAGTGTGACAGATCTGCCTTTTTTCTCTCTCTTTCACTTATTACATTTCTGTCACTTCATCAACTTCTACATACCTGTGATGTACCATATCTCTGTGATAAACATTTGATTATGAACGCTCTATACTGACCTGAGCATCTGTATACAGTCCAAAGCTCAGTATTTTTATTTTATATTATTGTTAAATTTATATCTCACCTTTCTCACCTCCCTTTTATTCTCAGAACAGCCCTGTGAGATAGGTTAAGCTGAGAGAGACTGGGGCTGGTCCCAGGTCACACAGGAATGTCCATAGGTATTTGAACCCTATTCTTCCAGGTCACAGTCCAACACTCTAACCTCCACACTGTACTAGTATATGGTGTTTGTTCACCATAAAACACATACAAAACACATCTGAATGCAAACCTCCTGAGAAGACAAGAACTTCTCTAGCTCCCATTTGCAAGTTGCAGGGAGCTTAGACCACATAGCTGCTATTTACAGAAAGTAAAGGAGCTTAATGCACAACAGTGGGATGCAGAAGTTTGTGCATTAGTTTCTAATGGACCTGTGAGTGCATTTAGGCCCCTAAACTGCTGAGACAAAAGAAAAGCTATTGCCTGGACAGCACTATGGATTCCCTGTGGCTGGGCTGAGTGCAACAAGGGGGAGCCGCAGAGAGGAGCACCATTTTATTAAAGATGACTGTTTCGGTGAAGAAGGAAGAGAGCGCAGGGAGAGATTAGTGGAGCTGCTGACTGTGCAGAGAGGGAACAGATGTTGGAGGTTAATGGAGCATTAGGAAAAAGGAGGGGGAAATCAAAGTTTCCTAATACCTGCCATGGCTTTTCAAGTCACACAAAGTTCTCTGTGGAGAAGCACAAGGCCGACTCTCAGTTGGAAGTTTAGAATGAGGCACTCTAAGGCCCTAAGTTTCAGGAGTGAATCTCTTTTGAGCTTTGGTGTTGCTCAATGTGAACTTAACGGACCATAAACACTGACTGCTGTCATTTTACTGCCATGGTTTGTTGTTGGGTTTTTTTAATAGGCGTCTCCCAATGAACTGTAATAGATGACAAAATTGCTTTTGTGGAGTCAGGTATATGTGTACAGAGAGAGACAGAGAAATCCCCATAGGGCACAATAAAACATTCAAATAGTGGCAACTCCACTGGTTGGACTCTACCATGTTAAGCAGAAGTTCCATGTCAGCAACAGCCATTCAGAATGTGCAGTAGTGGTGTAGAGACTCTCTACATAAAGCAGCAAATATGCAACAGCTGAAAGCAGGAGTCATCAGTGTGCTGTCTTCCAGCTCTTGCTGAACTCCAGCAGCCATCAGCCTCAGCCAACCTACTGCATAGTACTATTTTGGAGCCATCCACCAGAGAAAGTGTTCCACATGGAACAGCCATTCTCCTTGAAAACAATGACAAAGTTTTTTTCATGCTGGCATTTAATGTTTCTCCAGGTTTTCACCCCATTTAGCATCACACGTCCATTTATTTCCATGGAGCCCTGCTATGGGCATTTACAACTCCCATGATTACCAATGAACCTTCAGATAGGTTGCCTTCAGATTGTTTTCAATGGGCATACTTGTAATCAGTATTTAAAGTGCCCCCTGCCTGTATTGCACACTTTTTGGAGGGGTGTGTGTGTGTGTGAAAGGGAAACACTGGGGAATGGGGGATTTTGAGTTTACTGAGAAGGGGCACAATGACGCTGCTCTTTAATATTGATGCAGCTCCCCAAAAAAAGAACCCTTAATGGGAGTGATCTCCCCTGAACTGGATGACATGATAGTATTAATTTATCTTCCTACACTTCTTCTAACCTTTCCCCCAATTTTAATATTTTTAGGAAAGGAACTTTATAGTGTGTAAGCACTTTGAGGGAACTGAAAAAAACACCACACAAAATAAGTGAAAAATATATTTCATGATAGTTGGCTAATCTGATCTGCCTGAAAAATGAATCCACAAAACAAGGCTTAAAATATGAACACCATGCTAAATGCCTTATGTTGCTGGAGAGCCAGTCTCATCAGTAAGGAAATTCCCAGATGTTCTCTCTTTTTCATTTTTGACATCCTCCTTCTGTTTCTTTCAGCCAGCAGTTTCTCATCCTGCTGTCTGAGGTGTGTTTTCTTAAAATGCTGTCATCTCTAGTTAATGATAAATAAAACACTTTTAAAAGAATGCAGAAGGCAAATGTTATTTTCCTTCAGAAATTATCTTCTGAAACAAAACCCTTTGTGTCCCCATGGTTAAGGCAGAGAGAAGCAAACAAAACCCTCCGACAACAAGATGAAAGAGTTTAATAAATTAGATGTTGATGTGAGGTGGAGTGGAGTGACACTCTACAAGTATTTTAAGGGTGAGTATAAATATGTAGGGAAAGAATGAATGACTGGCTGATCTCAGCAGGCCTCAGTAGGATTAATAAAAGAAACAAAACAATGGAAAATCTGTGTGCTAACTGACAGCAGCTTTTCACATTAATAGGCTGCTGAAATGGGATTTCTATAGAAGCAGGCATAACTTCTTCTCATATCCCATATAAACATAAGTTTATGTTCTAATACTCTTCCAGAACTGTACTGTCTTGGATTGCAGGTAGAAGATTTGATATTTGAATGCTTACTTTTCTGAGTGGGAGTTAGGATTAACATATTAGGAAGACACCGAATACAGGATACCTCTCTTACTAGAACATTTCCCCCTTTTTCTTTTGATACATAAATACCTATGGATAAAGTATTTGGTCATCCCCTACAAAAAGTCTGAACTCGTATAAGCCGGGGACATTTTGAAATTATTCTGCTGTTTTAAAATAAGCAGTTTTGGAATTGAATGCATATAAACCTTTCTATACACCAAAATGTTCTTTTTTTCCAATGAGAGATAACATTCATATTGTTGGGGGGGGGGGGAAATGTTTTCTTATATGTTTGCAGTTCCCTGAGAAAAGTCCTGTTGACTTGGAAGCATGCCAAATACATTGACATACATTTTTATATTTTCTACTTTATTTTGGACAATCTCTTTGGGGTTTTGTTGTATTTACAGAGCAATCTAAACTCTTCATTGTGCTAAACTGGTGAAGGTGGTGTTTGGACTAGGCGGATGTGTCCCTCCACAAAGCTCTCTCTGCTAAGACTCACTTGATCAATGCAGGACTCTCCCTTTTGCCAACCTGCTGAACATATGGGTGTGTAGGAGCACTACCGGTGGGATATCTAATGGCAGTACCCAGTGAAAAACCCAAAACAGTGAATTCCAGAGGTGGGAAGGGGCTGAGCTGGGCTGAGATTGGTTGGATCCCAAACCAGTCTCATGGTGCAATGACATGGAGACCAACTGCAGAGTCTGATCACTGCAACAGTTCCAGGCTGATACAACCATCTTACTACCTCCTGCTACCTGCCCTGGCCACTATGTACACCTGGACTGCAGATGGCCCTATTGCTCCACAAAGCCATCCACTGGGTGGGGATGTTTGGATTGCAGCCTTAGTCATGCCATTCCCACTCACAGTCTGACAACCAATATGGCCCAAGAAGACGTTATGGTATGAGAACCAACATAAAGCAAGCAGGCATCCACTTGCCTAATAGCACTTCTGCCTCTTCTTCCACGTCCTTCAGCTCTGCTCCAGAATGTTGGGGGACTCCTGAGAGCAAATTTTGGGAACGGAACCAGAAGTCCTATTGTTCAAGCAGATTTCCATTGTGCAACTGCATGGACATCTTTGGGTGACACTTATGATATAAACTGGGCTTTAAATCAGGCTATTGAGATTGAGTCTTTAGACAACATTTTTGTTACAGAATCCATTGTATTTACGCCAACCATTTGCACAAGCCTGTATTTTTTCAGGCCCTCAAGATTTGTTATTATTCCTTTTCATGTTGTTTCCAGGTTGTGTTTTTTTTTTAAAAAAAAGCTCAATACATGATGACGCACGATTATGCAACAAATTCCAGGAGCAAAAAACCAAGCTATTAATTGGGCTTGTGTAATTCACCTTAGAAAATCATGGGTTATATGTAATTAGTGAGTGAGAAAATGTATTTGTTGCAAGCGTTCTTTGGAAATCAAGCCAACATCATTATTTAACTAACAAACGATTTGCATATTCATAATTTTCTCCGTAAGGTTAAACATCTCTCAGAGGTAAATCTTAAGAAAGCAGCAGAAGCAATTTGGGATATTTTACCTTCTGCTTCTGTATAATCTCCCACATGCTTCTTTAACTTCTCTATTCTTCAGCTGCGTCTTTTCTTAAATTGTTGTGTGGCATTGTTGCAGTCTATTAAACCATTTTTGTTTCCCCCACGTAAACAGTTACACTTCTATAGCAGATAAAGTGATTTTTTCCCCTTGGTATACATTTGCAGCTCTATCAACAGCAAGTGAAAGCCTTGGATGTGCCACGACAAAAAGGGCTTTATAAATGGGTGGCCTTAATTTATAATTATTTTGCTTTTTTTTTAAAAAAAAGAAAATTGTTGGGTGTATTTGGGACACCAGAACCAGCTTTGCTAAAGGAAGCGTGGCAAGATTAAAAGATGTTATCTTTCTCCTCCTTGGTTGAAAATTACTTCTAGATAAAAACTGCAGATACAGGGGAAAAGTTTAAACTGTTGGTGAGTTTTCTCATATGAGGCCATACATCACCTTTGAAGGAATGGATCTGGCCTGGTAGAGTGTATCAGCCATCTCTCTCCCTTTGTCTCTCTTCACTACACACACTTTTGTCAGTGTGCAATGCCCCCCCCCCTCCAGTTGTTCTACATTTGCCATATAGGAGCCAATGTGGTACTTACATTCCAAGTAGGAGATAGGCAACTATCCTCAAGTCACTGATATTGAAATGGTCTCGTTAACTTCAATTAGATTACTGTTGAATAAGTGATGCGGGGATTATAGCCCAAGAGAGTGACATAGTATAAAGTGCATATATATGACTGACAGCCTCCCACGATCATTGGAGAATTTATAGCTGCCCAAGACCATTTCTAATTAAAGCAACTGGCCAAGGTAGTTAGCAATGCAAGCAAAATTAGGATCCGATCAGTTGCATATTTTAATACATGCATAAATTATATTATTTCACTTAAGGGAAGTTGGATGCAGCAGAGATAAATATCTTCCTTATCTTGGAATATTAAGAAGCAAGTGCTTAAAAACACACACCCAAAAACAGCTGTCTCCTAGACTGATGGTACTGCAACGTTTGCCAGTTTAGCTGGTCATTGTAAATGGTGTTTTCTCCTTAGTGAGCTTTATTTCAGAAACATGCATTTTTTCCCTTGGCAATGGACTATTATGCTAAGTGAAGCTGCCCTTGGTGATACTTTCAGATGCTGCAAAGTGCCGCAGCTCACCTTCTGACAGAGGTGTGCCATTGCAGGAGGGTTATGTCATGACTCACCTGTCCTATTATCTTCAATGTAAGCTTCCAGTAATGACTTTATGAACCACTCAATGACCACTTTGATCAAGTGCAACAGTAATCTACTCACTAGTTTAGCATCACTATGTCTCGTGAAGACTGTAAGGGCATTCAAAGAAGCATTATTCATATATGTTCTTCAGCTGTGGAATACCCAAAGGCTTGGTCTAGCATTCTGACCCCTAACCCTGAAAGCAGTATAAAATGTTTTAGTTGGCCATTGATAGGTTAGGATGAGCTGAGAGGATGATGATTTGAATAAGTATAATGGAGCTTTGTGGCTTTAACATTTTTTACTTGACCTGAACTTTTGGAATAAGCTATTCTATAAAGCAAATGCATCAATTTCAGTCTACAGCAGATAACGATGGCCAGCAAATCTTGTGATTGTGGAAAAGCAAAGATTCCCATTGTCACTGAGTCCAGCCTCACTTCTCTTAAAGCTCCAGGCTGTAGTGGCAACTAGCCCCAACATCGAAAAGTGGTCTGTGCAGGATTGGTCCTTGATAACTGTTCACTGCTACTGCTAAGCAGAGTATTGCATGAGTTGAATGGGCAGAACCACTGGTACTGTAGCATTTGCGCTGACTTTATCCAGCCTTGGGTCACATTTGAAGATGCTGCATTTGGCTGTTAAAGCAGATAATGGCCTGGAGCCAACATGCCAGAGAGACTGCTTGTCATATTTCGTGTGCAGGTATCTGTAGGATAGATATTTTCACAAGATGATATAGGGGGCAAAGGGTAATCATGTGGGAGGAGGATCTTCCTTAGAGTTGGCCATGCATGCAATCCAAGTCATGGGCAACTAGTCAGGCAGCAATTAAAGGCCCTGAATAGAATTCATACCATCAATACCAGTCATAGGCAACCTCAGTTCTCCAGATGTTTTGGGACTACAACTCCCATCATCCCTAGCGAACAGGACCAGTGGTCAGGGATGATGGGAGTTGTAGTCCCCAAACATCTGGAGAACCGAGGTTGCCTATGCCTGATCAATACAATGCTGATCTGCATCTAGCTATATAATTCTGGTCACCACATCTCAAAAAAGATATTGCTGAGTTGGAAAAGATTTAGGAAAGAGCAATCAAAATGATCAAGGAGGTAGAGGAATTCCCTTACAATGAAAGATTGCAATGTTTGGGCCTTTGGGCTTTAGAAAAAAAGGCAGAGTTGACTTGATAGAAGTTTATGAAATGATGCATGCTATGAAAAAGGGGATAATTTCCCCCCCTTCCTCTCTCAAAACACTAGAACTCATGGATAAATTTAGGCTCTCAGCCTTGACACATGAGATTAAAAAGTAAGTAAGGGGCTGGAGAGGTGTATGTGCTTCTGGCAGTTGCACATATTGAGTGTGAAGGTCTGAAATGGGCTTCTAAAAACATTCTGCTGAACACATTCTTAAACGCGTTGAACTGTCTTATCAGGATCTTGAACTGACTTTATTGTTGACTTGATTTTGTTTTAAGAGCTTGTGTTTTATTCTGTTTGGATTGTATACATCCCTTTGATAGCTTTATGCTGTGAAGTGGTCTATGAATCTGTTTAATGGTGAACAATACCATCATCCCCTCCAATTGTGAGGAGGCTTCTAAGAGCATTCAGGAAAGCCGACGTAGAAGTCCCTTTCAGTTTTTCTCACTCAACGTAGGAAGGCTGGTTGTGGAGTAGGCACATCCTGTGCACATGAGACGCTGAAAGCAGAGGAAGCATGGATTCCTCTTCCCAAACACTTATTTTTGTCCTTCAATGTTCAGTCTGAGCACCTGTTGAGCCTGTGGCCATATCCAATGCTCCTGTTCTGATAGCATGAAGCAATGGAATTTCCCCCTTCTCCCTTCCCCCTTCCCCCTATGTGCTCTCTAAATCAAAGCTGGAAATTTGGGAGGCTTTCGACAGAAGATTTTGGAGGAGCCCAGAGAGAGGCTGTTTTGCCAACTGGACTCTGCTGGCATGACCCTGTGTTGTTACTTTTATTATTGCAGTGGTTGATAGGATTCTGTGTGGCAATAAAAGTGTGGAACTATATTGGAATTAAAAGTGAATGGATTGTGGAATGAATTAAATGAATTGTAGTGAATCAATGAAGGTGAAGGAATTGTAGATGATTGTATATTTTTGAACATATTATTTCAGAAATTATTTAGTAGCAACACCCAGATTGCCTAAAAATAAGTTTACACAACTTGAGAATTATGCCAAGATGAAGCACTTGAGTATTTTATGCAAATAAAAACATTTTTTCCTGCTTCCAAATGTTGAAACTCACACTCTTCCTGGGGGGGGGGGGGAATCCAGCACATATTTTATCATTTTCACCCCACAGAGTATAGCAAACAAAATGATTTATCAGCAATTTGAAATAACTTTCACATTTAGAGACCAAAAGGATATTGCTTCAAACTGTTTTATCAGAGCTGATAGGAAGGACATTTCTGCTCAGGCAATTTTCAAAGCATTTTGAACATTTCTAACTCTCTGAATAGAAAATTGAAACAGTGACATTCAGTATCCTCTAAAAACTAGACGGGTGGGAATATTTAACAGCTGGAGGTATGAGTGAGTATAGATATGCAACATTATCTTGGTTGTACCTGCATCGTCTCCAGGTGTTTGATTACTGTGGCCACTTGTTCCATGAACCTCCTTTGGTGTTCATTTGGAATATATTTCAAGTAGATGGGTTTCCTCTTTACTGATAAACCAAACTATTTACAATATCAACTATTTGCAAGGCAAACTAAGATGTTCACTTCACAAAGGGGCAAAGCTCTTTAGACCGAATGTTGCACCAGTTAACAAAACAGAACACACTTTTTATATCACTTCAATGGCAGGTGGACAAGTATAGCTTTGAAGAACTCTACAACAGATGTGCTCTTCATTAGATTCAGGTAAATTCAGTGCTATTTTTCTAGAAAAACAGCTGCTGGAACTCACCATGAACACTTCCCTTGTTCTCTTATAATGGCAATGGCGCCCACCTGAGAGGTGCCAGAACTGAGTTCCAGTGAGTTATAGCTGGAAAAAAGCCCTGGGTAAATGCATGTTAAACTATTCACACCTTGTATTAAGAATCTACGTAACCTACGTGTTAGACTCTGAAATTCTCAGAGTCTAACAAAGGCATTAAATTGTTATGGCTAGATTGGCAGATTGAATCAACTCCCTTATCCCACAGAAAGGCTCTCAGGTTTCAAAAACCTCATTCGCATTATCTCTCCTCCCAAATTTGTCTTTCCCTTAGGCATTTCTTGGTGTTACAGTCAACATCTTACAAAGCCTGCCACTGGAGACACAAAGATTGTTCAGTTTTCTGTTTAACTAACACAGCATACATTTATTATGCTAAACACGTTGGTTAAGTAGATTCTTAATACAAGCTGTGAATAGTTTAACAGGCATTTTCTTGAACCATTGTCACCCTCCTCTGCACACATTCCAGCTTGTCAATATCCTTCTTAAATTGTGGCATCCAGAAATGAACACAGTATTCCAGGTGTGGTCTGACCAAGGCAAAATAGAAGAAGAAGAAGAAGAAGAGTTTGGATTTGATATCCCGCCTTTCACTCCCTTTAAGGAGTCTCAAAGCGGCTAACATTCTCCTTTCCCTTCCTCCCCCACAACAAACACTCTGTGTGGTAAGTGGGGCTGAGAGACTTCAGAGAAGTGTGACTAGCCCAAGGTCACCCAGCAGCTGCATGTGGAGGAGCGGGGAAGCAAACCCGGTTCCCCAGATTACGAGACTACCGCTCTTAACCACTACACCACACTGGTACTATTACCTTCCTGGATCTGAACACTATACTTACAGTACGTTAAAGCAGAACAATGAAGGATTTTTTTTTAATTAAAAAAAACAGCTTAAATTATACTTTTAACTTTTTTAAAAAAGAAAAATACCTTTACTGCTGTGATTTTTAATAATAATAATAATAATAATAATAATAATAATAATAATAATAATTCTTCCAGAGGTTTTCGGTCCTCTACAGGAAATGTTTGGGAGAACCTCTCCTCTATGAAAGCCCATGGACCTTGAGAAACAAATAACTAAGTTGTAGAAACAATTGTAAACCCAACCAGTTATGTTGGTTAAGGAAACCATCAGAGCAATTAAATGTTTTTAATTATCAGTGATGCTTAGAGAGAAATTTAGAGATGTTATTAATAGATGTAAAAGAGAAACTGCAGGTACAACCAAGATAATGTTGCATATGTAAAAAGAGAAACTGGAATTTCAGGACGAGGCATTGATTTTATGCTTGGACAAATAATAAGATAAAATAAATGTATCGAAAAAAGAAATGAAGAGACTAAATTGCACAGAGTAACAGAATGACGCAGGGCTTTGTGGAGACCCTGATGTGACTCAGAGAGGGCATTACTGCCATCACATTTTTATGTTTGTAGGGGAAAACTTTACTCCAGTTCACTGAGGTGCACCATTAGAATAGCCCATGAAGCTTCTAATTATATAAAGGAAGGGAATGTGTACCTGAGGTTGGATCCCTGGTCCATCCAGTCTATATCAGAGTGGAAAACCTTTATGTGTGCAATTTTGTTTCAACATTTACTAAGAGTCAGTGGTAGTGAAACATGAAATCCTGTACCAGGCATCCCTAAATTCCAACACAACTTTCCCAGGCGTGGATTCTCAAGTGCTTTTAGCTGTTCAGAAGCTGTAGAAGTATTTGAGCAGATGTGAAAGATGGCACATTATTTTTGCCCAACTGACAATGTTATTCTTTTTGTGTACGTTATGAGGACCAGGATTTTTGCTTAAAATGATAAGCGGCAAAGCTTTAGCTCTCACAGAGGAGTTCAAAGTTTTATTGAAGTTCCCACTGAAGTTTATTATGTGAAGGCTTTTTTATTTTATTTTAGTTTTAATCTGTATATCCACTTCAAATCTCCAGGTAACATTTTGCTGCTTTTATCATCACTTCATCCCTATGCCTCCTGGGTTTTGCTGAGACCCCAATCTCTTTCTTTCTCTCTCTTTGGAGATATTTTGTTATCACTGAGGCGATAGAATCAGAGACTCCAGTGCATTTTAGCTCCCCTGGAAATGCATTCCCCCCCCCCCCAGTCCCTTGAATATGTGACAGACAGGAAGAACAACACAACAGGCCTCATTCTATGAGAGGGAAAAATCCTCTGTTAACCTTCTCTGAAAAATATAAGCACCAAATAAATCTTTTTGAAATTGTTCATTAAAAGGAATCCTGGGAACAGCTTTTACAGCTGCAGGGTGTGTTGGAAGGTGCTCCTCAGAGATGGAGACTACCAACTATTAGCACTGATTCAAGACAGTATTTTATTTTCTTCTGCTTTCCCCTGAGTGTGATTTGTTTAGAAGAAACATGCAGGAGAAGATGAAAGAACACCACCTGTTTCTTAAACCTGGTAAGAGAAAAATGTATTGTGTTAACACATCACTGAGCATCGCTAATCAGCACAGTAGTACCTCAGGTTATGAGTTTAATTCGTTCCGGAGGGCCATTCTTAACCTGAAACTGTTCTTAACCTGAGGTACCACTTTAGCTAATGGGGCCTCCCGCTGCTGCTGTGCTGCTGCCGCACAATTTCTGTTCTCATCCTGAGGTAAAGTTCTTAACCTGAGGTACTACTTCCAGGTTAGCAGAGTCTGTAACCTGAAGTGTTTGTAACCTGAGGTGTTTGTAACCCGAGGTACCACTGTACATCATATACAGTAGATGCTCGGGTTGCGAACGTGATCCGTGCGGGAAGCACGTTCGCAACCCGCAGCGTCTGCAACCCGCAGCGTCACATCTGTGCACTCACAGGTCGTGATTCGGTGCTTCTGCGCATGCGCAAGCGCTGAAACCCAGAAGTAACCTGTTCTACTTCTGGGTTTGGCGCAGCGCGCAACCTGAAATCGCACAACCCGAAGCGTCTGTAATATGGTAAGCTTGAGTTTGTTTGAGAATCATGCTTAATTACTATATGGGGGAAAAGATGAGAATGAAGTATCTTCCTTAGGAGGAGATGGAAAGTTTTGTAGATACTGGATGCAGGACCTAGCTGAAACATATACCATTTTGTTGCCCAAATGTTGCCTGGCTCTTCATTTTTGAACATACCACATGCTGGAATGTGAGGAATGGAATGTGAGGAATTCAGAAACAGCTTCAGAAATTATTCCAGAGAGTAATGAACTTCTAAATACTGTTCATCCGGTCTTATCAGAGTACTGCACAGATAGTTCAAAATGTAGTGTGAATTTTACAGCTGCCAGTTCATGGAAGGCAATTGAATTGGCAACAGAGCAAAATGGAGCTAGGATGTGATTACTTGCACTGGATTGTAATACCTGCATAGAGTTGTACCCTGCCAAACTTTTGTTCCCGAACACTCCCCCACCCCTGCCCAATTCCAATCCAGGTTGTAAATGAGGATTTTAGTGCAGCCGGGACTGGATAAAAGCCTGCTCCTAACCCAATCCACCCCCCAAGTAGCATCAAAAACAGCATTTTTGGCATTCATTGTCAAACTAATAGATCCATCTACAGGGAGATGATCTAGTCTAGTTTTTTTCTTATTTTTATGTCCTCAAAGCTGGAAGCTCCCAAATTATTGTCTGTTCATTTTGGGATTTCATTTAATTTACAAGCCTCTATAGTTCTGCATACTCAGGAAGTTCCCCAAATAGAAACTACCACCACCTGAGTTCGTTATTAGAGAGGATTCTAGGTTTTAATATGCATGGTACTTGATCTGTAATAATGATGACCTTCTGCTGTTTTCCTTCCTTCCTTCCTTCCTTCCTTCCTTCCTTCCTTCCTTCCTTCCTTCTGGCACTCCAATTACTATTTTCTAAAACAGTCTTGGGATTATGTTGAAGACCATAACTCTTCATAAGGAAACATGGACAATTTAATATCTGCTTTGTCTTGTCTCCATTTCCAAAACATCATTTCTACACATATTTAGGGAACTACAGCACAAAATATTTTGTTGGGTAAACTATTTGATTTTAAAGTACATTTTAAAGTATTTGATTTCCCTCAATGTCCTATAGGCCTTCTTAGTGGTAGCCCCCAAAGTGTGGCACTCGCTTCGTATAGAGCACCAAAATTTCACCAGCTACTTAAAATCCACCTGTTTACCTGACCATTAAAGTATACATTTTTAGTTGCATTCCCTAGAAATAGTGCTATGAGTTGCATCACTTCAGTTGTACTTTTACAGTGTGTTGATTTTTCATTCTTTGTGACACCACTTTTCTTTCTCTTTCTTTGTTTATAAAAGCATACACACAAACACACATATACTGCCCTCTCACAAAATATCAGGGCAGTAGACAGCAATGTAAAGCACTTTAAAAAACAACAACAACCACAAGCAGTACAGAACAATAATTAAAATGACAGGCTACTCAGGAAAATTCTAAACAACTTCATAGGCCTGTTGGCATCAAAAAAGTCTTCAAAGAGACGCCTGAAAGTCAAAAGTGAGGCTCCCTGCCAAATCTCTGCTGGAAGAGTGTTCCACAGCATGGGACGAGTGACCCTAAATGCCCAGCCTATAGCTCTGTTAACTCACCCTGGGACCTTAGGATGAAGGATGTGTAAGAAATTCCAGAAATAAATAAGAATTGTAGATATGTAAGAGTACTCTGAATCCTGTGTCAGATATCCTTATTTTCCGCTCCTCACAGAACTACAATTCTTTATATTTCTTGGAGGAATGCCATGAGAGTCAAGCTATTTTCTTTCCCGGAAATTACTGCTCAGAAAGCCCTTACTACGTTTAACAGGAAAGCGATGATATAATGACTAGGTAGTTTAAAGAAGGTATATTAAAAAGAAGGCAGATTTTAAAGATATAAGAGACTTTTTTTACAGTGTTGTGTCATAACTGCAGTTACAGAAAGCTGAGGGAGTTAGAAGTGGGAGACTTAGTGGCACTTGCAATTGGCATCATGGTACCATGATCAGAGACAAAACGTATTATTGGAAAATGAACTCAGAATCAGCCAAAATTCTGAGGTGGGTGGAATACAATATTGCAATGCTGCAAGATAAGCTAGACCTAGTGGGCATGGAGAGGACAACGAGATCACAGGTGCTTAATGCAGTGCAGAGACTGCCTAGCCTCTTTTACATGGAACATGCCCCCTCAGAGATGTCCATGTCAGTGGATGCCAGGATTGAGCACCTTCCATTTTGAAGGGGGAGAGATGCAAAGAGTTTCTTCCTGTGAGCAAGCACAGTGGAGGCTAGTTTAAGTGCCTTTTTATATTGAAGGAGGGCAAGCCTGCACCTTTTTGAAGTTCAGTCTATCTTTCTGCTCTTTTAGATGTGGCAGCCATTTTGTGCTATTCCACATCTCCATGGCAGCCATTTCATAACCGGTGGCCACAGCACTCTCTTAAAATGCCAGATTTACTTGCTGCCACCCCGTCCCCGCCAAATGGCAACCCCTGCTTTACACAATGCTGATGACAGTATTCCTCATTGGAAAGATGTTAGTCCAAAATGAAGCAATTTTTTGCTAGAATCCAGGCAAATAATAAAAAATGGCAAATTAGATGCTGGGGCACAAGTTAATATCATACTTAAATTCATTCTTCGTGAAATGAAAATTAAGGGTGTGTATTCAGAGAATTAAAAAATCTAAGCTCTGAGAATGGAATGAGGATCTCATTCCAACTACGGGCATCTGTGAATTAAAAATTAGACACAAGGGAAATATTATAATAGCTTAGTCTGTAATTCTTCCAGGGGAAGAAAGTATCTGTTATTGGATGAAATGCCTGCAAAACCCAGAATTTAATTCAAACAGTATATGCTGTTGAGCAGCAAGTCGTAAGTACTATAGAGGGCCAATCCCCTGGTGTATTTCCTGGTATAGGGAAGCTGTCAACTGAAGGCTGATTGAATTTCATTCCCCCACCATTTAAATTCCACCTCTTGCCTTAAGAGAGAAATTGAAAGAGAAACTAAACATATTGGTTGCATCAGACTTCAGAGCGACAGCTTCCTGGGCAAATTTACAATTCAGTGTAGAGAAAAGAATTATTCCCTAAGGCTATGTGTAAATGCGAAATGTTTACATAATAATAAATAGATACACATATGTTTCAACAGTCCCCACTTCCCTGAGAAAGATATGGTTTCCCCAAATATGCTCCAGGAATCCAGGTGAATAAATTGCCCAACAATTGTCCTAATTTCTTTTTTTTCTTTTTTTTTTCTTTTGTGCAACTGAAATATGTGTGCACTGTGGTTCTATCAGGTAACATATCAGTGGGTTTGCCCCAGTTATTGTACACGTGGTTTGAATTCAGCAGTGTTGCTCAGGTCTCCCATCACTGAAGACGGGGTTATAGCTTTCCATGCTTCAAGGAATGCATGGACCTCCAGTGTAGCACTGCTGGGTCCCAGCCCCCTGCCTCACTACCATCCCAGCCTGAGTGGGGTGCTAACTTGTCTAGGGCACTTGACATGCAACTTTGGTGGCTTTTGAAGAGGTGGAAGATAAGTTATCAGTAGCCATGATATCTATGCTTTGCCTCCACAGTTGGAGGGAGCAAGGCTTCTGAATACCACTTGCTTGAAATCATAGAATTGGAGAGTGCTGTTGTGCTTGTCTTGTCAGCAGAGCTTTTTTATATTGCCAGGTATTTATGTCCAGGCAATTTAGATTCTTTCTCCCTCACCCGTTTATACCAGGTAGTGTAGCAAAGATACTTCATCAATATGAAAACCCAGCTGGAGGAAGTTTAATCAAACAGTCAGTCAATCTTAAATTAAAAAATAAGAATAAAACACCTCTCGTTTTAAAAATTACTCCCATTAATCAGCAGCAGGCATAGCCAAGAGAAATAAATGAAACAAGAGCACCTAATGCAAACTAAGGCATTTAGTTTTGGCCTAGAAACTTTTTGGCCAGGAACGTAAACAGGGCAGTGGAGTCTTCCTGAATGGAAGTACATTACTTTACAAGACAATTGCTGGCATCTTTAGTATAGTCTGACCTTGGTCACAAACAAATTGATTTGCACATGCACAACCCTATTAAGTAGAAAATTGTATAGCAGATGGAGATAATTAATTTGTAATTAAAGAATCAGCACAAACCATACAGACAGCATTTAACTTACGTTCTAGAAAGTGACCTATCAGTGCTCAGGCATCCCTGGAGAACTTGCATAGAGTGATAGATGTCAAAGGAGTCAGAGGAATGCCTTCACATTTACACAATAGTCCCCTTGGTAACTAGGATTTCCTGAACTGGATAGAAAACATTCCACCATAACAAGCACAATTCAGTATGACTTAGACAGAAACTTCATTAAAATTTTGAAACTTACTGAACATGGGGCTGCATTTTCTGTTGCCTTCATTGGTGTGCATGCACCAGAGCTTTGACTAGAATATGGATGTTAGGGTGAAGACAGAGAGTGAGAGTAATCTTCCAAATACTTCTAGTGTGTTTGAGAATATACAAAGACCTGAATAATGGGGTGCTAACTTGTCTAGGGCACTTGAATTCCAACTTTGGTGGCTTTTGAAGAGGTGGAAGATAAGTTATCAGTAGCTGCTAGCCATGGTGGTGGAGTCTCCTTCTTTGGAGGTCTTTAAGCAGAGACTTGACAACCATATGTCAGGAGTGCTCTGATGGTGTTTCCTGCTTGGCAGGGGGTTGGACTCGATGGCCCTTGTGGTCTATTCCAACTCTATGATTCTAATCTGCAAAAGACTTTCTTTTTCCCTAACTGTGTGTGTGAATATGAAAAATTGGGTTGAAATTAACGCTGGGTGCACTTTTCATTGTAGAATTTACACAGAAGTAGATCTGCAACATAATCCTTCTGAAAAATTGTCACCTGCACTGTACTAAGCAATGTCTCCAAATTTCAGTCACTTACCATTTTGTTTTATTTCTGTAAACAAAAAGCACCTAAGGCAAAAACCATCCCAATAAAACCAACTGATTCTAACAAATGGCTGTGGGATTCTTTTAACCTCAAGCAATGTTATCATATTGTAGCGAGAAAATGTCTCGTGTAATTTCTCAAGCAACATCTGGCCCACTGATATAGGCAAAGGGTCCTTTTTCTGACACTCCAAACCCGGGGGTGGGGGGGTGGGCATAGGGAGATCATGTCACACTAATCATGAGGCTGGACTCTGTACCTTGGCAAATAATTCTTTTGTTGCAGCAAAAGCCAAGTGTGGCCTGGGTTCTCTGCCACCAATAGAAGAAACTGTACCTTATAGTGCAGAGATGCCACTTTCCACCCTGGACACAACAGGTTGTCTTTAATCAAGGATGCAATTTTCTGTCTTTGCCTTTGCTGTGTTCATTTCATAACTATAGGCCTGGCGCATTTGCTGGATGTGACTAAAATGGGATATATGCAGGTGATGCCAAGGCCATAGTTGAAGCTGAAGCATAGTTGAAGCATATTTATTTTGCCAGGGCTGTGTTTGCACGTGATTTATTCATTGCTAATAACTTGATTTTAACACCTTGATTTAAAAGTATCTTTGTCAGCATACCATATCCAGAAAATGCATGATCTCTAAGCATTGTCCTCTGGAATTCTGACCTTACGAGACCAGCAAGCCATCTGGATAGCAATGCAGATGCTTAGTCAATGCAGTCATCCATTCTATAAAACTTTGTTCAACAGCAATGGTCTGTTAAACCCTCTTGACTTCAACACTTAATTTCTTCCTGCTTTAATTAATCAGCCCTTGTGCTGACATCCACAGCACTTAGGTAGTGAACACAAGCTGTCCTGGCAGCAGTTCAAGACTTAAATAATTCTGAAGGATTGTACATGTGGTAGGAGAATTTCAAAGCTAGAAAGTCACATGCATGGAACACTGTTTCAAAATAAGATATGATTTCTACACAACATCTTAATTTTGCCACACTAATTTGAAGGCAGACATGATGTCTAATATCATTACCATCCTCCAAGCAGTTGATTCTGCGCAACGGGGCTCCCGTTATTCTGTCTCAGCTTCTGCTAACCTAGCAGTTCAAAAGCACACCAGTGCAAGTAGATAAATAGATATCACTGTGGTTGGAAGGTAAACAGCATTTTTGTGTGCTGTGGCTTCCGTCATGGTGTTTAGTTGTGCCAGAAGCAGTTTAGTCATGATGGCCAATTAACCCAGAAAAGCTGTCTGTGACAAACACCAGCTCCTTCAGCCTGAAGCGAGCCCATAGTTGCCTTTGACTGGACTTAACCATCTATGGGTCCTTTACCTTTTTGCTGTCCTCCAGCTTCGCACTATCTGGCAGGAATTACTGGAAATCAATATGCTTAGGGGTGCTGTTTTCCTAAAACTTTTTTGCATACAATTGTACAAAAGTGCTGGATTATGCTATAGGTGAAGAATGCATTTGACCTCTGGGGAACATTCATGGTGGTGTAGATAATTAAGGGCTCCTTATGGAGATAATTCAAGGTTTTGTGAAATGGGATATCTGTTCCCATCTATGTAACAAATGTCTTCATCTTCAAGTGATACAATTCTCTCTTACTTATTTGACAGGCCTAGAAGCCCAGCCATTCCATATCCTACCAATGTACCTGTGAAGCCAGGCTTGTTTGCTCTTTGTTGTTATCGTATAATAGATTGTTTGGATTAAACGGATAGGCTGCAGTCCTAAGCCCACATTTTAACCAGCTTTGCTGAGAGGTAGAGCCACCAAGACATCTGCAGCCTGGCTGTTCATAATGACAATAACAGAAGGTGTGCAAGGGAAGTGGGGGATGAGTAGGACAATGGGTCCAAATTCCTGAACCATCTCCAAGCTGCCACAGGGATATGGTTTGGATCAGACCTGATGTAGCCAGCTGTAGCAGTGAGACCTGCTTGGGGTCCAAGGGATCTTGGGCCAGCTCAGTCCCACCCACAGAACATCCTTTTTCAGGGCTTCCTGCTGGTGGGGATGGCACCAGTGGGTCTCCCATCCAACTATACATTTAGCAGGTGGAATGGGGCATCAGTGGCAGTCAATAGGAGGCTAGCTTAGCTGGCAGTGGAGAGACATCATCTCTCAATCCAGCACCCTACCGCCAGAGCCTAGTCTAGGGGGGAATTGGATTGCTCTATTCCTTTCACATTTGGCATGTAAGTGACTGTTCATTCAGGGAAAGACATCCTCTTGGATTTTGCACTTTCACCATTACAAATATTTGGGAGCCTTCTACTTATGTGGCTACCTGACTGCAGAACTTGGTGAGGGAGGCTGGGCTTCAGCTTGGGCTATAAGAGACTAGCTGGTTAAATTATTCTTGGGTGAGCAGGGAACTGAACCCAAGTTGCATGACTGTCTAGTACACAACAATTTTAAAAGAAATGCTATAATGATATCCTTTTTCTTGTGTTATTTCAAGAAATGAGGGAGCCTGCAGAAACAGAGGAACCATGGTAACTTTTTGTAAATGAGTGAAAACCAATTGTGAAGGATGTCTGGCAAGCCCAACCTGATGAGTGCCATTATAAAATGGAACAAACTAGAGAGCAATCAATGAAAAGTGTCCTTCTCTTAAGCTATAAAAGGCCTTCTGACTTAGAGTGGTTGTCAGCTGTGTTCTGGGCACTTGGATGAAAATGTATCAAGTACCCTTAGCTGGTTTGTGACTTCAGGCAAACTCAAGGGTTCTTTGCCACAGAATAAATCTTAAACTACTTGTGACTTGTACCTCCCATCCTGGATTTTCCCTAAACACACACATCATTAATAAAATGAGACAAAAAGTAAAGGTAGCCAGGCTGCACCATAAGGGAAATTGCAAAATAGAACCATACTTTTATTAGCCCAACTTTTATTAGGAAACATTTTTTCAGATAAGAAAGGAGACAAATCTGAGTGACAGCTGGTTTTTGTATTTGCAGATATGGGGGATCAGCCACCAGGTGGTTTCTTTCTTCCTGGGATGTCTGGGCGCAACTTGAAACTGCCAAAGCATCTGAAAAGGCCTCATTTGAATGTCTGCTGCCTCCCCCTGCATTCCATCTTTAAGATTCTTACATGGCCAATGGCAGGAGCAGCCAGCAGGGAGGGGCACCACCATAGCCCTGGCCTCCTAACAGCTGCTGTGTACCAGGATTGTGAGTGAGCATGGGAGGGCGGAGATGAAAGCAGGAAAGCTTTGGTTCACCGGTCAGAGAGCCAGATTGGCTCTGCTAGTGAATTTGAATGGTCACAACCTTGCTATATTGTTTTTAACACTTGATTGGAAGCCTCTGAGAATGGCTGGGGAAACTCAGCCAGATAGGCGGGGTATAAATAATAAAATTATTATTATTATTATTATTATTATTATTATTATTATTATTATTATTATCCTAGTTTGCTTTCTACCTATTCTTCCTCTCAGTAATTGACAGTGACACTCAGTGTTACAAAACTAGGGGAGCAATGCTGTGCCCTGCCTGCGCTTCACTGCTGACAGCTACTGCCATTTTGTGACATTTTGATTGTGCAATGAAGCTATTTCCCCAATATTGATTTTGGAATTATTAACTTGCCCCATCACCATGCAACCCCCTCCCCCCAAAAACCCTCCTGTTATCTATTACCCATCGATTCCCAAAGCATCTGCTTTGTCCCTTTCCCAAAAGACTGAACAAATATTTGGCTTATATACCTTTGAACAACAGTAGAGGAGGTTTTGCTTCAATTGGGCTTCAATCAGTTCATCAAAAATGTTTGCTGAAGTGATTAAAATGTAGTATCTTATCCAGATAAGTTTCTTTATTTCCTCTTGTGGTTTCATATCTGGCCTCCAGCCAGGATTCACGATCTGGCATCCAGTCAGGAAATGATGAAAAAATTTGACATGGCAACATTTCTTTCGCCCATAACCCTTCATTTTCACTAATGAATATTTCTCGATAGGGGATGCAATGGAGTTGCAAGTACGATCAGACAGGTTTGATTTCTGATCTGGATATTTAGGTTCTGCTGCTGTGCCCTGTTACCTTCATCCCTCCTTAGGTATGATTCTATCAAATTTGCATTCTACTGGGGAAAAAGAAAGGATAAGCAGTTACAGGTGAAAATTCAATTAGCTGAGGGTTTAAGAGTCATTATGAAATATACATTCAAACTTGTTCCAGATATTCATCCAATTCAAAGCAACCCACAAAAAAGTGCAGCAACACTCTGCACCTCCTCATGCTTAAAAGCTGTGGTGTAATATACACAATCACTGCAAATATATCTGTACTTGTTATTTAAGAATTTAAGGCATTTACAGATTCATTGAACTAGGGTTGGTGATTTATTTATTTTTTTTAAAAAAACAGTCTGCTGGTGTGAGAGGTAATAAAAAATCCCAGCTTGTTCCACTGCACCCTCACAATTACACAGCTTCAGAAGTGCTATATACATATCATGTGTCTTTCAAATAATTGATACAGCTTTTCCCTCACCCCACCTCTACCAAAAAGAGAAATAAAAAGACAGATTAAGCAGATGACCTGGGATAATTTTTACTTTTATTTGTATCTTCCCTTAAGACCCATTAATGGCTGTTATTTTGAAGAAAATAAAATAAAAACCCTAAATCGTGCTAATGAGTAGCAACTCATCCTGCCAGGATAACATCAGTAAGTCAGTTCCTGAAGCTCTGAGGCACTTTCTTCTGGTGTTATTCAGAGTGCACTGAATTGCATCCACACTGGAAAACAGCCTTTCCCTCAATTCCACATGCCATTGACCAACTGCCCACTCCTTGGCAGGTCCAAGGGTAACCCAAGACTAACAAAACAACAGAAATTAGATGATTCGAGCAAATATCCACATATATATAGAAGACATACAATTTCTGATGCTCTATGGCCTTCTTTTTGTCACTCTTGATGTCAGTTAATGCCCTGATGAACATTGTACCCAGGTCCCAAGACTGGACAGGAAGGATTTCCCTGGGGCAAGTCTCTGGTTTCTGCTTACAAGTTTGGATTTTCTTTCCCAGAGAACTAGTTCTTTTCATCACCTATAAACTGCTCAATGACCATTTCCCCTCCAGAAAAGCTGTATTTGGGCTATTTTTCATGTCCATAATCATAGTTTGTTAAAAAAGAAGTCCAATATTATATCATAACACAGCATTTTTCCTGCGACAGATATATATGAAGAAGTGTTATTTTGGATGGTTTCATTTGGATAAAACTGCAGTACACATCGAGCCCTATGAGAAGGCATAAAAATTAAGATAAATCAGACAGCATGTTGAAGCAGCATGCCTTTTTGACTAAATAGCAGGTGTATTTTGCTACAGGGACTGTTTTATTCTATGCCATTTTGCCCAGGAGAACACATAACAGAGGAGGAAGTGCAAAGTCTGACTGCTGTAACTCTCATAAAAAATGTTTAATTAGCTACCCTTTTTTTTGTCAACCCCATAAAGAAATATTCTCTCTCTCATCCTTTCCTTCTTTAGCTCTTGGAGAAATGGAAGAGATTGCATCTCCTTTATTGCTGAAATAGATCTTCTTTAATGCCTTGGAATTTCTCCTTGGTGTCTCAAATCAGCAGAATTCAGGAGACATAATGAGAAATAGCGAGGTGAGATTTAAAGAGAAATGCATCAGATATCCGTACATGTAAGGCTGACAGAAGATCTCCCCCCCCTCCCCACACTACGGCACTGACAGAGTGAGCTTGTAACACCACTGTGGAGATGAACTCTGGGAGATTTTGAGTGATGCTTTAGGCTCTTGAAGAAAATGAGAAAAACCAAGGTTAAAAAAGTGCACAGAGCTAGATAAGGAAGCAGAAAGGGTAAGGAATTATTTTGCCTGAGTAGCAGGAGAGTGGAAGAGAAGCCTGCAGAAGTCAAGCAGAAGAGCTGAGGAAAATGTGCTTCATTTTATTTGTTTTAAAGAAAATAAAACAAAACCACCATCATGCATGAGTATCATGCATGAGTATATACCCAGGGGGATATCACTTTATCTCAAGGTAAGCAAACTGTTGTCCTCCAAATGTTGGTCTCAAACTCCCATCAGCTCCAGCCAAAGTGAAAAATGGTGAGAAGGCTGATGGAGTCCAGCAACATTTGGAGGGCAACACATTAGTTAGCCCCTGGATCGAGTGATCCCTTGAGCAGAACTTCTAGCCTCTGTGTACCTCAAAGATAGGCTCCAGATTTTTTGTGTGGCAGTGGGGATCCTTCAAAACAGCATAGGAGTGCTGTCAGGAGTGCAAGTAGATAGGGAAATTGGGGCGGGGGGAATCACTACTTCAGCTTCTTTCATTAGAAAGAGACTCTGCTTGATGAAAGACCTTTCTGGAGCTAAGCCAGGGACAGTGCCATAGTTAGTGTGTTAGATCAGGGCCTAAGAGACCAGGGTTCAAATCCCACTCAGCCATGAAGCTCACTGGGTTACCTCGGGCCAATCAGTGCCTCTCAGCCTAACCTACTCCACCCCACAGGGTTGCCGTAGAGATTAAATGAGGAAGGGGTGAACCTGCACACAACTTGAGCTCATTGCAGAAAAAGGTAGAATATAATTACTAGTAAGTAAGTAGGACATGGGTGGCACAGAGCCTAGGACTTGCCAACCAGAAGGTTGGCAGTTCGAATCCCCATGACGGGGTGAGCTCCTGTTGCTCGGTCCCTGCTCCTGCCAACCTAGGAGTTCGAAAGTGCAAGTAGATAAATAGGTACCGCTCTGACAGGAAGGTAAACGGCGTTTCCGTGTGTTGCTCTGGTTTGCCAGAAGCGGCTTAGTCATGCTGCCCACATGACCCGGAAGCTGTATGCTGGCTCCCTTGGCCAATAAAGCGAGATGAGCTCTGCAACCCCAGAGTCGGTCACAACTGGACCTAATGGTCAGGGGTCCCTTTACCTTTTTAAGTACATAAGTAATATACAAAGTGCGCCATATCACTATATTTATATTCCACTTTTCCAACTGGCCTTTAAGGAAGCTGACAATAAGCGAAAAGTGAAAGGTTACAAAGGCTTGGCGTGAAGGTGTTAGTGACAGCAAATGTCCTCTTCCTGTTTAGATTATGTCTGCACAATATTGTGCTGCTTGATCTTACAAATTCTTGCAGGAGTTCAAACCTACTTGTTAGGGGTAAGTGAAGGTGAAATTATATTGTGAGTTGTGCAGATGAGGCTTGAGAGTAAAATTATAGGAGATGGACTCTGAAAAGGAAAAGGAAATAGATTATAAGCCGGCACAGACATTTACAATGTGGCCAGACAAGAGGGGGACCTAGAGGTCAGCTTTCTGTTCTCTGAAGAAACAGGTTAGGTGCCCAAGACCTGCTTGCTTATTTTTCATTGGCCAAAAATGCACACACAGTGGGTTTGTTTTGTTTCTACCCAAAGTGGAGGGAGGAGGGGAGATTGAGGAGATCAGGACATGGCAAATGCAGGTTTGAGAGAAGTGTGAGACATGTATAAATTATGTCATAGGCTGCATTATGTGTAAGTTAGCATGTCCATGCATTATTTCATGACTCCAAAGCCATTTACAGTAAAGTTAGGATTTTAAACAGCTTCCGCTTTGATCACTTGGAATTTGTACCAGAAGACATTGCATTCTGCTGGGTTCTCAGAAAGACTGGCAGCGGAGGGTGGGGGAAGCTTTTGTTTCCATTATCTGTTGTACATGCAATGTTTCAGCCTGGTTTCAATATTTCATAGGAAGTTTGTCACTAGAAGCCCCTTGGCAGCTGATTGTTTCTGAACTGTTAGCTCATGGCTTTTAAATGCTGGCCATTTACCATTGCAATTGTTCCTTTAAGCTGCTGACCTCAGCAGGCAGCAAGCACTTTGGCGGGGCTAATCACACCTCCCACAGAGCACTCCTAAAAAGGTGTGGAGCTAGCACCTTGACAGTTGTGTGCACAGTGAAGGAAAACCAAAGGGGGACCTTTCCCCCTTATGCTCTCATTTTTATATACACTTGTTTTGACACACACGTCGATGTCGACACATCAGAGGCAAATGCTTGAAAGTCAAAGTGACTTATGCTTAATTAAAATGTTTTCTAAATTATGACTGAGCTTAAAAACAATTTGATATGCATAGGCCCTGGACAAGGATGGTGGGGGGAGTTCAGCAAACGGGGGTCAAAACAGCAAACAAGTTCAGCAGGGAAGGAAAATGACATAATATTCTTTAGTGATTCAAGTTCCAGTTTCACAGATAATTCATGAGACTACAGGTGCTGTGAAGGGTCTATGACTGCACGGTCAGATCCTTGTTTGAGGGAGCACTAGGCACAGTGCTCAAGGCATTTTGCCACTTGAGGCAAAACAGAAAATGGAGCATCTTCTCTGCCACCCACCCGTTGTTGCCTCCTCCTCCACTGCCACTTCCTGAGGTGACTGAAGATGGCCTGGGGAAAACTCTGGTGTGCTGAAGGTGGTGAGGGAGAAAAAAGGAGGGTGGAGAGGAGACCAGAAAGCAGTTTCTAACTAAACATCTGGAAGAACTTTATGATAGGAAATAGCTATTCAACAGTGGAATGGAGTCCCTCGGAAGGTGGTTTGCTGTCCTTCATTGGAGGTTTTTAAGGAGAGGCTGATTGGCCATCTGTCATGGATGCTTTAGTTGAGATTTCTGCATTGCAGGGCATTGGTCTAGATGACCCTTAGAGTTCCATCCAATTGTATGATTCTACGATTTGTTACTCACCCTTCACCGTAATGTCCTGGGATGGATTATAACAATAAAACATGTATTTATTTTTAATCAAACCATTACAATAATAGAACACACGAAACCATTCTGAGTGGGACATAACAGAGGAACACAATGAAGATGCTAGAAGCCCCTCTGTAGAAGTGGAGCTTCACAAGTTACAGGGCTGCCACAGAGAAAGCCTTCTCGCCAGCCGAGGATGGCAAAACTTTGCAGGTCTTAACACCTGAGAAGGTTGGTCAGCACGGAGATCATCACAAGGTCAGGGCATTTTGGAAAATTAAAAGGGTGGCTAGATCCAGCTACCTGGCACTGGTTGGAGTGCTAGGATTGTGAAGTCAGAATAAAGTTAAGGGATGCCCGGGGCAGTCATAAACAGTTGGTCTGGGACAGTTACCTGTCAGGCAACGGACTCATTGAGCCCAGAGCAGGAGCCATGGAACAAACGAGTAATCAGGGTCATAGGATCAGTCAGAGTCAAAGAAGTAAGCTGAGAAGCAAGCCAGAAGCCAGGACTGGAGATCAAGTCAACAGACCATTCTCGGACTCAGGCATGTTGCTTAAAGCAGACTCCAGGCTGAATTCTAGCCCTGTTAGGTAATAGCTCAGAACTCACTTGCCTCACTATCTCACTATCACTATCCCTGTCAGCTCAAAGCAGCTAAGGAATTGAAGATGGAGGAGGGTGTGCAGAGCTGGTAGACCTGATCAGCAGAACGAGCCATTCTGAGTTTTAGCCCTAGTGAGTGAATGTTTTCATAATTAATTCAAGCTCTACAAGAAAGCTACAAGACGGAACACTTTTAGTCAGATTTCATGGATGGGGGAGTTGAGCTTTCAAATAATTACTCTCAAACAGTTCACAGCTGAGATGGGATTTTAACCAAGACCTTAAACTACATACCCACTGGATTACATGGCCTCTCTTTATTCTGCGACCTGTTCTACATTCGCCAACTACCATGTTGCAGAACGCCATAGACTTGACTATGCCCACCCTTCTCCCTCCTACTAGCATATATTACATTTGTTGGCAATGCTCTTGAACTTTTGAATACACATTTAAAAGCTTTTTGTTCCTCTTTAAATAGAGCCCCATAAACTAAATCATAATATATTCATTTAAAAGAAATTTTGCTCCAAAGTAAAAATTAAAAGAAGAAGAAATTACTGGCACACATTGCATTTATTCTTTGAACAGGTTTATTATTACAAGACATTTGTCTAAATGGGCTTCAATGTATTATCGATTTTCTATCACATTGCATTTTCTAAAATATGGAATTATCATTTTTTCCATTTTCTCTCTCATCACCTTATCTTGTGTTATAGCGCTCTCATAAATTAATTCTACATTATACTGTATGTTTCCACACTCCTTTATAATGCTGTGCTAGCACATTGTTCCCCATGTACAGCAGGGTCTCCAACCTTTTGGCTATTACAGAGTCATATATAATTGCTCTGGTTCATTCAAAGAGCCAAGCAGCATGATCCAAAAAAGAAGCCAAGGCAAAAGACCAAAAAAGAGACAAAATTAGAAAAGGGAAAGTAAAGTATGGAGTAGAAAGAAAGAGAAGGATAGGCTGAGTGCTGTCGCCAGTGCTCTGGTAGCATCCAGACTTGATTGCTTTAATGCACTCTATGTGGGCTGACCCTGAATTAGGCCCAGAAGTTACAGCTAATGCAAAAAGTCAGATGATCCAGGGCAGTGATGGAGGAAGGGGAGTGCGGTGGGGCGGTCCACCCCGGGTGTCACCACTGAGGGAGGTGACAAACTGGAAAAAATAAGTTTTTTTTTTAAAAAAAACTTATTGAAGCTCCTCTCCTCTCTGGTGGGCGGGGCTTCCTGAGTCCCAGATGCCTTGCCTTGGAACCTTTGCCCCGCCCCCAACTCAGCTGGCCAATCGACTGCAGGCTGGGAGTGGGGTGAAGCCAAGGAAAGGGCTGATGCAGCCGAGGCTGACTTCCTTAGCACCCCACCAGCAGTGGTTGAGTTTTTGGGGCCGCTGCGGTGGCCTGCTGAGGAAGCAGCAGCCCACGGAGGCCAAGGCCACCCATGGAGGCCAGCGGATGTCACGGAGGCCGAGGGCGCCTGTGGATGCCAAGGCAGTCGCCAACAGCAGTTGGGTTCCAGGGCACGCGGGTGCCATGGATGACCTCTTAGGCTGCTGGGCGGCCTTAGCCCCTGTCAACAGCGGTTGGGCTCCAGAGTGCACAAGCACCACGGACGACCTCCGGGCCACTAAGCCAAAGCTGCTTATGCTCACAATGTTCAGTAAATAAACCAGAAAATAACACTTGTGACTGTATCTTATTTTTCCTTCTTTTAATAATTTCAATGGGGAGGGGGGTTTGAGAAGAAATTTTCCGCACCGGGTACCACCTGACCTTCTTACACCTCTCATCCAGGCCTCAAGAAGGCCAATGGCCCAAAGCCACAGGAAGCAAGAAGCAGCAAGGTCTGTCCAGGAACAACGAATGTTGTTTCCAGCAACTGACTGAGGCTGGAATCCCTGCTTAAGAAAGCTGGAGCCAGCTGGTTCTCATCAGGAGCAAGAAGGCTGATCAGAAACAGGTAGAATCACTTTGCCTTCTGCTCCTTCAGGCTGCTGCTCAGCAGGTGAAGCCGACTCCTGACCCATGACAGGCAGAATATCACCATCATGGTACACAATGGCTGAAATAATTGCACTGATTTCCGCTGACCATTTCACAGTGGGGTGGCAGGGAGGGAGGGAGAGATTGTACCCCAGGTACTCTGATCTTTCACTTTTTTAGAACCTTCCTTTCAAAAACAAAGTGGGAAGCAAAAAGACACACATTCTGTCATGTAAGCAAGAAGCAGGGAGTGTGAACAAATCTTGCACAAATTTGACTCACATTGACTTGACTGAATTTCCCCCTTCTCTTCTAAGAAGGTTGATAACAGTTATATAACAGTTGTATGACAATGCTGCTCAGCTAAGCTCTGGAGTCAGCTAGTGTCTCTTTAAAAAGAGGAAGAAAAAGAAGAAGAAAAAAGAGAGCTTCAGCTCTTCGTGCTACTTTGGACGCGGGCACTGAAATTCCTTTTTCTCCTTTGAGAGCAATAGTCAGTTGTTTTGGTGGCAGGCATTCTGAATATAGAGTTCAATAATAAAAAGCCAAGGATTTGTGGCTGATCAGCACATTGGATCCATCAGTATCGGATGAGAAAAAGGACTAAGAGGAAAGTGGATAACTTTATTCTTGGACATATTGAGCCTAATTTGCTAGTGAAGCATTTAAAACAGAAACATTAGATAGTTGGAGGTGCTGGCTTGGTTGGAAGGAAAAAGTTCACGGGTACAGCTGGGTGTGATCAGTACAAAGGTGGCACAGAAAGCCATGGAATCTGATTTCCTATTGTGTTCAATGGAGCTAACTCACCAGCAAGTGTGTCTAGGATTGCAGCTTTGTTGGGATTTCGATATGAGTGATCCATATTCATGGCCAATTTACCAATCGCGTTTCTTGAAATAGTATAGCTGATTCTCTGCTTTCCTGTTAAGATCCCCCCCCCCCCAATTACATATTGTGATATTTACTGTTAGCTCTATATTTCCTAGTGAGAAAGATTGAGGCAGTGGTTTGTCTTGAGCCCTGAATAATTGGTTTTAGCATTTGAAAGAGTTGGTAATTCATCAGAGTCACTTAAATAGAAACTATGCACCTTGAGCGGCAATAACTGCTTATGGCTTCTGAATCGTTCCAAGCCTGGAGGTGTTCCAGGAGAACTGTACTTTTAATTAGCAGACATATAGGTCTCCTTCAACGTACAATGAAACCAATTCTGATATCAGTCTAGTTATGAAGCATTTCCACTAAAACATTTGACTCTGTACAGTTGAATCAGGAGATCAATAAAGCGTTGAAGGAAAGACAATATCTATGGGGTATAATTTTGAGTAGCAATTGGTGGTAGTAAAAGAAGCTGAGGTCTGTGGCAGGGTCTATAAGCCATTCATTAATTGAACACTACAAATGGTTACATACAATTATGATTTTGAAATATATCATTTCTGTTCAATGTACAATTTCAGCATTACATGGTTTTTTATGGTTGATCAGACAGTGCCCACTTAATTTTGTAGAAGTCACATAGATGCACAGGAGTCTGCCTTATCCTGTGCCAGACTACTAGTCTATCTCACTCAGTATTGACTACAGGGATGGGTAGGGGTTTTCCAGGGTTTCAAGAAGGAGTCTTTTTAAGCTGTAATAGAAGATGCCAGGACTGAAACCAGTGCTCTACCACTGAACTATCTCCCATCCCTTTATTACATGTTGCAATAGCAAATAGTTAAAGGAGCAATATTAACTGGGAGTGGCGGGTCTGAACCAAGGAGCAGAACCACCTACATATCAGAAGCCCTACCATTCAGGCTGACCAGTGCATTTTCATCCCATGTTGGGGTGCCAGCTCCAAGCTCATGTAGCAGAGAGGCCCAGCAGCTGCATTAGCTTAGGATCCTGCAGACCCTTGGCTGGCCCAGCTCCACCTCTTCCTTGCCCCCACCCCACCCCAGAAGCACAGTCGTTTTTATTTGTATGCCGCCTTTGCATAGTTAAAACTATTCTCAAGGCAGCTTACAATATTGTTACAGGCCACCGCAATCCCTGCTGAGCCGTGCATGGGATTCCAGGGGGCTTGGCCTTCAACCAGGATCTGTGGTCCTTTAGAGAAATGTAGACGCAGCAGAGGCTGCTGTAATAATAATAATAATTTATTTATACCCTGCCCATCTGGCTGGGTTTCCCCAGCCACTCTGGGCGGCTTCCAACAAAACACTAAAATACAATAACCTATTAAACCTTAAAAGCTTCCCTAAACAGGGCTGCCTTTAGATGTCTTCTAAAAGTTTAGTAGTTATTTTTCTCTTTGACATCTGGTGGGAGGGCGTTCCACAGGGTGGGCGCCACTACCGAGAAGGGCCTCTGCCTGGTTCCCTGTAACTTGGCTTCTCGCAGTGAGGGAACTGCCAGAAGGACATCGGCACTGGACCTCAGTGTCCGGGCAGAACGATGGAGGTGGAGACGCTCCTTCAGGTACACTGGACGAAGGCCGTTTAGGGCTTTAAAGGTCAGCACCAACACTTTGTATTGTGCTCGGAAACGTACTGTAGTTTTAAGGAATATGATTTACAGTATTCACATATTTACACATGAATTTAGATGAAGTTACAGGATGCTCAACTCAAGAGGGGATTATTTCTCACTGCAGTATAGAACTGGAGCCCAAGGCATCTCTCCCAGCCTCCCTTCAGGTAGCCTGCTAAAGAAACATCTCTGTCTTTCTCTCTCTCTCTGCCTTGTTCAAGTCACCTTTTTCCTGTCACCACCACAGAGTTACCTTGGCAACCTTCCAAATCCCCAGTCTCTGCTCACACTTCAAGGCAGGGGGGAAGAATAGTTCTTTTGCATTGCCAATGGCCATCAATAGCCCTGTATTGTTTCTTAATGGCCCAAGCTTGGCCAGATCATTTTGCATAGGAATTCCTCTGCAGCTTGTATATTTCCTTCATATCCAAATAATCAAAATCCTACCATTTATTCATTTCTAGGGTTTGGGGAGATCCCCATAAAAACTTATAGCAACATGAAAAGATTTAGATAATTACAAAAGTAGTAATAAACAATAAATAAAACACGCCAAAAAGTACACAACGAAACTGAACCATTTCCACATAAATGATAAATAATAATAATAATAATAATAATAATAATAATAATAATATCAAAAAGATACAAAGATTAATATGAAGAAGAGCAAGAAAAAACTCCAACAACCCTTCCTAAATAATATTGTAGCCCAAGAGCACTGGTGGAGTAAGGCGGCTGTGGGGGGTGCGCTCTGCACTGGGTATCAGCCATGAGGGCGGGTGGCATTGCTGCACCACCACACACACCCTGGGGAGTGCCCCCACGACGCTCTCTGCATGGGCGGCGGTCCGCTAGGGACGATGCTGCCACGGGCGGCTAGTGGCTCCTCTCCCACGCTCACCACACGGGTGACTAGCAGCACCCCTCCTGATGCTCTCCGCGCAGGTGGCAGGCAGGCAGCTAGTCCCACCCCCACGGGCTGGCTACCCCCACCCCCGCCCCGCCCCGCTCCAGGGGCTGGGGCGGGTAGCTCCGCCCCTGCTCAAGAGAAAAAGAAGAAGAAGAGTTTGGATTTGATATCCTGCTTTATCACTATCCAAAGGAGTCTCAAAGCGGCTAACATTCTCCTTTCCCGTCCTCCCCCACAACAAACACCCTGTGAGGTGAGTGGGGCTGAGAGACTTCAAAGAAGTGTGACTGGCCCAAGGTCACCCAGCAGCTGCATGTGGAGGAGTGGGGAATCGAACCCGGTTCACCAGATTACGAGTCCACTGCTCTTAACCACTACACCACACTGTAGTGTGATAAGAACACTTAGAACAGTTTGATAATGGAAGCAATTCCCTTGCTTGAGGTCTTCAAGCAGCATCTGGGCAGCCTATGTTTGAGATGATGTAGCTGTGGATTTCAGGCCTGGAGCAGGAAACTAGTCTAGATAGCTCACAAGACCCTTTCCGACTCCGATTCTGTTGGTTGAGATGCCCTATCCCCTTCACTCTCCCCCAATTGCCACTCCATTTCTCCCACCTCCCATTTTCCTTTGTCACTCTTGCTCCCTTCCCATTGTCTGCCAGGGAATGCCTTATTTGGATATATTTGTCTGGTGTTGTCAACACAGCCCTCCCCATCTGTCCTTACCTAAAAGGGTAAATGAAAGGGTATGTCTTTCAACAAAGGTTTCTGTAAATTTCCAATTTAAAATTGGGAGGAACAGAAAAAGAGAAGAAGAGCTTGTTAGATTAGGCCACAGTCCATCTAGCCCACTATCCTGTTCTCACAGTTGCCAAACAGATGTCCATGGGGAGTCCATAAGGAGGACACAAGTGTGAAAGTGTTCTCCCCACCTGTGTTTCCTAGCAGCTGTCATTTAAAGGCATACTGTCTCTGAAAGAGAACATAATAATTGCAGCCAGTAGTCACTGATAGCCTTATCTTTCATGAATCTGTCTAATCATCTTTTGAAGCCAACTCATGGTATGCTACACGAATGCATAATGAACCTCATCATGACATTCCTCTCACTGTCTGGTGTGAGGAATTTGTTTTATTTTTTATTTTTTGCTGCCTCGTTAACATTGATTGGACTACGGTAGGTAATTTTTCAGAATGAATGTGCAGTGCTGTTAAGTCTGAGACCACTGGAGCTAAAAGTGTATTTCTGTCATCACCAGCAATTTCCCTATGAACACTTTTTCCCTCCACAGTGATTTGTGTTTGCATATGTCATGACAGCTGCTCAGCTGATGGTGACTCATAAATGCAGAGCCCAAATAAGGTTTATTTATTTATTTGCTTTGTATTTTGTCCGCTCGTCCAAAGTGATTTTGTTTTGCAAAAAAACAACAACAATAACAACAACCTGAGTGTTATTTTATAAATGCTCTTGCTATCTGTGATGCATAATGCATCATATTGTGCATTGTAGCCAGGGAGAAGTTCTGCATGGATGGGTTCTGTTTAATGAAAAACCCTGCCCTGGATTTGGAGAGCTGGAATGTGTTCCGTAATCAATCACTGTGTGTACACAACCTGTGGCTGTCAGTCATTAGTCAAGTGCAAGGCGTCACCAGGTATACACAGATGCAGGTATACACAGATGCAGCACATCTCAGGGGACATAATATCATGGGCTGTGAGCTTTGACAGGAATTTGTTCACATATTTAGTGCTTGGCTCAAATCATAGAATCATAGAATTATAGAGCTGGAAAAGACCATGTGGGCCATATAGTAAACCCCCCTGTAATTCAGAAATCTTTTTACCCAGTGTGGGGCTCAAAACCACAACCCTGGAATTAAGAATCTTATGTGCTACTAACTAAGCTATCAGGAAGATCTGGTGTGTCTGCAAGTACCCCTCAAATAGCCTGGAACAGTGCTGAATTCCATTAAATTGTGAGTGATTAGATTATATCTAGTGCTGTGCTACACCCTACCCACTGATTTCATGAAACTCTTTGCACCAGTAATTCTTCTTCCTTCTTCACAGCATTGGGAAAATTGTGGCGAATTTGAAGGTACCAAGTGGGTTGGCAAGTTGACCACTTACTCTGAGGATTAAAGTTATGTTTGTTGAGGCATGTGCAGAATCTTCTTCTCCTTCTCCTTCTTCCTTAAAAAGAGAGAGAGAATCCTCATTCCATTTGCTAGAACTGTCCCCACTTCCTAAAATGGCCATGGGAGGATGTTGCATTATGACATCCTCCTATGGGCATTCCAAGGAAGCCTTTGTCTGACTAAAGCTGGTCCACCATCTGCATATGTTTCTAGAGAAAGCCACTTTGTCCATGTTAATACCTAGAACACTGGGCAGATGTGTATAAAGGACACTAATGATGTTCTTTGGGCCCAGTCCAAATCTGCTTGCATGCAAGTAGGCACATGTAGCAAATAATGGCCCCAGATGGAGAAGCACTGTGTCGGAAATAGTAGCCAGCTGCCCAGATAGTTCAGTGAAACTCAGATGAGTATTGTGATGTGGTTATGGATGCACACTGAGACACGCATGAGCTGTTTGTATGGATCTCCCTTGATGGCTGGGGGACTTCATACACAAACATTCAAGAAACTCAAAATAAAGGCAAACCGTGCCAAGAAATCAAAAAGCTACCCACTGCAGGGGACATCATAAACTGTGACCATCAGCCATTGTATAAACAACAGCCGATCTGACCTAGTTGTGGTCATAATGCTATTTAAAGGTAGTCATAAGCTTTACCGGCCTTAATATGGCAATTTTAAAGAAACTGGCCTTACTGTTTCTGGTTACATCTATTCATTAATTGATGATAACTCCAACAAATGTAATTGGACAGCCATTTCCTAGTTGGAAAGAGAATTGTTGTTTTCAGCTACACTTTTTTTTTTTAACTTATTGAAGTATTGTAGGCAGCTCAACTGTGACTGTTAGTCTTATAACTATATAGTCCTATAGTTCTGATGGACATGGTGATGAATTAATATTCTGTTTTGCTTTAATGGTTGAACAAGCATATTTACTGCAGCTTAAAATCCTAATTATTTTTGGAACAGATGCATAAAGGGAATTTAAATTATTGGCAAGTGACAAATGTAGACAGTACTTTCAAACAGTAACATTTCTGCATTGTAGATCTGTGGGTTTTTCTACTTCTTCTAAAGCCAGTACTTTTTGCTTTAGTAGGATGTGAACAGCTGTTTGTGGCTTTCTCCAGAATGGGAGCTATGGACAAAAAGGAATTGCCACTGGAGAAGCCAGAAGGCAATTCTGGAAAGGCTGCTGCTCTGATCACATTAAGGCATACTGAAGAACAGTAGTGGCAGCGGCAGCAGCTGGGTAGCCATTCTGTTCCTTAATAGTCAGAAGCCCATGAAAAACAGCTTTCTACATACTTCCATAAATCTCCAGGACCTTGACTATGAAGCAGCCTGGGGCTGTGGAAAGAGAGTCAGCCTTGGATTGGAAACTCCAACTTTCAAGTCTTCATGTGGTTGGAAAGACTCATAGAGTGGCCAGCAGGGGTGGACAAATATGCCAATGACAGTTTCTCCCTCTTTCTCATTTCCCCCCAATATTAAATTCAGTTTGCCACATTTCCACATCAGATTGCATTTCTTTCTTTCTTTATGAAGTCCTCATGAAAACTTGTTAGCATTTTACTGAGTATTTCTCCCAGTATAAAGATTTTTGTATGATTTTTTTTGTCTAAAACACATTTCTGTAAGTATTCCCCCCCCCCCATTTAATGTGTGATAGTATAATATTTCCACTGATATATGGAGTTTTATGCATTCTTCAAATGCATGCACTTTCCTACACTTTTTGTAGTTGGAAAACTGCATCACAAAACTCAGAGAAGTGTGACTTGAAAAATGCAAACTAAAGTAGGTTTCTCTGCCACCCTTAGTGGCCAGGCAGCACCAAGGACTAAACACATGTGTTGGATAAATTCACCAAGCAGCACCTCTCCATTTAAGCAGTTACATAGTATAAAATGGCCTTTTCCTGTGTATAATAGCAAGTCATTTCAAAGCATTGGGTTAGGAACTACCCCAGCACTCTGAAAGCCTTGTTAAAGGTCACTATAGCACAAGGAGCTGTTGTTCGGAAGGAATAAGGTCAGAAAAGGCGAAGCCCTGCATTCTTGCAGATCCATTGAGTAAATTGTTTTTGGAATGCTATTGATGTAATGCAAACAAATAATAGATTCATTTCAGCATTTGGAGGATAAGGAGTCAAATAAGCTACAGCAGGCTAGCTTGCCTTGTATTCTTGGGCACTATCCTAGGATCTGTCAGGCAGATCAGGCTGGTGAACTAACTAAAAATGGAAAGGGAGCATTGTTATGCCTGTTTGGGCTGAAGTAGTGCTCTTTTCCTCTTCAGTCTCATGAGTTCTGTCCATTTCACTCACCATTTCACTCAGTTTCCTTGAATGCAGAAAGGAAATTTATCAAACTGAACAATGGAGCACCTGTACACTCCATTACTTGTGTCCATTTTTAAACAAAATCTCTCTACAACGGACCGCTTGTTAAAGTTTCCAAGGCATGGCTTTGAGGATGTTAATTCCAAGCATAGCTAGTTCTAACCCATATCCATCACTATTGTTATAAATAGTAGAACACTAAAGAAAATATGTATACATTAAACACTTTGGTCAGGAGAAATGCTCAACTAGAGCAAAATTAAAGGAGAAACAAGTTGACTTCATGCAGTGGTCCCAGTTACTTGGAAATGCAGGCTCCTCTGAGTCATATGAGCCATACAGATGTGCTGTCCAGGGTGCTGATACTGGAATATTTTCTGCATGCATACATGCAGACTGATATGGGCTCCTGGACAAATTGAGGCATAGCCTGAAGCAGAGCCCAAGAAAAGCCAGTTGAGGTCTCATGCTGGAATCAGATATGGAAGGAAGGTTCCATGATTTTCATCAATGTATGATTATGGGTGCTATCATAAGATCCCAGTTCACTGGTGTCTTAGGAACATGATATGATCTTTTTAAAGAAATAATGTAGGAACAGGAGTATGAATGTGCTCTCATTTTGTAGCCGAAAGAAAAATAAAACAATAGTACCCAATTCAATTTTATAATGAAAATGTATGGATAAACAAAGATGACTAGGAAAAGCAAAATAAAAATACCAATCCATTTCATTTTCCTTATTTTTGATAGTTTTGCATTATTGGTGCTTGTTTACATTCAGTATAGTCTGGACTAAGTGTACAGCTCACACAAAGATCACAGGGATAAGAAAGACAGAACAATGAAAGTGAAAGTGTAGAAAGCTTTATTTTGAACGAAACCTGAATAAGTTACAGAAAGATTCCAAGGAGTGTGGAAAGGGGAGCAATGAAAGCTTTATTAGTTTAAAAATGAGTCAGGCTGTGTCAAAGCCCTTTTAAAATTGCTACTTTGTCCAATCTTTCTGAAATTTGGAAAATGTAAAAAAAGTTGACTGAATAATTAAATAGCTCTAGTCTATTGCAATGACTGAGTAAAGTATATTAATTTGGTTTTTAAATTATTGCAAAATTGAAATGAATGAATTCTTTTGGGTACTTAATACATAGTTATGGCATTTTGATATTTATATTTGATTACATGTTAGAATGGATTAAGTAAGTCATTAAACAAAAAATAATTTAAAAAGATCCCGTCTTTCAAAAAACAAATGCTTTTAAGGTGGTTTGCAATAAACACTAGACTACATTTTTAAAAAAGGCAACAAAAAGCATAAGGAACTTTCTCATTGGGTAGCTGGTAGTAGAACTGACCAATAGGGGGAAAGGGAGAGTCCAGCTGGAGTGGGCTTCATATACTGGCTTGGAGAAATGCCAGAGCTCACTGGCAGAGTGTCTGCCCTCCCCACTGGCACCTCCAGGTGGGGTTGAAAGAAACTCCTTCCTGAATTCCTAGAGAGCTGCTGCCAGTGAGTATACACAATACTAAACGAGATGGACCAATGGTCTGACCTGTTCCTATGCAGGCTTCATCCGTGCCCCTCCGTTTTTATATACATTGCGCCATATATTGCTGTGGTTCTAATTTGGGGGATAATTTTTTGGATAAAATGTACAATTCATAGGACGTAGTGTCATGGACTGGCTGGATGGCAAGGAGGGGTAGGAGGCACAGCTAGCTAACCCCCTAGGGAAGCCTCAGAGGAGAAAGGTTCAGAGCCCGGGGAATGGTGGTAGAACACTGAAGACAGGTCAGAGGTTGAAGTGGGGAGAGGAATGGTTGGCTGCTGAAGGACATGAAGCGCTATGCATGTGGCAGAACAATGAGCAAGGGCTCCTTCCCACCATAGTTTATGCCTACGTGGGCAACCTTCAGAGGAGGGGACTTAAGGGGTAGTAGGAAACAAGAACTGTCAGTCCAGGCAACTGTGCTATGGAAGCTGGACCTGCCTTGAGGCTTCTCTGTGTTGTTTGCTGTTTTCTTGGATAAAGAATTAAACTTCCTGCCTGTCTCTGCATTTGAGTGCTGACCTGCATCTGACACCCACCTCAATGTTTTTTGCTGTCCCTTAATCAGGAGGCAAAAATAGGTAGGAACAGTTGGGTGATGGGAGCAAACACTTTGAATTGTGCTCGGATGTTTGAAAATCTACGTCAGTTGCATTTCCTCAACCAATACACAAACTGAAATGCAGGCATCCTTCAAAATTCGCAGCTCTCCAAATTTTGCAGTGCAGTTCTCAACCTATATGATGTATGCATATGAATGTATTAGTGGAAATAGCATACAAAGAGGCATTACATTAAGGAAAAATGCTTGTGAAAATGTGTATATTAGGCAAAATTGCATTAAAAATGTGTATATTAGGAGAGATGATGATGAATTTTCATGAGGACTTAAGAAAAGACCTTGTAAACTATGGGGGGAAATGTGGAGAACTGAATTTAAGAGTAGAGAAATGAGAAATGAGAAACTCAGACTAAACTGAAAGATTAATCCATGCCTACACAAGACTTGTTAAATTCTCTTGTAGTTAGGTATATAAAGGGATTAATCATAATTTTACACATTCTCCGTTCTCTATTGTAATGTATTTTTGCAGATTTGAATGCTTCCCGTTAGGAATGGATTAATCAGCTTCTTTGCTTTTCATCCCACCCCCCAATTTTAAGAGAAGTTCATCCCATCCCTGTAGTACTTTTCAGTTTTTTAAAAAGAAAAATTGCTTGAAAATTTGTGCATATTTTCATGCTCATTTTTCCTAATTTACACATTTTGTATGAAATTCTCTCTCTCACACACAGACACACACACACACACACACACACACACACACACACACACACACACGGCAAGCTCTTTTTGTCAATGCAATGCATTTTTGTTCATTGTTCTCACTAATATCTATGTTTTTAGGCACTTTTGCCTAACATATCCAGTTTGGGGTTGGAGAACTGCATCATAAAATTTGGACAAGTTTACATTTTGAAGGAGAACTTCACTTTGGTTTGAGCATTGGTTGGGGATGTTGGGCGAATCAGGTAGATTCACATTAAAATGCGAACTGGATGAATTTCTTCCCGTCCCCTATTCCCCATACCAAAATGGGATAGAGATGGTACAGGGCATTATTTTGATAACATGTTCTGGTAAATTAGTTTCCTGATCTTACTGATATATTTCTACTCAAAATATTTTACACAGTTAAAACAACAACAACAATTGTATTATAAACTCTATAAAAGATCTCCAGGGACAGACACGAGAAGCAGATGACCTTTTTCCTTATCCCCTCAATCTGTGAGTTTATAGCATTCATGAGGATGAGAGTAGGTTGTGATCAGCAATTTGTGAAATGTCATCTGCATAAACTAAATGACTCATGGGAAGAACCTTAATACTTACACATGGGGGGAGGGGGAGGAAGCATGCATGCAAGCCCAACATTCGATGTTGACAATAATTTCAGATGTTTTGGATCTGATTTTCTATACTAGGAATTATTCAGGACATTTCCCCCACTGTTTATTTGCAAAAGACTTCAAACTTTACAAATGCTATTATCTATCTATCATCTATCTATCTATCATCTATCTATTTATCATCTATCTATCATCTATCTATCTATCTATCTATCTATCTATCTATATCTATCTATCTATCTATCTATCTATCTATCTATCTATCTATCTATCATCTATCTATCATCTATCTATCATCTATCTATCTATATCTATCTATCATCTATCATCTATCTATCTCTCCCTATTTCAATTCAATGTGCTCATGCTAGTATTTAAAGCCCCAAACGACTCAGGACACAAATACCTGAAAGGCTATCTCCTCCCTAAAGTCCTTCTCAGGTGCTAAGATCAATTGCCTTTAGAAGCTCAGAGGGTTAGCAGTGGCCCAGATGAGGGCATTCTGTGGCAGCCCCTCAGCAAAGGGAAGTACACACATTTTTACCAAGGCTTTTGACATGTGAGATATATATTTTTAGCTAGCTAGGTGATCTCAAAGCTCTGGGAAGAGGTAGGCTTAGAACAAGTCAAAGTCTCATGCCTCATCAAGCCAAGATGGCAGGCAAATCAGCAGGCAAAGTATAAAAGGGCAGCATTGCTGAGGTGTTGTGTCTGCTCAACTGCCCATGTTGGTGGACCTCAGCTTGGATGTTCCAGGATCTCTGTGGGACTGCACAGTGGTACCTCGGGTTACATACGCTTCAGGTTACATACGCTTCAGGTTACAGACTCCGCTAATCCAGAAATATTACCTCGGGTTAAGAACTTTGCTTCAGGATGAGAACAGAAATCGTGATCCAGCGGCGCAGTGGCAGCAGGAGGCCCCATTAGCTAAAGTGGTGCTTCAGGTTAAGAACAGTTTCAGGTTAAGAACGGCCCTCCGGGACGAATTAAGTACTTAACCCGAGGTACCACTGTACTTCACTTTAGGCACATGGATTGACCCTGGACTGGGGACTTGACATACTGGTTTGCTGCCAGGTAGGCCAGGGGTTCGGGACACCTCTCAATCCCACAGTCCTAATCTAGGTTGCCAGCTAAACACTATTCTTTATTTAATGTCACTTTTGCATGTGAATATGAGCTGATCGTCCCACTAGCCCGGGTGATTTCCTTAAAGGTGGAGAAACTGTAGTCATCCAGATGTTTTTGTACTACGGGTCCCACACTTTAAGCATTGAGATCAACATATGCTGTCAATCTGTATGTTTTGCAGTATACGCCTGAAAACTTCTTTTCGGTGATCAGTCTCATCTTCAGAAAGACCTTTGCACTTTGCACCTGGAATGGTAAAAATAGTGTGCACCATACACAATATTTGGCCTAACTGGCCGAACTCACCTGCCTTAGGAAAATGGTGTTGGAAATAAGCCATTCACGTCAAAAGACTATTGCACCTGACAGGTGGAATGCATAGCTTATTAATAATTGAAAATGATTTCTGTGGTCTGTTACTGATGGAATATTTAATCACTTCTTCAGTCAATATCAGTGTCCCATTTATTATTCATTAAAGATAAATAATAAGTAATGCATCTGGACTGAAATGTGTTACACAAAGATTATTAAGAGCAACCGGAGTTGATATATTATTTAGAAATCGATTAAACTTTTGTACAGATTTTAAATAGTCCCTCGTCTCTTTCAAGCTGACAGAGTATCTCCCACCCTGCCCCACCCCCCGCCACTGCTTTGTTTTGTTTAAGCAGTAGTTGGGAAGCGATCTACAAGAAAGATTTGGTAAAGCAGCACTTGGAAAAGAGCAAGTCTCACAGAGCCGTTCTCGTAGAGACACATGCTGACAATATCAGCCAGACCTGGCTCACATAGCTTCAGCCTCTGATGTGAGAGTTAGTCTTCTGCTTTTAGCACCTGCTGTGCTATGTCAAGGTAACTTTGCCTTATTTTATTCTGGTGCTCTTGAAATCACAAGCCGGTTTTCCCCCCCTTCCATTTTCTTTCCAAGTTGTGTTTGCTGACTCTTTTGAAGGGCTTCATGTATCATTCATAGAGGCCACTCTTTTCCCCTTCTTTTTCTTTGGTTCTTGCATCTGTAGGTAGTGCCAAAGATCAAGAAAGTAGAACTGCACTGCTCCCCCTGTTCTGTTGTTGGTCTCTCAGCACTGGTGGAGTAGAAGAGGGAAGTTTCCTTCCTTCTTTCACTCTGCCTCTACTAAGCAGTCACCTGGTAGTAAAAATATTATTGTGTAACACAGGACAAGCCAACTTGGTGCCCTTCAGAAGTTTTGGACTCCCATTAGCCCCAACCAGTATGGCCAACAGCCAAGAATAATGGAAGCTGCACTTCAAAACATCCAGAAGGCACCACTTGGAATAACCATGGTGTAATAGGTTGACAGAAAGTTAACTAACCACAATTGCTCTTCTCCTAAGCATCTTGATTCTACCATCTTTTTTTTTTTATCACCTCAGCTTCTTTTGACTGACTTGTGGTTGAGTTTTGGAGGAAAGCCAGGATTTGGGGAGTGTTTGAAAGGCCTGAAGTATTATTACGAGTACATAGGTGGAGCTACATCCAAATATTTATTCTAGATTTAGCATTTAGGAATGGATGAAACTGCCTTGTATTGAGTTAGACCAGGCACTCCCAACCTGTGGCCCTCCAGAGGTTTTGGCCTACAACTCCCATGATCCCTAGCTAACAGGACCAGTGGTCAGGGATAATGGGAATTGTAGTCCAAAACATCTGGAGGGCCAAAGGTTGAGTTAATCTATTTCAGTACTGTCTACAATAATTGACAATGGCCTTCCAGGATTTCAGACATTCCCAGTCCTATTTGGAGATACTAAAGATTGAACCTGGGACGTTCTGCATGAAAACCAATGCTCTATGACTAAGCTATGGCCCTTATTATCTGATAAGGATCTCTGTACACCTGAATCTAAGCACTTTCAAGATAATGGCCCAAGCCCATCTGCAGTGCATCATGACTAAGACTGCAACTTTCAACACACTTGACAGAGAGTAAATCCCACTGAACTTGTTGAGCATTAACTGCTGACTGTTGATCATTAACTGCTGTTCACAGAGTTGCAGTGTTGAGTTCCATCGAAAGCAATAAGACTTAAGTTAATCATGGCTAGCATGCCTCATCAGTTTCATGGGACATTACTGATTTTGCCTGGCTTGCTACCAAATATTTCAGGCTGGTTTAGTTAAGCAGGCAGTTCAGAGGTAGAAGCAAATAAGTCAAATATGACAGTTTCCCATAAATCTGGAGCTGTCAGGACTAGGGAAGCAGAGGAGCTTTCATTTTACCAAAACACCAGGCAGAAGAGAAAATTTTAATACAGAAGAAAGTGTTGCCTTTGGCTGTATTCTAATAAACTAGACAATTTACAGCAGGTGCCCTGCTGTGTAAGTGAGTACCACCTTCTCACCTGTCATGCTGGAGACAGGTGAAAATAACTCCCACTCTGGATGTGTCCACAGAGAATTGTCACAGACTTTGCCCCAGAGCATCTTCTCATTAAAAGTGAAGGGAGAAGACAGAGTGTAAATATCCTCACCTTCATAAAGGATGGTTCACTGATGGTGGTTTTACTGTAACGGGTTACACATATTCAGGGACTGACAAGAAGGTGAGGAAGATGAGGCTGGAAGCTAACAGAGACACTTGTCTCCAAGGTACACCTAAGGGAGAACTCCCTTCAAACATGCCATAATCCCACAAGGAAATGGATTTTAATTATTATGCAAAGTACCTGAGGTTTTGTAAAGAGCTCTGATGCAGCAACTCAGAATTTACTGTGGTCCAAAGTGTGAGAGCTTGCTTAAGCAATGGGAAAGCATATTTGCATCATAGCTCTTCTGTGCAAGCTTGGTAGTTTTTCTTTTTTTTCTTTTACTGGAATAATGGTCCAGTTAGCTTCAGCTGTAAATTAATTTAGCATTAGTTTAGATACTTTCTCACCTCAAAATCCACCAAATCAGAAGCCCATACCTTCCTAGCATGTTTTCTGATGGGACTACACTGCATAGGTCTGGGCTCCCTAACTCACTGCAGGAGGATGATTTGCAACGGTGAAGCAGTGAATGGGAGGCAGTGCTTAGATCTTCCTCCACCTGTTCCACAAGCACCAGGGATCAATTTATGCAGAAAGATAGTATTTCATTCGTTGTGCCATACTGTGTTTACCAGATCTTATGGGGGGGGCGCATTTGGGGAGTGTTTCTGTTTCTCTTTCATCTCTCTCTCTCTCCCCAACTCCCAGTTGTAAAACACCATCCATTAACTGTGTGGGATTTGCAGTAAGGGGACTTCACATTTTTCTTACCTATAACTATATTGATTCTTGTGTAATTCACAGCCCTGCCTTTGACAGTTATAAATTCCACGCGAAAGGAGCAAGAGGCTACAGACCAAGCAAAGGCAGAGATGATCAATGTTGGCTTTTTAACCCCTCCCCTATGCCCTGAGACGAAGCTGCCATTAAATTTGACTGCACAGTGGAGGGAAGTGTAGATTAAGTGGCACAAAGAGGACTACTAGCTAAGACTATCCTAGGTGCTTTTGCCTCAGCCACAGTCGACTGTTTTGCACTTCTGAGCTCTCCAGATAGTAGAGAAAATCCCACAGGGAGCTTTACAAGGAAATGGGGTTTTTGTGTGTGAAAGGAAGGGAGCACTGGAGATTTCTGGTATCTTTGTAGCATCTATTCATTTGCACTTACGCAAGTAGAACATATGGAAAGCAAGCATGGACACCGGAAGCATAGGGGTAACATCTGCTGAGCCCTGAAATAGTGCTGCAAGGTGATGTGGGCTGAGCACTCCAGAGATGCCAGGACTCGATGCACAAATGTGTCAGGGAAATATATGTCCTTACCTATTGTTTTTTTTGCACTTTATCAAAGACAGAAACGAACAGGGAAATATATTAATCTGTCAGACAATTTTGTAACGATTGAAGGAGTCAAGTCTTTCTCTTCCTGAAACAACAGCAGCAAAAGCATCCGATCTGCAAGAAGGTTATGTTTCAAGGTTAGGTGTACATTAATTTAATAATCTTCAAGTGTCATGCCTGGGAATTAAAAATACATAACCCAATCCTACTTGGCTATGGTTGGTATGAGTATCAAAAATGCATAATACAAGGCCTGCTTCATACTGTACATATGCAGATAAGCATCCAAGGGCAGGCAGAGCTTTAAACCTGGAAATCCCTCATCTCCTCCTATGTGACACTGCTTAGATGACTAGATCAGTCATTCAGGCAGTTAACTGTGCACATTAGTCAATTTAGGAAATGTATAAACCAGATCTAAGCCTTAAGGCTTCAGACACTGAGTGAGGGCTTCAGAGCTCTTGGGAGTGGACCCAGGGGCTAGAAAGAGCAGCCCTCCCTCAGTTTCTTCTCCTCCTAGCCAGATGTCAGAATAGGAAGGCTGAAAGCTGGGCTCCTTTTTTTCTTTGTTATTGCACATACATCACAAGAGGGAAATGTCTTCTGGGATATGCAGTTTCCTTTCATGTTCATACCAAGGCAAACTCTAGATGAAGGGACTACAATTCCCAATAGGTCACAGAGCAGTGGCTGCTAGATTTCTAACAAGTTGGCATCTCTAGTTAGCAATCATTCAAACACACGTTCAAAAGGAAGGGTGGGTGGGCTGAATACAAATATTGTGCCAGGCCAAGAAAATCCAGGCAATGTCTCTAATTGCATGCACAAGATCAGAGTTCTTCCATTCTCTTAGGGGCTATCAGGGTCCTGGGACAAGAGGCAAAGCATGCTCAAAGACAACCCCTCACTTCAGACACACATTTTATACCCTCTCACATGTTTTGCACTCTCTCACTTCTACCAATTCACACTTAATATTGGTTAATATTGTGTTGAACATCGCAGAACCAATCTGACTGCTTTTGAGTTCAGCACTTTAGAAGACCTGTGGATTTCGGTATAGTATGAGTTGCAAGTTACCTTTGTGTTGGTTGTCAGAAAGCAAGGGTAAGTTATACACCTGGGAGCTGTTCTTTTCCAGCTGGTCATTGACAACATGATGCCAAATGACATTCAATTGTAACATACTCCCCCTCCCTCGAGCTAGAGGCAGTGGGGCTTTGTATTTGAGTTTTTACAAACTGATTTCTTTTATAAATAAAACAATTGGTACATTGAACTTTGCAAGCATATTTAATACTTTAACTTTCACTGAAAACTGCCATGTGGTTTTGCCAGCTAATGTCAACTTTCTCCATAGCACATAGTGAATATTCAGGCATAGTGAGTGTCAGGGCATAGGGTATATCCCTGGAAGAGATTCCGTTTTAAGTCTTGTTAGAGTTATATACCTGGATCGATTCTCTCTATTATTTTACAAACCATCACTAGGGGTGAGCTCAACTGCTGAACTCTGCTGCAGAATGATTTGATGGATCTGAAAGGTCTCCAACCACTTGGAATGGTAACAGTGATGCTTAGGGACATCTGCACGCTAAGCTAGTCCAGAAGTGGCAATGGACTAGTAATATTATTCCTCTGTGATGTCTGAGTATGCAACAAATAGCCTTATATGGCCAGTGATGCATTTGCACATGAATACATTAGGGTTAGAACCTGGTGCAGAATTTGGTCATCCTATCTAGATCTCATGCTGGAAAATGTTATTTATGGTGCCAAACGAAGCTAATAGACATAACTCAGAATTGATAAAGGGGATTGCCAAAGGAGGATAAAAGCCATGGAAGCTGGTGAAAGTTTTTTTGAAGTAACATGCACCCAATGTAACCCAAAGATGGCACACTGTATCTTACAACTCAGAGGAAGTTCTACAATACAAGCACACACTACACTTGATCTTAGCCAAAAGGCCGAGAAGCGATTTTCGATTTGATACCCCGGCACAGACTTTGGGAAAAATTAAATGCCACAAACATCGATAGACGTCTTTTGCTTCTTATCCGTAGACTACATGAAAATACTCGGATCCGTGTTAGATGCGACCGTTATGGGAACCTATTAAAGGAAATCCAAAGTTTCCATGGTGTCAAGCAAGGCTGTGTTCTTGCCCCTATTCTATTTAACTTCTATATAAACTCCTTAGTCGGAAAGATGGAGGAAGCAAGTACTCATTCCCCAAACCTAAATAATATACCAATCCCAGTCCTTCTGTACGCAGATGATGCGGCACTTATTTCCTTCTCTTGTGTGGGTCTAAGAAAACTTTTACGAGCTCTTACAGAGTATTGCGAAGCTGAACACCTAATAATAAATTACACTAAATCAAAAATTATGGTGTTCTCCAAGAGAAAACTCCGACATAAATGGAAAATTAATAACCAACTTATTGAGCAAGTAACATCTTTTAGATATCTTGGAATAATCTTTGATGAGAAGGGATCTTGGTGCCATCAGATTAAGAATTCCATTGTAAATGCGCAAAGATCTTTCAGAGCTATCATAAGATTCTTTTACAGAAAAGGAGGTCAATATGTTCCTGCTGCCTCCCAGGTCTTTGTTGCAAAAATACTTCCACAATTGATGTATGGCACCCAGATATTCAATTGTCAAAAACTCAAGTCCCTGGAATCTGTACAAACTAAATTTTACCGCTCCCTACTAGGGTTACCTACCTGTGTCTCCAACACTGCCATTAGGCTGGAGGTAGGTCAACTCCCTATTAATGCCAGGATATGGATCCTGAAGATTCACTTCTGGCTAAAACTCATATTTTTCCCAGTGGGAGTGGCTCCATTGACTCTACTAGACCCGTTCCAGTCTAAATGGAGATTGTCGCTTTATGAAAAATTGAAGGGCCTGGGGCTTTCCCCACAAGAACTTATAGCCTCAGGTTTTGAAAAGGCTAAAATGATGGTGAGCCAGCGAATAGGAGATGTAGAGCTTCAGGACCATATGAGCAAGATAGATAAATATCCAGCTATCCAAGATTATGGAAAAGGGTTTAATCTAACCCCATATTTGCTGGATCTACAAATCGCAAAATATAGGCGGGCGTTTACCCTTACCAGATTTGATGTACTGCCATCTGCCTTACTAAAGGGCAGATACAAGGGCAGAATTTGGTCATCCTATCTAGATCTCATGCTGGAAAATGTTATTTATGGTGCCAAACGAAGCTAATAGACATAACTCAGAATTGATAAAGGGGATTGCCAAAGGAGGATAAAAGCCATGGAAGCTGGTGAAAGTTTTTTTGAAGTAACATGCACCCAATGTAACCCAAAGATGGCACACTGTATCTTACAACTCAGAGGAAGTTCTACAATACAAGCAGCACTGAGCTCTTCCCCCACCCAGAGCATCTGCAGAGGCCCACAATCGCATAGTGAAATGGAGCTGTGTTCTTGTACGTGACCTACTATGACAAATGGTCATAGTAATGCCACACATAGAAATTGCTGCTAATGTAAGGCCTGGTGTATTATATATTTAACTTCTCCACAACAATCCAGTCACAGAGCTGGACTGACTGCATGTAGGAGAAAGTGCTGGTGTGCACAGGATTCTTCTCCCTCCCTCCAAACGCTGAAAACATTCCCCCACTTTAATCACAACCTGCTATTCTTATGGCATCTGCATTTATTTCTGTTTATTCTGCCATTCAGCTCCATTTGCATATACCACTTGATACCATTTCCTGAGGCGGCCCCTTTTTCATTGTCGAAATGCCGAGGTCCAGTGAATACCTTGGCAATGCACCAGTGGGCATGTTTGTTCCGCCAGGTGCGGCAGTGAATAGCAAAAATCCCTAATCAGCTCACTTCACAACTCATCAGCTTCATGCTCTTTAGTGCTTGTAATGCTAGTAGGGTGACTGGTGTAAACCGGACTTAGATGTTCTTTAAATGGCGTTGCCTGCCTCCACTAAGTGGGCACAACAAGGGAGAAGAGGTCACTGGAATCTGCCTCTTTAAGAATAGCCTGCTGATTTCTTTTCCTGCTAATAGCTTATTTAATGTTCCTTCCAGAAAAGGAGGTGCATACATCAGTGAAATTGCAATGCATAGACACAGGCAACTATGCCCATGTGGACAAAATAAGCCTGATTACAATCTAGATGCAATTATAAATGTTGAGGTGCTGTTGCCAAGTGTATTATGGCCCAAATACACTCTTGTAAATAAGGGATTTGAGGTTTCCTTCCTCCTACACCAGATGCAAGCTTCCACTTGTCAATGGATGCAGGATCCCATCAAATAGGGGAAGTAAAAGAGGAAGTGAAAGACATGAGCCTAATCTTGTTCCTTCTTGCTCCATTGGGGGGGAAGAGCTGGTAAGTCTTAAAAATATTAGCATAGAGAATCATTAATTAAGGGCAGACGGTTGGGTTTTTTTTTTATGATGTGACAATGATTAATTGCTGATCTTCTATTTTTGAACCAACAAAGGAACAGAATAAATTAACGATGATGCAAATATAGCTCGATATCCATAATTTTGTACCAAAAGTTAAGGCATTCTCTAAAATATGGTTTTCTCTACAAGCAAATATGGAGACCTCGGCTAATTCCCAGGCAGCCAGGGATGAAAGAGGAAAATGCTGGAGAGTCAGGTAGATAAATGGTGTATGAGGGGGAAAGAGGGGATGAATAGGCTGTACAAAGAAGCCTAAGGAATGGGGAAGGTATAAGGAGGGAGACTCTTAGTACCCTTGCATTTCTTTTGGCTCTTTTAGGGTGTTCTCACTAGTGCTGTGCCAATTTTATTTTATTTTAACCCCATTAAATTTACAAGAAAATGATTTGTGTTTGAACATTAAGAAGGAGAAGATAAAATGTAACTGAAATTCTGAAAAGTACAATGTTTTTGTTATGTGAAACTTCCATTCAAAGCAGGCAAGGGGTGTTGGTGAGTGCCCTTTCTTTCATTCCCCAAATCATCTCTCAAGATTCCCTCACACTGCAGTCTTCCTGGGTGCCCACATTTCCTGAAAACCCCATGATGTCCCTTAGCTGGGCTTTCTTGTAAGCACAGAAATGGGTTTCGAAGCTGCCTACCCTGTGCTTGACAGTTTTTTATTGCATTCTCAGGCGCTTGGTAGCCAGCTTCTTGTGCTTCAGTAAAAGTTCAGGGGAAGTTGTCAGCAACATTTTGCATGGGGATTTTTCAGATCAATAAATGCAAGCAGCTAGGGAGGCTGCAGAGTGCTGGCGGAATGTTTAGTGGGAAGACACACAGGCCATCCACAGCCCCCTTGCAACAAACTAAGCTGAATTTCACCCCCCGCCCTATCTACTGGAATTTTAAAGAGCCCCGAGAAACACGCAGAAAAATAGAACGCTTTTTCAGGATAAATCTTTCAAAAAATTGGAGAACAGGACTGTCTCTCACACATGGGAATGAACCAGTGGGTCCACTATGGCCAATATTAAATGTGCAGTTCTCCCACATGCTTTCTGCTCATGAGAGGACTGAGAAGACATTGGCAGGAGGGAAGTAATTCCCACATGTGGGGCAGTGCATATAGGAGGAGGATGTAGTGGGGAATTGATCATCCCCTATTTACTTCGAGAGCCAGTGTGGTGTAGTGGTTAAGAGCGGTAGATTCATAATCTGGGGAACCGGGTTCGCGTCTCCTCTCCTCCACAAGCAGCTGCTGGGTGACCTTGGGCCAGTCATGCTTCTTTGAAGTCTCTCAGCCCCACTCACCTCACAGAGTTGTGGGGGAGGAAGGGAAAGGAGATTGTTAGCCGCTTTGAGACTCCTTCGGGTAGCGATAAAGCAGGATATCAAATCCAAACTCTTCTTCTTATTTCCTCTTGTGTGTCATGCGATGCTTGTCCTTATTTCTAAACCTTGTTAAAGTGGGACAAAAGTAAGTGGGAAAGAGCCATTTTCAGATCACTTACATAATCTGGTCAATATAGGTTTTACATCACTTCGTAAGCAGATGTGGTGATAGTCACTGATGCTGATTTCCCCTAAACATGTCAGCCACATGGGAGTACAGGGGAAATGTTTTAGATCCAATTTCACTTGAGATGGAAGAGATTTGTGTTTTCTTCTTGAATGCTGCATTTCGAATAAGAATAATTCATGGATCCCTGTAATAAATGAAAGTAAAAAGGAAGAGGTGGGAGCATGCTTTGCTTCCGCATAACATGCTGTTTGGCCCTCAGAATATAAGATCCAGAACTGTTGTTGTTTTCGTGGTGTATTTTATTATGGGCTGTTATTTATATTTTATGATTTGGTTGGTTGTTTTTATTTTATAGCATGCCATGGAGTTATAAATGCTTTAAATAATAAATATCTAAATGCACAGTGTTCTGGCAGTTTCTTTATTTCATACCTTCCAAAATTCTAGTTTTGGTTTGAGACTCAACCCTTCCCCAACTGTCTGTCCCCTCTCTTATAGGAGGAAACTTAGTTGTGGTTTTCTAAGTAATTAATAGTCAATTAAGGTGTTTTAACAAAGTGATGGGCTGAAGTTGCTGAAAACAGCTCAGCTCTCTGTCAGGTCCTGCAAGCTTTGCAGCATGTTTATGGGTTTATTAAAAGAACTTACCCAGCTTTAAGCAATCCAGCTGCTGATGTTTAACAAAGTTTCTTAATTAGCTGATTTGCCAGCGTAAAAAGCTGAATATGCCTAGACGAGAATGCACAGAGTTGGGAAGGAGGGATGGGCGAATCTGTCAGTTCTGATTTCTCTTAGTTTCACATTTTTCAACTCACACATTTTTCAGTTCACGCATCAGTTTGTGATTTATTTATTTTTAGAGAAGTCACAATGAAAATTAACTTTAGTGTGAATTTATCCTAATACAGTGGTACCTCGGGTTAAGTACTTAATTCGTTCTGGAGGTCCGTACTTAACCTGAAACTGTTCTTAACCTGAAGCACCACTTTAGCTAATGGGGCCTCCTGCTGCTCTGCGCCACCGGAGTATGATTTCTGTTCTCATCCTGAAGCAAAGTTCTTAACCTGAGGTAATATTTCTGGGTTAGCGGAGTCTGTAACCTGAAGTGTATGTAACCTGAAGCGTATGTAACCCGAGGTACCACTGTATAGCAGTAGGGACAAAACCCCAGCTGAGGGGTTTGATCCAGCCCTTCTGAAACTACTTCTGATGGCTCTCCAACATTTTTTGGCAGTGACACATTTGAAGGGTGGTAAGCCCAGCACCAGCTTTTTAAACCACTTCACTGCAGTTTGGGGGAGTCTTTGGTGTGGTGACAAGAGCTCTTTTCCTCTTACCAATGCAAGGAGGGGCAAGCCTCCCAATTAGCAGCATGAAAAGAAACATCAAAAGAAGAAAGACGCCAGCAGCAGCTGCTGCTTCCCACTTTGCCTCTGCTGGGCAATTTCCACCATGCCGAGTGCTCTGGTCAATTTTGTATTGTTGTGTCCTTTGTCAGTATGTGTTCTGTATGTGAAATTGGCCACCCACTTTTGGTCACATCCACCACTGGATGTGGTATGGTTGGTGAAGGGTGATTGTTGGCCAAGGATAATGTGACCCTCAGTCAAATAAGGTTAGCCACCTCCAAAACAAACCTCTGCAGAGTATATGCTCATTCTACTGTCATTGTGCATGTATAGCAGAGTGAAAGAAACTGAGGGAGGGCAGGTGACTCTGTATTTTTATCCATCCATTCTATACATCTAATAGAACAGGCCTAGAGATCATGCTTGTCTTCTATATTTCCACAGAACCTTTTGGGATCCAGTAGAGTCCTGCCTGTCTCCCCAAAGGCTGCCTTCTTATGGATGACTCTTAACATGTTTTGGCCTTGCAACTTCCCAATACAGTGGTACCTCTAGTTATGAACTTAATTCGTTCCGGAGGTCCGTTCTTAACCTGAAACTGTTCTTAACTAGAGGCGTGCTTTCTCTCATGGGGCCTCTTGCTGCCCCAGCGCTGCTGGCACACGATTTCCATTCTCATCCTGGGGTAAAGTTCTCAACTCGAGGTAACTCTTCCAGGTTAGCGGAGTTTGTAACCTGAAGCGTTTGTAACCTGAGGTGTTTGTAACTCAAGGTACCACTGTATAAAATGGTCTTGAATGCCATTGCTTTTAGTACATGTCTTGAAATATCACTGGAATAAAAGCCTATATTTAAATAGCAAGCATGGTTTCCTTATAATTGTGTGTGTTGTGGATAAAATAAAACTGAGGATGGAGGCTTTCAGATCAGGGGAGGAGCCTCAGCCACTCTCTTCTGGATTGTTCAAAAGTTGGCATGCATAAGTATTTTCTCTTCATCACACCCTCCATACTCCCCAGCACAAATTAGAACCATTTGCAGCAGGCTGACATCAAGCCCTTACGCTGTTGTTCAAAACAATTTTCTAAAGGGCACTTTTAAGCCCGTCAGCATGTGCAGTGGGGGAGATGACAGTTTAATTTAAATACCACATCTGACAGGTTTGGATCTCAAAGGATGCGTTCCCTGGCTGTGCATATGCATTTTGATACTGTCAGTTTGCCTTTGCTGTCTCTCCGAGGTGATCTGCTGCTGTGCCCTATGTTTTCCTAGCCACTGCTTTCAGGAAAGAGCTGGGAGACAATCAATGGCAACTAATGCAGTGTTAGCTGTGTGATGTGGATCTGTAGGTCATACATGAGTGAGTCGCATTCTAACAGACAGCTTCATTATGGCAAGGCCATCCAGCATCTAACTCAAGCTTTTCTGTCATGGAGTAAAGGAATATAAATAGAAAGCCCAGTGTTGTCTCGAGTCCAGCTAAGAGATTTGCTTTCCCACTTGTGAACTATGCCATAATTATGTTGACCTGCATGGGAATCCTGTTGGTCTGGCCACTGAACATATGTCTAGTTCCATTTTGAACCCCTGAATCTATCTTGGATGGGGTCGGATGTCTGGCTTGAAAAGGCTTAAGGAATGCTTCAGTTACTCTGATACACCCTGTCCTCTAAACATATCTCCTCCGGGGAGGAAACCATTGGTCCCTTAGTGGAACTGTTTTGTTACAAAAGGGCACAGTCTGCATTGACCGGAACAAATTGTCAACAAATGAAATATTATCCCCCCTCCCTTTCTTTCGTTTTCAATGGCGGCTTGCAAAATGTGGAGACTCGACTCATTGGTCACTTTATACTGATTGGAGAAGCACCAGGATGCTTCAACCTAAACTGTATTCACTTCAGTTAACAACATTCCACTTGAGATTATTAATTGTTGAAGAAGAGCTCTAAACTGACTGGCTCCTGGAAATGCCTGCTATCATGTCTTCCTCTCCATATTTCTGGGAAGTTCTACATTATTGTTCTACATCTCCCATTGCTTCTGTCCATTGTCCATGCTGACTGTGGCTGATGGGGGTAGGAGTTCAACAAGGTAAGGAAGGCCACACATTTTAGATGAGCCAACTCAGGTTCCATCACTTTTTATATGCCAGATTATCCTCCACAAGAAGCAAGGCTTTCCCTGAAACTGCAGATTGCCCTGCCATGGCCTTCATGCCATGGTCCTTTCCTTTTGACATTTTGTAATCAGCTTAAGGCACCTTCTTTTTTCCTTTTACCCTGTGCTATGGTTGTTGTCCCCCACTCTCCACCTGGTATGCAAGCATCGGCATTATGGGGGTGAGATGCCTGTGTGGCCTGGTCTGGTCCACTGGGCGGGGTCAGGACATGTCACATGATGCATTACGGGCAAGTTGGCACCCCTGTTAGGATGGTTTAACTTTACATACCAAGTGGACTGCAAGAACACTTTAAAATGGAACCCGTGGGCTGCACACTGCCTTGTAACACAGGGAGGGAAGCAAACCCAAAATTTGGCACATGCACACCAGCCCTTGTGCTGCCTGCCTAAAGTCCACTAAGTGAGGCACTGGGCTTTGGAACGGAGGCACAAGGCTATGACAGGGTCCTAGAGCCCTCCCACCTCCTTCCCAAAGTTGGGAAAGCACTAACTAGGCTTTGGCAAGGAGAATGGTGGACTCTAGGACCCTGTCACACCTCCTTCCCAAAGCCCAGCACCTTGCTTATCCAGTTTCAGGAAAGCAGCATGAGGGCTGGGTGGTTGGTTGGATGGGTGTATCAAACGTTGCTGGGGGTTGCAAAAAAAGGCATAGAGGGTCGCATGTTGGACCACCCTGCTTTATGTGAATGATGAAATTGGACAATTCAGTAACTTTCAAATCTTTGCAAATATCTGGTTCAACTCTCTGGTTGATTATGCCCACTTTATAATCAATGTTCTTCCCAGCATGTCTTGCTTTTGATCAATTTATTCCAATTCTGCACCCAACTGTACAGGCCAACTTTGGCGAAAGCTGTGCAGGGTTTGAGACTTCAGTGCAAACAAGCTTCGCATATTCTGTTGCTGACTGCTCAGCCACCAGACTGGCCATTTCAGTGGCATGTTAGCTCAGGCTGATGTGATGACCTTTCTGGTTTCCGTGCCTTAATAAAAATCTAGGGCGTGTGTGTGTGTGTAGAATGACAGATGTAAGTAACACAGTTGATTATCAGCAAAGTTAATTTAGTGGAAAATTGTAGCGAGATAATTAATTTTTTAGTCTGAAACAATGATGTAATATATTTATGAGAAGGGTTCAAAAGAAATGATGTTGGCCTTGGTGTCAGAATTCTTTTAGCATATTTCAGTCAACATTCTGTTGACAGTTAGGTGCCCAGCATGACTTTAGTACCGTATGTTGGAAGAGTTCTTATTACAGTTTGGATGGGCTTGTTTTCTGAACACTGTACAGTCTTCTTCATGCTGAACTCATCCAGTGGGTTGAGCATCTGCTAATTAGATGAAGCCTTTCAAAAACGTGATCATGCTGACATATTTCCCACTGCTATTCTCACCCAGTGTTCATACCATCTGCTACATGTGGGGGTAATTTCTCAGAGAACCCAAGTACCTTCAGCTTGATTTGCACAACTAGCTTCCCCTGCAGAAACTTTCTGTAGTTTCCATGGAACATCACAGTGAAGCAGCCATACTTTCATTTAAAGAAATTAACTGCCTCTGATTGAAAGCCTGGCAGATGTGTAAGTACATCTACATGAGTTGGCTTCCCTCTTCAGTTCAGCAAACAGGGAGTCCTGAAGCTGCAGGGTTTTTATGTGACTGGTGCCATGGATCCTCTGGGTGGGTTACATGGACCCCTTGGAGTCCACCAACCACCATTTGGGAACCACTGGTCTAGATTGTTCATATTAACCTATACACATGGTGGCATTTTTGTATGTTGAGTTTTTTATTATAAAAAACCCTGTTATGATAAGCTGGTATTCATTTATTTATTTTCAAAAGAATCCTAAAACACCCACGGGTCATTCTGAACCACTTGCAGTATGATTAAGTAAATCTCTGGATTTTGATACATATATTTCATTTGAATAATGTACCTATAGAGCACTTATAGAGCAATACTAGGGGTGTCAAAATGTAAGTTCCATTGAGTGCAATGGGACTTGCTCCCGGGGCAGTATTTCTAAGTTAGTAAAACTGTTACAGAGGCTGCATCTCTTAGTGCATTGGACATTAATTAACTGAATTAATATTCAGTTAATGCAATTAACATGCATGGTTTTTATATGCAAGAATCAGTTCAAATTGGGTTCAAGCACCACTTTGAACATTTCTGTCCAAGTGCTTCCCATAATGTCTGAGGTCTCATGGTCAATCTCTGTCAAATCATACAGCAGGGCTGACCAAGACCTCCAAGAGAGAGAATTGAATAAGCAATTCAATGCTAGATTGACCATCTTAAGGATAAGGAAACTTGATATGTTCCAGTTTAGCACCGACATCTACTGCACTACTGCATTTTCCTGTAAAAACTTTCCCATTCCTCCTGTAGATATACTCTGAGAACCCAAAAAGCTGTATGTTATACTGGTGGTGCATGATAACATAAAAAAGAGCAGAGATCACCTTGTATGCATCCTCACCTTGTTTCTTCCAGCATAAGAAACTGGAAATAAAATAAGTGGCTTAAAAACAAGGAGCTGGAAAGGAAACATTCCATAATTGCAGTTGTGGCTGCCTTCAGGGCACCTGCTCTGATATATTTCTGTATCAATCCTACAGAAATTTCTTTCAATTCTTGCTCTGATTTATAAGCCATGGACATTTTAATAAATGCACTTGTCACTTTTGCAGGATGGATGGCTTGTTTGGAGCCGTTCCATGTAGTGCTGATCTGATGAAGACTTGCTGCTCTGTCAGTGTGGAAACCCAATCACCTTAACATTAAATTTTAATCAGGACCAAATTACTTTTTTTGTTCTCAGGACTCATACTACATATCCAGTATTTGAACAGAAAGCTGGTTTGTGACTGAACGACAGCAGTGATGAAGGGTCAATAACATCAGTTGAACTGATGCAGGAGGATGAAGTTGCTTGCAGAAAGTAGAGCTTGATTAAGTGACTCATTCAGCATAGAAATATGAAAAAAGTAATAGAATAGAGCAAAGTGTAAGGCAGCCTTTCCCAATCCAAGAACAAAAGACATCCCTGCCGGATTAGGCCAGTGGCCTATCTAGTCTATCATTTTGTTTTTACAGTGGCCAACTAAATGCTTATGGGAAGCTCACAAGAAGAACAGTACTTTCTCCTCCTATGTTTCCAGCAACTGATAAAAGCAGATCTCACAGCTGTGTTGGATGGAGCAGTAGTCTGAGACACCTGGAGATCACCAGGTTGTAGAAGACTGGTGTAAGCTGACTGATCATGTCGTCTATTATACAGAACAAAGTGAGACAACATCATTATGGTAAGTGTAAGATGAATGCGCATTTATCGTTCCAAGAAATTGTTCCCCGACTGCACATCATCAGCTTTCTTCTGAGAGTGAGGGTGTCATGCAAGAGGGATTGACTCTCTGTGCCATTACACAAACAGGCCTTGGTCATTATATTAACAAGAGATGTTCTCAGAGCCCCAAGTCCATTTGGGTTTATCAATACAATAACTGCAACTCGATTTGTTGTCCATGTGCATTGAGCTGTTAGATAATTGGGAAAAAATATAGAAGCATATAACTTGCAACTGTCCTCAGCAGTTAGCTATACAGTCTGTATGGCAGTGGAGCTCGTTTTCAGTGTCATTTCCAACAGGACGTATCATTAACAGATGCTGTAAACTAGGATCTCATAAGATGACTGTCAGACCCTCCAAATGTCCCTGTTTTCCAGGGGTAGTCCTAGACGAAGCTGTCTGTTTCAGATTTGATCCTGGAATGTCCCGCTTTTCCTTAGGATGTTGCTATTTTCATTGGAGAAATGTTGGAGGGTAATGGCTAAATCCATTGCAGAAATGTAATTATAACATTTTTTTTAAAGAAAAGGAGGGGCAAAGACATAGAAACCTGATGACTTGAAGGAATAAAGATGAAACTTGTATGAAGATGATTCAAATACTATTTGTGATCCAGCTGGCATTGTAGACAGTGAGAGATACACACACACACACACACACACACACACACACAGAGAGAGAGAGAGAGAGAGAGAGTCATCTCATATAAATCCATGAGTTTTTGGTGGTCTCCAGCTGTTGTTTCTCTTGTTCACAAAGTCAATAAAAGCATACCATGCACATCATATATTTCCTATCTAGCATTCTGCATCTGCAAGGTGATTTTCCTTAAAATACTCTAACTCTATGGACACATGTTAACTTGACATCCACTTGTTTGCCACTGCCAAGTGCCCTGCTTATCAGTAAGATAAGATAAGGGACGTGGGTGGTGCTGTGGTCTAAAACACTGAGCCTCTTGGGCTTTCCAATCGAGAGGTCGGCAGTTCAAATCCAACCTAGCAGTTCAAAAGCACACCAGTGCAAGTAGATAAATAGGTACTGCTGTGGTGGGATGGTAAATGGCATTTCTATACACTCTGGTTTCCGTCACAATGTTCTGTTGCAGTTTAGTCATGCTGGCCACATGATCTGGAAAGCTGTCTGTGGACAAACGCTGGCTCCCTTGGCCTGAGAGATGAGCGCCACAATCCCATAGTCTCCTTTGACTGGACTTAACCATCCAGGGGTCCTTTACCTTTACTAAATTCTTGATTTCTTCATCAAGTATTGATAACAATAATATTTGTTCTTTATCAATATTTTGGTTCCTTTGTTTCACATTCTTCTTTAACAATATACCAAAAAGTATTTACTATATTACACTCCCACCACATATGAAAATATGTTCCATTTATTTTATTACCACTCCAGCTGTTATAGTTTATAGGTGTGGCTTACCTTTGGTGCAGTAAGATATCAGCAAAACAATTTTAAAAAAATATTCTTATTTTTGTTGTCATTTTGCTAAACGTCTTCCATAACTTATCTTTTGATGACTTCAGATAAATTTAGATATCTATAAATCCTTCTCCCTCCAAAGTTTCTGTAGATTCTTCTACCAGTATATTACTTGTTTGTTTTTAACACCAAGGGTGGGACAGAATCTTCCATTAATGAATTAAAAATGTGTAAGAGGCCATATTGCCAGACTCTGGGCTACTGGTATATTAATAAAATGCCAAGTCCTCAATAAATATTGTACCTTTTCCATGACATCCTCTCATTTTAATTTCTCTACTCCCTTCTGCAGATCATGCAGTTTGTTTACTCCTCTTGCTTTCTAATTTCTATATTGTCTTCAAGTTTTGAAAATAGAAAATAATTCATGATACAGAAAATATTGATATTAAATCTGGATTCCTTTCCAGGCTTGCTATGGACTCAAAGCTCAGGCACTCTATCTACCCCTTTCTTCACCATCTGTAAGGGCATAGCAAGCTATGTAACATATTAATTGTGTGGCTTAAAATCATGTCAGGGAATTATTATTATTAAGTCCTTGGCTTTGGGGTGAGGGAATTCTGTTGGGACCACAGCACATAGGGTGAGTAGCTGTAAGCTTTTCCATTCATAATGTAATCCCAATGAAAATCACCGCCATGCCATTGCAAAAGTAGGGTAGAGGGAGCATTCATCGGTGCCGATTGCAGTAAGTGAATTTCGGTGGAAATGCTCACGCCAGGGATTACATTTTTTTTTTTTTTAAAGGTTGTGACTGAAATTACATTTAGTAGAATATGTAGCCAGGTCCTTAAAATATCCTTAACTTTGCAGAATCATGCTGATAAAATATATAGGTGATAAAATAACACTGTATGTGGGTATAAACATATTTTAGCATTTTGTTGTCCCTGGTTACTCTCAGAGATTTTCACACAGTTCTGACCTAAAATAGTATTTTGTGACATTGCAATGTTCTGTCAACCAAATGTCCTAAGGTCCTCTGACAGGGTCCAAGAGATGTGTGTTTTTAAAAGCCAAATATTTAAATGGATTTCAAGGAAATGGAAACTCCTTGCAGTGTTCTATGCTACAATCTAAGTGAACAAATTGGCATGGGGAAATATGGTGCAAACATAATGCTATAAGAATTATGACTGGTAATTAGTTGTGGGCACCTTCTTCTGCCTTATTTGTCTTTGTAAATTCATCAACTTGTAAAATACCTCAGTGTTGTGAAGATAATAAGGGTTTGTATAGCTGATACCTTCTGTTTACCACACAAGGTCCTGAATTTGCTAGTTAGAATGGCACTTTTTAGCAGAGAGGGAATTAGGTGATTGACTCATGAGGGTCCTTTGGGTGAACCCTGATAAAACCATCATATCAGTGTGACATGAGCAGCATTGTGTATGTTTTCTGTGATCACAAATCAGCTTTTGTGCATTACTGGCAATATATTATTTATTTCTCAAAGTCAAAGCATTTTTCTATTAAATAATTCAAATAGGGTTGCCATATTTCAAAAAGTAAAAACCAGGACACCCTGAAAATTGTTGAGCCTTTTTTTTAAGGAAACTCCCCAAAATTGTTGAGCTCTTTTATACAAAAATACAAAAATACAAATGATTGACTTGCCTAAGATCCAGGACAAAGCACCACCTTTCATAAATTCCCTCCGGAAGTCAATTCTGCCTTTGAAATCCCAGTAACGTCCAGGAAAATCTGGACATATGGCAGCCCTAATTAACACATCTCTCTAGCTAGATATCATCATGCTGTCCAACTGTAAAATATGGTGATGAAAAATATAGCTATAAATTGTGTCCAATGAAGTTATACTCAGAGTAAACCCTATGAAATTAATGGACCTAAGTTGGTGATGTTTATTATTTTCTATTCTGAATACAACTACCATTAACCCTGTGTGGGTATCAGAGAGTGTTGTTAATCCATCACAGCAGTTCTAGCGCAACTAAGTCAATCCAGCTGAGTGGATACAACTGCTCCCTTGGTTACAAAACCACAGGTGAACCATTAGGTGAAGGCTTGCCTCCAGCAAACAGTCCAATTCAGTTCAAGACATAAAGAGCCCATGGATGAAGAAATGGAAGCATGTGACAGTTGCAGAAGAGGATGCACTAACTCTTCCTCAAATCCTTCCCTTGCTTGTCAATCATGCCAAACAGTCAGAGGTGTGTGAGTGTGATAGATAGAGAGATGCATATATGTATTAGTAAAAAGGGAGAACATGTGCAACACACTAGCCCACAGCACCCTAATCACTATGGGGGACAGACCAAGATTATGCTTGAGAGGCACCATTACTTTCCAGTCTGTTTTAAGAGCTGCTTTGTCAAGTTTTGTGATTATGTTCACAGCCACAAGTTAGTGGAGAAAACAAATGCCTCCCATGAAATCACAATCTTGCTCTTGCAGTGGAGAGATTGTTAAAACACTTAAAGATTATCTGTAAGAGGATGATTAAGGACTTTATTGATCGGCACTATCGTGTTGAACTGAGCCAAGGGACTATGTAAACCTGGTGCATGGTGGGAAGAATTTGCCCAGCCTAGGGTGAATCTGAGGTAGCCCTGGCAGTGCTTGCCAAACATCCAGAAAAGGACACCCATGCTATTTTCCCCATACCTCCAGAAACCTCTGGGATCCACTATGCGGCCCACCCTCAAATTTATTTCTTATTCCTCACACATCTGACTGAGTTGCACCGGTCACTCTGGATGGCTTCTGACAAAAATACAAATAAAACAAAGCAAAAAGAAAAGAAAAATCAAACATTAAAAGTTTCCCTTCTTCCAAAGAATTATGGGAGCTGTAATTTGTTAAGGTTGCTGAGACTTATTAGAAAACCTCTATTCCCCTCACTGAGCTCCCTGGGAAGAGAGATTGTTAAGCAACTCTTAACAAACCATAGCTCCCAGAATTCTTTCCCCATGATTGTTTAAAGTGGTATCACAGTGCTTTAAATATATGGTGTGAATTCAGCCTTTGATACAGAATCCTTCTCCGGATCCAGCTGTCTGACTCTGTCCTTAATTCCTAAGCATGGTGTTTCTTTTGGCTTAAATATTTTAAATGGATCGCTAATTTGGGCAACGTATCATTTTATGGTCCATGCATTAGGAAGAGCAATTATCACACCAGGTGTCCATGAAGCAAGACAAGGAGCCACATTTGAAAGCACAATTAGTACATTAGGCTCAGTGTTTTTCTATCGGATATTTCTTTCCCCCTACCTCAAAGGGGCATGTATGCTGAGGGTAAATTCATTAAGGAGTTCAGACACCTCAGTAATGAATGCTACGTAAAGGCCAATAAATAAAATAAAATACCAGTCCCGCCAGGCTCTGGCAATGGATATCTGAGAGTGAGTGTGCCAAATAGCTTTGAGAAGTGGGTAATTTATTCAAGACTCACAGGTGATTCATTTTTATTACTAAGCTTTAATGTTCTCTCACCATTTCACAATGCACATATCACATCTCTAAGCTTGACCATGCATAGCCAGGCCTCTCCTGAGCTCGCTCTCGCTCTCTCTCTCTGCCAAGCCCATCTCGGTACATCAAAAATAAAACTATGCTTGTTCCCTTCCTTCTGACATGTGTTATTTCCCCCTCATCTGGAGAGTTCACTTGCCCATTCACAATTTAAAGCATGGAGTCTCATATGCAAATTGATCCCCACAGTGTAGTGTTTCTCCCCCTCTACTGGATATCTGCAGAACTGCAGGTGTTCCCCAGAGTAGTATTATATGGTAGAAAGGATTCAGTTTTGCCAATATTGCACCTGCAATTCTGTGCCAAGAAGTATGTTGAATGGGACTTACTGCATATGGGACGTAAGTGTGAACAGGATCATTCTGCCAAAAGACAAACAAACTTTTAAGTTCAGTCTCATCCCTCTCCCCCATAGTTGCTGTGCAGTAGTCATTCTGTCTCACTGATATGCCATCTCTCAAAATGTCAAGCTCCAAAAGGAAATGTTCATAGAATACAGTGGTGCCTCGCAAGACGAAATTAATTCGTTCCGCGAGTTTTTTCGTCTTGCGATTTTTTTCGTCTTGCGAAGCACGGTGTTGGAAAAGTTTTGGAAAAGCTTCAAAAATCACCAAAGTCTTCAAAAACCTCAAAAAAGACTACCACACCACATGCTATGAGTTGCTCCTCGAAGTCAAGTCGCAACTGTATTAACAGTGTTAAGAAAAAGGAAACAAACTTGCAAGACGTTTCCGTCTTGCGAAGCAAACCCATAGGGGAAATCGTCTTGCGAAGCAACTCAAAAAACCAAAAACCCTTTCGTCTTGCGAGTTTTTTGTCTTGCGAGGCATTCGTCTTGCGAGGTACCACTGTACAAATACTTCTCTGCCTTCAATGCCTTTTCATTCACACAACTGACTAGATTATGAACATATCACTAAATAATTAGAATTGTCCAATAAGCATGCAGACTAGAGCAAGAGTGGGGAACCTTAGGCTCATAGGTAGATTGTGGTCCCCAGTTTTCTCTATCTGGCCCTTGCAACTCTCCTCAGGCCCCACTGCTCACCAGCTCTGCTTCACACCCCAAGTATTTTTTTAGCTGGCTGGAATGTTTGCTTAGGGCTATCACATTTCAAAAAGTGAGGGGTTTTCTTTGGGGGGGGGGGGGAATTCACCAAAATCTACGTTTCCGACATGGGTTGCCATTTTCACAGACTTTTCTGCGATTTTCACCTGGACAGATTCCAACAGCCAAATGCTGAATTCCGGACATATGGCAACCCTAGGTTTTCTTGAACTCTGATCTTGCCTCTTGCTTTGCTGGATAAGGTATAGAGAGGGGTGTGGGAGCAAATGTAGAAACAAGCCTGATCTACAAAGGTAAAGTTAGTTGTTCCTTTCACTTTTCCCACCAGTAGCATGTGACCCTCAGAAGGTTACCCAGAAAGGAATCACAGAATTGTCGAGTTGAAAGGGACCCCAAGGGTCATCTAGTCCATTTGGCCCATGGCTGAAAAAAGTCCCTCGTTCCATGTGTAGGTAATGATGTATTTCACAATATACTGTAGTTATTTTAGAGCAGTCTAATTAAATTCTGTTTAGTTGCGAAATATTTTTTTTGAATGGAAATGAAACTTTGAATGAAGTATGGGACAATGTGAGGTGGAGATATATATTTCTGTTGTCTTATGCAGAAGACTGGCTGTGGAATCCTTCTGAAAGCTTTCCCACACGTTCACAAGATCAGCTCAAGCAGTCCTGAAAACTTAAAGATGTTTGGCACTTGCTCTTCTGACATTTTCTGTCTGAGATTCTAAATAACGATGACTGGATGATGATCATGTGGCACTGGGGTTATCAATGAGTATCTGGAAATAACAGACAACAGGGGCCTGATGGGACAAGGAGTCATGATCATACTGAGTGGGGGAAAATAAAGGTAAAGGTAAAGGGACCCCTGACCATTAGGTACAGTCGTAGCTGACTTTGGGGTTCTGGCGCTCATCTCGCTTTATTGGCCGAGGGAGCCGGCGTACAGCTTCCGGGTCATGTGGCCAGCATGACTAAGCCGCTTCTGGTAAACCAGAGCAGCGCATGGAAATGCCGTTTACCTTCCTGCTGGAGCGGTACCTATTTATCTACTTGCACTTTGAAGTGCTTTCGAACTGCTAGGTTGGCAGGAGCAGGGACCAAACAATGGGAGCTCACCCCGTCGCAGGGATTCAAACCACTGACCTTCTGATTGGCAAGCCCTAGGCTCTGTGGTTTAACCC